>NC_083571.1:36565942-36870942 GCF_027579695.1 Neoarius graeffei
GTGTCAGCTGCACCCCGGAACAACACCATCAGTGTTTCTGCGTGCTGACACTGGATGAAATCAGCCGGCCATTTGCTTTCATCCCACTGTCCCAGGACACCTGCCATTGGCGGCTGAGGGCAGAAGACTGTGACCCCGAGGAGATCATCACTGCAGTGGTGTTGGAGCAGTTCACTGCACAGCTACCAGAAGGGACAGTGGAGTGGGTCCATTGCCACTACCTGGTGTTGCTGGATCATGTGAGTGAGTTGGCGGAGGACCATCTGGGAGTGATTCCAGTGGCAGGTAGACATCCTGCCTCTTCTCTCTCTCTCTCTCTCTCTCTCTCCCTCCTGCCCTCCCTCCCTCCTTCACTTCCCCCTCTTTCCATCCCTACCCCATCCCTGTGCCATGGAAAGGAGGGCGGACCCTCCCAGCCAGATTGCCGAGCCCATGGTGTTCCCCCCTCCCTCACCTTATGTGTCTGTTGGTGGATTCCAGGTGTAATCAGACCTCAGTCCACCAAAGCCTGGTTCTTGTTGAGGCATTGGGGGGAGCACAACTGGTGAAGGTTTTCTGTGCACATGAGGATGTTCATGAATATCCACGAGTGTCCATTCACATCGTATTTTGGGGAACAATACATAGTGTACAGGTGGCAGTTGGCCCGCGCCTCACCCACCAACTGATTCAGTGGACAATGTGGCCGGGGTGTAATGTTTAATGGAGCATGTAGTAGTGGGCTGATCCTGCAGTAGTGTGTCACATGGAGATCCCAGTGTGGCATTGTCTGGGAAAGCACTCAGTGCGATATGGAGAAATGGGAGCAGCCCACCCCAGTATTTGTCTCTCGGGGATTCCCTTGAGGATTTCCTCTTTGCTCAAACACAAGACAAGACTCTGCATCATGCTTTTGACTGAGAGTGGTCAATGGTCAGACCCTCCAGCCAAATGCAACACTCTCCTTCCTGTAATTCATGATTATTAAAGATAGGTTTTACTGAGTGATGCAGGACACTCAGACACATGAGGAAATAACCCAGTTGTTAATCCCAAAGAACTCTAGGGAACTAATATTCCATGTGGCTCAATGTAACCCTATAGCCAGACACTTAGGTCAGGATAAGACACTAGCCTGAATAATGGCCCAGTTCTATTGGCCAGGGATTTGGGGCATGTCCATAGGTGGCGTGTTGCATGCTTCAAATGCCAGTTGGTGAACCTGGTGGCCACTCCAAAAGGGTCCTTGTGCCCTCTTCTCCTATTTGAGACCCCCTTTGAAAGAATTGGTATGAATCTTGTCAGCCTGTTACATCAGTCGGCACGAGGATATTGTTTTATTTGTCTCCTAATGGACTATGCAATGTGATGCCTAGAAGCAGCCCCACTGCGTAACATTTGGCAATATGACAGAGGAACTGTTTAAAATTATCTCCCAATGTTAAGGGTGGTGAAGGTGTGGTAAGATAAGGATCCACAAGCAGAACACAGACAGTAATCCAATAAAAAAAGGTGATTTAATCCAGGGAAAAAGGGCATGGCAAAAAGGTGAACAAATGGGACAAAAAGAAATGGCAAAATAGTCCAGGTAAAAAGAGACAAAAAACTTGACAAAAACACAAGGCAGACAAGGACAAAAATGCAAGAGCAAAAAAAAAAAAACATAAACAAGAAGAAAACCCTAAGTGCAAAAACCATAAACTAGAAAAATAGCTTGAGAAAAAACCATGAAATGCAATAAAGGCATAGAAATGGTTGGAATAGCTAAACGAGACATTCTGGCAAAGTCAGGGTCTGAGAATGGCCTTTATATAGGCAGGGGTGGAAACCAGGAAGTGAGTTGAAGGTGAGCTGGAATTCACATCCTGGATCCGGATCCACACTGGTGTGGGAGATCCGTAATATGCGGAGTGGATATCCGGGGCAGAGCATGACACCAAAGTCAGGACTCCCAAAGAAATCCTGACTGACCAAGGCACTACATTCATGCCATGCACACTTTGTGAACTTTATGAGTTATTTGGGGTTAAATCAATCCACACCAGCATTTATGAATGAATGAATGAATGAATGAATGAATCAATCAATCAATCAATCAATGAACCCTTTCTTATCACTGTTACCAGTGAATTTGACCATCAACCTGTCCATACAGAGGGGGAACAGGACAGGAAGACAGGGATAAAAGAAAAGGAAACACAGTAGTAACATGAGGAGAGAGGAGGAGAAAAAAAACATCCCCAGATTATGCTCCTGTCAGGAGTACAGTGTGGGAACATTAAAAAACCTCAGCACATAAGCACACACAAGTATATTTCCAACACTTTACAACATGAAAACACGGGACTTGAGGGGGGGAAGGGGGGCAATCAGGGGTGGGGGTAAGGGGTAAGGGGGGAGGGGGGAGGGGAGGACGTAGAGGTAACCCAGCACAAGCAAGCAGCCGTCCGCTCCTGCAGCCATTAGGGCGCTGGTCACACACCTGCTTGTCACACTGGGGGTGAAAATGGCGCCCACAGGAAATTGGGGAAGGAATGTGAAGAATGCGAGAGTGTCTCCCAGCAGTGACCTTCAGGGGGAGATATTATCAATTCCATGCTTTTTTAGTTTAGAAATTCAATGCGGAGAGAGTCTCTCAAAAAAAGTATAGGCAGACAAGATGAGAAAAAGAAGCACAAGCAGGGAAAAAAAGGAGGGAGAGGGAGAGCAGAGAAAATGCGATCACCTTCCGTGGATGCACGGAGAGAAAAAAAAATCATCACACTCAAACAGATGGCCTGGTCAAATGGTTTAACCAAACTCTTAAAAATTGATTCGTAAATTTGTCAATGAAAACACATAATTGGGTAAATGGCTTGAGCCCCTGTTATTCACAGTTCCAGAGGTTCTGCAAGGAACTCCACAGGGTTCTCTGCATTTTAATTATTAAACACTTGCAGCATTTTGGGAAGAGGGTAAACAGAGCTTTTTTCACCTTTGCTGAGAGAGTGGGAGGTTTTGCCAGTCTCCGCCTACCAATCATTTACACATCACCACTGAACAGTCTCTGTGGATATGAATGTGAAGTTTGTACTTTTACAGACTGCTGAATTCTGCAATCTCTGTGGTGCCTCTCTGGTCTGTTTGATAGGAAACCGAAATTAGACTGACAATATTGCGATGGGGATCAGCACCATGGACAGCACCTATTTCTTATTCTAATCTGAACACTGGCACTCATGAGCTTTATTACATTTATTACATGTATTAACCCAACAACATGGTGAGCCTCATCATTTACGTCCTTGGGCTGACATCTTTTGCAGTATTATTCTAATGTTGAAAATCATTATATATTAAACGTGATTCCTGACTGTCACATTTCTCACAACAACTGAAGCTATGATTTCTCTTGGGCTGAAGATGGAAAAGATTCCAAGCAAGTTTTCAGACATCAGAAGTGGACATTGATGCTAGGTGTATAATTGCTTTAAAATCCAACAGCATATAACTCCAGTGTTGCAAATGAGTGCATCAGTAAAATTTCACTTGATTTGACTGTCTCTTTTTACACCTTTATTACTTTCTCTGCAATCAGAGGAAATGTAATGGACCTCATTTTCTAACCACCATACACCATGTGAAATCACCTCCTGAAAATGGGAATAGCACAGACTTTGTTTCTATTGTAAACTTTTCCTTAATTCAGCCATTCTGCAATGGCCTGACCCCTGATCCTAGAACAGAATGGAACAATGGACCGGTGCATTGTGGTGCTGAGGAACTTGCAGAAGTCCTGGGTTCTTGCAGAAGATGTGACCAAAGCACAGACTTCAATGTGGCAAAATTTCTAAGCCTTGCAATACTAATACATTTACTCAATCTACAAACTCAATGTTTTATGATTTTGGATTTGCCTGCTGTCTTTGTTGTGGATGTTTTGACACTTGACCCAAATATTTCCTTCTGAACTGTAGATCAATTGTGCAGTTCAATGCATTATTTTTGTGCAGTTGCAGAATGGGAATCATTATTTTCATAATTTATTATTTGCTTTCTTTTGGTACTAACACTCACATGGTGAAGAGCTGCACTCTGTGGATGATGTCATGTCAGATATCACACTACTAAACTCAGATAATTGTATATTATACTCCTGTGAAGTCTTTTTGTTTAACTTATCAATAAGTTCTTCTGTTTTTTCAGCTGGCCATGACAACTTAAGCCCCAAAATCTGAAACAGGAAGTGATGACAAAAACCAGATGAACCACTCAGATAACCAGCGTGCAGCTCTGAGCACAGAGAGCTTTGACAGTTCAGTCAAAGCCCCAGAATCCACCGTTTTTAAAAGGATCAGTTATCAGTTCTTATCAGTTCTCTGGAGTGGATCTCAGTTCTACACCTGTGTTTACACTTCACCAGTCAGACTGAACTCTCACACAAATGAGCCATGGCCTGAAAAACACACCAAGTCTGAAAGCAACCTCACCTTCTTCCTGTTTTTGTGTTTTGCCTGTTTTTTCTATGTAACGTCTAAATGTGATTCTCTGCACTTTTATGATCTTGCATTCATGATTTCATTCTTACAAAACTGAATGACAGGCAGGGGTTTCTCTCTCTCTCTCTCTCTCTCTCTCTCTCTCTGACACAGGAAGCTCAGTAAGAGTAGTTCAGGTCACTGCTGATCTCAGATCAGTTTAACATCGTAGTGGTTGAATCATCAGACTCATTGAAAACAGTGTAACTGACCCTGAATTAGATAATCACACACACACACACACACACACACACACACACACACACACACACACACACACACACACACACACACACACACTGCTGCAGAATAAAACCTAACATAAGACATGACTGTGTTTGTTTCTTTTTCAAAATTGCAAATTCCAGATTTGCCTTTAGTATTTATTATAAATGTGATCCCAAACACACACTGATTATCTACAAACAAGTGCACATTATAAAGCAGTCAAGTGAAGTAAGTCAGTTTGTGTGTGTGTGTGTGTGTGTGTGTGTGAGAGTGTGTTTAGTCTGATTTGACTGCAGGTTTCTGAAGTGTGTAAAAGACTTCAGTGTGACAACAGAAATACGCCATTACACTCCTCTCACACTGATGTACCTGAGAGACTTGACTTTCAAACTTCATTTAATACAAATTGCTTATACATGCATACCATGTCCTTAAAACAAAGTCTTTACCAGTATTTAAAAGTCATTAAAAAATAAAAGAGTAAAAATGCAGCCTAAAATAAATAAATAAATAAATAAATAAATAAATGCACAACTCTGATAAAATTAACACAGTTAATCAGGCTGCAAGTCCTCTAACAGGCTGTTAAAATTAAGTGTATCATCCTCCAGATAACACACAGCATCTTTATAGCACCATATCCTCTCAAAAGCCCCAAGATCATTCATTTCACTGTAAAAACGAAAATCAATTAAAATTCTTGATTTCACCAACATCATAAAAACCATTAAAATATTGTAACCTGAGTCAAACTCTATTTTATTTCGCCTACTCACATAAATAGCCATTTTGGATTGTCCAATTAAAAAGTTTAATAATTGACATTTAAACCTGTGCTTCTGGCAATATTTAAACCCTAAAATAAAAGTTTCCATTAAAAAGTTTTCATTAAAACCACCAAATAACCTTTCTAAAAGGGTAAAAAGAGGTTTCAGTCTCACACATTGCATGAAAGCATGAAAAATGGTTTCCTTCATTGTGCAAAAGGGACACTGTTCACTTACACTAGGATTTAAAACTGAAATAAAAGCATTAACCGCCACTGCCCCATGTAAAATCCTCCATTGTAAGTCCCCGCATTTCTTAGGTAATGGTGACTTGTGAAAGACCCTCCATTGTGGTTTAACCTCCTCAGTGATTTGTAAAACAGCACGCCACGGAGTGTCAATTCTTTTATCTAGGTGTTTTTTGTTCATAGCCAGAACACATAGTTTATACAATACCTTCCCAGAGGCAAGGTTACAACCAAGAAAAAATATGGGCTCGGATTTAAGTAAAACACCTGAGGAGTCATCCCAATTTGCAGTTACAGTAAAATTAGGAAATACATCAGAGTCATTTGGAGACAACAAGCCCACAGAAAAATCGTTCAACTTATTTTCGTCTTCTGTAAAGAACCCCTTCCACTTTCCAAGAAGATGCTTTATCATTCGTAATGACCTTACTCCTAATTGGTTAGCCACTGGATTCGCATTTTGAAACAAAGGACCTGCTAAATTGATCAAGTCATTCAGGGTGAGAACTTTAGCCTCACAGAGAACTCCATTGAGGGCAGGAAAAGACTGATCATGTGAGAGGTCTAATATGGAGCCACTGATCAAAGGTTCTTGCAGTAACCAAAAAAGAGATGTAGAGCTCATAGTCCTCCCAATCTTGAAAAGACTCCATACTTTAAAAAGGTTCCGATAAAAAATAGGAAATTTCCTCAAGTTCAAACGTTTAGGGTCCATCCAGAAAAGTGTCTTATCGAGCCCCAGCCCCTCAAAAGTGCGCAGAATGACACAAGTCACAGCTTCCCAGCTGCTCTTTGCAGTCCCACTCAGCAGTCTCTGTATGAACTGTAGACGAAAAGCAGCCGTCCTGCTCTGTAAATGAACCAACCCGTGTCCCCTTTCTTCTCTGGGTAAAAACAAAACACTTTGTGGCACCCAGTGTAGGTTGTCCCAGAAAAAATTAACCAGAACAGATTGAATTTTTGACAGCACAATGACAGGAGGGTCTATACAGGCCAGCCGGTGCCAGAGGGATGAAGCAACCAGGTTGTTTATTATAAGTGCTCTGCCTCTATAAGACAATTTATTAATTAAAAAGTCCCATCTACCAAGACGACCTTTCACTTTCTCTAAAACACCTTCAAAGTTTTTCAGCATAAAATCATTATTCCCGATAAACACCCCCAGGTATTTAAAACCTTCTCTGTACCAATGTAGATCCTCAGGTAAACTGGGTGGACCATTCTTCCAGTCCCCCATCAACAAAGCCACACTCTTTCCCCAATTTACTTTAGTAGAGGATAGCAATTTAAAATCATTAAGTAATCCCAACATGGCATTCACATCCCTCTGGCTCTTAACAAGAATAGCCACATCGTCAGCATAAGCTGATAATTTAAACTTAAAAGTGCAATTTGGAAGCATTACACCTTCAACCTCATTTCTCAGTTTAATCAAAAGTGGCTCTATCGCCAAGGAATATAACATCCCAGACAAGGGACAGCCTTGTCTAATACCTCTAAACACTTTAAAAGGGGCACACAAGTCACCATTAACCTTTAGTATGCTTTCAATGTCACGATATAAGACTTTTATATATTTAATAAAATCAGAATTAAAACCAAATGCGGCCAAGACATTCCATAAATAGTTATGCTCAATTCTATCAAACGCTTTCTGATTGTCTATTGAGATAAGTCCAAAATCTAAATTTAGACGCCTTCCAACATCCACAATATCCCTAATGAACCAAATGTTGTCATAAATCAACCTTCCAGGCACACAGTAAGTCTGGTCAGGATGGATGACCTCTCCTACCACTTTTCTAAGCCTATTGGCCAGAACCTTTGAGAGCACTTTATATTCCACACATAGGACAGAGACAGGCCTCCATGACATTATGTCATTTAGAGCCCCTTTTTTTGGCAACAGCGTCACCACAGCTCTTCGGCAACTTTGTGGCAGCCACCCATTGGTTAAACTGTCACTAAGCACCTCCAGCAAATCTGTGCCTACTTCAGGCCAGAAAGCTTTGTAGAATACAACCGGTAGACCATCAATCCCCGGAGCCTTTCCACTCTCCATACTTTGGAGGGCTGTAAACACTTCCTCCAGGGTTATCACCCCTCCGAGGATTGCATTTGCCGAGCTGGACATCTGGGGTAAATTGTTCAAAAAGACATTCTCTGGAGCCTGCTCATAGGAGATCTCACTCTTGTAAAGATTTTCAAAAAAAGCCCATGCTCTTTTACGAATGTCAGTGTGAGCATACAGAATAGTGCCATCTTCTGATGACAAAGATTGCATTAGCTTTTTTTGACCGTTTTTCTTTTCCAAATTAAAAAAGAATTTGGTAGGTGCATCCATGAGTTCAATAGACTGAAAACGTGACCTGACCAGAGCTCCTTGAGCCTTAACCCCTAATAACTTGGCCAGTAAGTTCTTTTTAATTTTCAATTTTTCCGTTACATTGCCCGTTGTGTCCCCTTGAAGATTCAGAATCTCAATCTCTAAGGCAGTCATACGATTGGAGATGTCCCTCGTGACATTGAAGCTATACTGTTGGGACAATATTTTTATCTGGACCTTAGCAAAATCCCACCACTGCTGTATTGACCTAAAAAACAGGCTTTGTACTCTTACACTGATCCCAAAAAAAATTAAAAACATGCCTAAAATGCTTGTCTTGCAATAAACTGGAATTAAAATGCCAGTAAGCACTCTTTGGTTTAAAAGTACTAATAAATATGTTGCATGTTACCATGCAGTGATCAGAAAACCCAACTGGTACAATGTTACAACTCCTAATGAAATTAGACTGGTGTTTGAACTCATAAAATCTATCTAGCCTTGCCAAGGACAGCATGTTGTTATATGCGTGGACCCATGTATACTGCCTCTGATTTAAATGGAAACTTCTCCAAACATCTACAAGATTGTGAACCTTTACAATTTCAACTAACTTTTTACGAGATGGCATGTGAGGCTCTATATGATTGCGATCTATGCCATTCTCTGTGCAATTAAAATCTCCCCCAACAAGCAAGATGTCTTCACAATCACAAGTTTTTAGAACGTCATCCAGTGTTTGTAGAAAAAGTATGCGCTCTAACGCATCGGTAGGTGCATAAACACAAACAAACACAAAGGTTTTACCATCATATTTGGCTCTTACTTTTAAAAGCCTACCTTTAATAATTTCATTAATTTCATAGAAGCATGGAATAAAATTGTGGCTAAAAAGAATACCAACACCCCCACTATTTGAGGTGTTATGACTCAAAACTGATACACCCGCAAATTCACTCGCCCAGTCATCACTATTCCTTATATCTGTGTGAGTTTCTTGAACAAACGCAACATCAATCTTCTTTTGTTTAAAAGTTTCAAACACAATAGCTCTCTTATTTCGTTCCCTTGCTCCATTTAAATTCAATGAAGCAATTTGAAATTCACGCATAAGGAAATATAAAATATAGAACTTAAGATGCATAATGATCATAAAGAAAAATTACAATTGATTTTTAACATCACTATCATTTAACTTGCCCAATATCTTTTTTAAACGGAAGCCCTCTTGATCGGTAAATCCCCCTTCTGACATAAACAGTTTGGTCTTTGCAATAAACTGATCAACATCTGCAAAGTGATCATCAATCCTTACATTCCTTGCATGTTTGGTTTTGGTTAAAAACGCTTTGATATCTTCAACACTGTAATTCTGTTGAGAAAAGCCGCTTGTGCGTAGACTGCAGGTAACACTACAGTCAGACGCATAATCGCTCTCACTATCAGGCACATCAACTGTCAGACTCTTCTTCTTTGCTTTGCCTCTAGAGCCTGGATGACCCCTTTTCTTGGACGGCATTTTAAAAACATTTTCAGTTTCTATAGGAGGGTTATGTTCGGTAATAACTTCATTAACGATTTATTCCACTAGATCTGTGTAACTACCCTGCAAAGCAGCGGGCATTTCAGATTCCGAAATGAGATCCATTGAGTCACCATCTTCTGGTGTCTCAGCCGGAGGGGCTACCTCTCCTTCACCATTCCCATCACCCGCACCTTCACCCTCCTCACCCGTAGGTGCCTCATCATTCTCAGTGTTGGGTGTTTCCTGAGATCTTTCATCACTGGGGATACCCTCTTTTAAATTCACATTATTCGATCTCACCTTATTTGGACAATTTCGTGCCAGGTGCCCCAGCTGTCCACATCCAAAACATTTCATCGTATTTGTGATCACATAAATCGTTTAATTAAAATCATCCACCTTAATATTCAGAGAGACTTCAAGTTCTCCCTTGTCTTTCAAAATTATATAAGCAAACCTTCTAAATGAGACAACATTCTTTAAAAGCGGAGATTTGGTTGCCATCGGTATCATTTTTGGGGGAGATACTACTTTTCCGTAATGAGATAAGACCTCTGTAAGCACATCGTTGCTAATAAAGGGGGGCACATTAGAAAGCATTACTTTTCTTGAGGGGCTAGACAAAGGTAAAATGGGGAGAAAGACCTCTTCAACTACTACCCCCATCTCCACCATTTCGTTTACCAAAT
This sequence comes from Neoarius graeffei, assembly GCF_027579695.1. NCBI lineage: Eukaryota > Metazoa > Chordata > Actinopteri > Siluriformes > Ariidae > Neoarius > Neoarius graeffei. The sequence continues at coordinate 36,576,222 of NC_083571.1, forward strand.
CAACAGAAGCAAGGAATAAAACCACTGCCCTGTTCATGCGAGACGCAGACAAAACATTGTCATGACCAATTAAAGCTCCCACAGCCACACTGATCTCCTCCACTGAAAGAGGTGAATCTATTTTAATACCATGCTTCCTCGTTAGAAAGCCAAAACGCTGCTCAGGTGCACTTCGCGCCGCCATACTTCCAAAAGGAAGCAGACGCCTGGCGCGTGCACTTTTAACAAAATTCAAACAACAATAAACTAACAACCGTATACAAAAAAAAGAAATAGAAAGATAGAAAAAAAGATAGAAAAGGGACAAAAGTTTATGGCACGGTGGCCAAACTTTCAGCACGCACTCACTCACACACGCTCCACTCCACCCACTCGCACCGCACATGCGCAGAAAGAGAGAGAGAGACAGAGAGAGATATTATACCAGCAGTTTAAAGACTAAATGAAGATGATTGTCTGTGTATAAAATACCTCAAAGTCCTTCTCAGTGAGCAGCTCTCATCTCTTTTCACAGCCTGAGAAGAAAAAAACCCCAAAAACTTAGGTGAGAGAGTGGGAGGTTTTGCCAGTCTCCGCCCACCAATCATTTACACATTGCCACTGAACAGTCTCTGTGGATATGAATGGGAAGTTTGTACTTTTACAGACTGCTGAACTCTGCCATCTCTGTGGTGCCTCTGTGGTCTGTTTGATAGGAAACCAAAATCAGACAGGCAGTATATTCAGATGGGAATCAGCACCACGGACAGCGACTGTCTCTTATTCCAATCTGAACAGACACTCATGAGCTTTCTTACATTTATCATATTTATTAAAGTAAATAAATGTGATGTTTATTAACCCAACAACATAGTGAGCCTCCTCATCTACATCCTTGAGCTGATGTCTTTTGCAGTTTTATTCTAATGTTGAAAATCATTATATATTAAACATGATTCCTGACTGTCACATTTCTCACAACAACTGAAGCTATTATTTCTCTTGGGCTGAAGATGGACAGGATTCCAAACAAGATTTCAGACATCAGAAGTGGACATTGATGATAGGTGTATAATTGCTTTAAAATCCAATAGCATATAACACCAGTGCTACAAATGAGAGTATCAGTATAATTTCACTCGAATTAACTGTGTCTCTTTTTACACCTTAATTACCTTCTGTGCAAGTCAGAGGAAATATAATGGACCTCATTTTCTAACCACCATACACCATGTGAAATCGTCGCCTGAATATGGGAATAGCACAGACTTTGTTTCGATAGTAAACTTTTCACACACACACACACAATTTTACAAAACATCAGCAAAGACATAATAATAATAATAATAATAATAATAATAATAATAATAATAATAATAATAATAATGAGACAATCTTACCGAGTAGAGAAAGTTGAGTGGATTTGTTTCTGTAATGATACACAGCACTGGGTATTATGACACTGACTTTGTCATTTGAAATGATTATCTCATGTAGAGCGCAGTAGTACAGGCCCAGATCTGATTCTGTGACATTTTTAATCAGGAGACTGTGTGTGTTAGTGGAGCCGTTAAACACAGCTGAGTAACATGTAAAAGCAAAATGCAACAAATTTTGAGATGACATGAGCGGAGGTTGATTCTGATGTGAGCAGTTTCTAAACCACACTGGATAAAATCCACTTTTCCAAACACAGTCGGAGTAGAGAGTGACATCATCTCCTTATCTGACTCTCATCTCCACTTCTGCTCCAGAGATCCTCTTCTGACTGGAGAACACAACACCTGCAACACAATATCACACTTTACAGTACACTGAAGAGGGAGTACAAACTTCTGAACAACCTCACAGCAAGTTTTAATTCTTTAGAAAGTGTGTAAAATTTCAATGTGACTTACACACGAGAGTGATGAAAGCGACTCTTGATGCCTCCATCTCAGACACTGGTGCTGAGCGACTCATGCTGCTGAAGCTCTTTCATGCAGTTGTGTGTTCTTTAATCTGATTGGTCCACATCAGTGGAACGTTTCACTCTCGCTCTCTAACAGCTCATTGGTTGCGGTTAAACTGTGATGTTTAGACAAGCGGGAGACGAACAAACCTCACCTGCCTTTTAACACTTTTTGATTTTTTTCATCACTCTGATCTTTCTTACACCTCATTGGTCAGCAGGTCAGGTGTTTTATCTGGTGACTCTAAGTTTGAGCCAAATGAGTATATTTTGTTTGTGAGACAAAAGCAGATTGTGAAACCTGAGTGAGTAATTTAAGTGAATCTATCCAGTGTGTGTTTCAGCTGATCCAAGATTAGTGTCTCTCTTCGTAATGGCTTTGATCATGTGACTTCTACAATGTAAAGCTGATGTTAGGTCCAGTGGTGGCTGGCCCATAGAGGGCACTCAGGCGCTGCCCTCCCAGATGTGGTGGGGAAAAAATATAAAATATTGTAGCAATCGTGGAAGGTGGGTGGAGCACAGAAGCACGGCAGGCCAGAACTGAGTTCTCAAACTCTTTTTATTGCTAGCTTTTCAGCTTTCAACAGTCTCCCAGCCACACACGCGTGCACACACATACTAGTGTTCTGGTTGGGGAGAGAGCTCCCTTTCTCTGCTCTCTCTCTCCTTTTAAAGGGCATGGTTACTGGGGAAGACACACAAACACAAGTTAATTCACATCAGGTGCAGTGATTCTGCCACTTACCTTCCCTGACTTTGCCCTCCATTCACAGACTGACCCTCGACCACGCCCCTGCTGCCACAAATATATATATATATTTTTACAAATTTTATTATCAATGTCAGTTTTACTTAATAGTGTGTGCCTACATGCAATCTGAATTATTTAAACAACATTTCTTACAATATTTGGCCAATCAGCATCACTGAATTTAATGGTTTTGGGGCGCTGGAAATTTCTCCCTGCTACAGAAAATGTGGGAAAGTTTTGGATTGCAATGGTGATAAATTTGAGGTCTCAGGTCAGTCAGTCAGAAAGATGATGGTGATGATGACAGTTGAGGGGCAGCTTCCACCAAATTCGGTGAGATCTTTGTTGAACTACCCTTTCCCGAGCAGGACGATGGTGGAAAAAATCCGTGTTAAGGAGCTGGGACCCGACAATAAACATCAACCAGCCAACCAAGGAGAGAGTTAAAGCCTACAACAGGACTTTTTGTAGGAGTTGGTTCCAGCGTAAGTCATGGCTGACAGGCTGTGGAACAGCCAATGCACTTTTTTTGTTTCCTCCTGCATCCTTTTCAAAAGTGACAGGTGTGATTTGACGTGGACACAGTCTGGACAAATTGACTTAAAAGCACCTCTCTGAATGCATCAAGAAACATGAAAGATCAAGAGTTCATATGGAAACCTGCGTAAAGCTAGATGCGCTTGGAAGGATTAGCATAGCGGCGCAGCTAGACGATGGGCAACGCATTGCTGTAAGAAGGCGCAATGAAGAGGTATTTGAGTATTGTATTGTATTTGATACCATTCCTTTCCAAAGCATAAATGGAGCCTAATATAGCTCTAAATTGTTAATTTACTTTATCTGTGAAACTGCTGATTTTGAGAAGGAAATTAAATTATTATTGTGGAATTGTCATTTTCTGACTGTTCATTTGAATGCTTATACTGGACTACACAAGGAAATCTATTGGCACACACCAGCCCCACCAAAAATTTTTTTCACCAGCTGCCACTGGATAGATCAGTAAATAAAGTTGCACAGGAAGTGGCTTTAGCTGCCAGGGCCTGAGAAAACGTATGCTTGGTTTCCTGTGTACATGTATAGAGGAGTGTGTGTGTGTGTGTGTGTGTGTGTGTGTGTGTGTGTGTGTGTGTGCGTGCACTTGTGTTTTTCTCAGAAACTGAAAGGTGTTGTGGTTCTTTGTATTGATGAAGTGACCGTCTCTAACCACAAAAACTTTCCATTTTGTGTGTGTGAGTGTGAGATTGCATGTGTTCCTACGTGCCTTGCAAGCTCCACCAGCTACCGTCACCCCGAAGGAGATGGAAGTCAGTGAAAGCACAAAGAGGCAAATGGTCGACTAGCGGAAATAAGACACAGGTGAGAATCATCAGGCCTTACCTGCCGGTTCGATGTGGATGAGCTGAAGCAGCTTAAAGCAGATATGCAGAACCTTTATTTTTAAATACATTTCTGAGTGGATAGTATCTCCACTCTTGACTCTTGTATGCTGCATAAATGGGAATAAAAGTTTATATTTCTGAGACTTAAACTCAACCGCAAAGTTGCCATTCGAGCTGCCCCGCTGAGCCAGCCAGCCCTGAATGCGTGACATCACAGCGGTAACCGGTTTTAAGGCCGAGGCCATTTACAGCTATAGACCAACGTCATATAAATAAAAATTTATGGTGAAAGTAAGAAATCCCATTACTGATTTGCTCAACTAAGACTGATTTGACTTCATTGATTGTGGGTTGACTCTCATTAAAACAGGATAGGCGTTATAACTTATGCAACATACATGTACATGCATGCATTTTCACCGATAAAATGTAAAAGGCTCATTAAATGATGAACTGAGACAGTCACACTCTGAAGCAAATTAAATAATCTTATACCGGCAACTTAAACACACAATACACCACGGGCGATTGCTCTAAGACAACGAGGGAGGCTCAGCCTCCTCTAAAAATGACGAACATCGTGTAGGATGAATTGCGCTAGGCTTATGTTATAGCCGACCTAATAACATTGCTATTTCAGATCCAGAATCATAGAAATATATGTGCTCAACCCAACTACAGTGCGAAATCATTCCATTATAACTTTCCCCAGTTCGCCTAATGTGTGTGTGAGTTTTTCCCCCTCGTGACAGCGCGATGCAGCCCAGCCTCAGTGGACTTCAATGGCATTTGGGAGCTCTGCGCTTTTCAATATCAAAATGCAAGACGGTTATTGGACAAATACTGCGACAACGCCCGCCCCACGGACTCCGAGCCTCACAGTGGGAGGGACATGGCAGTTTCCGCGAGGAGACTGGTGATTGGTGAAAGCAACCGGATATTTTCTTTGATTGACAGCTCGTTTCAAATATAGACAGGCAGCGGTGAATTTCAGTTCAGTCCCATGCGGATTCGCAAGTGCTGTGGTGTATTGTAAGAGATCAGCTTACATTTCGATTTCATTCATTACATACAGTTTCTACCAGCTTTTTTAGTTTGTATATATTTTCATTGTAAATAATAATAATAATAATAATAATAATAATAATAATAATAATACATTCGTTTTATATAGTGCTTTTCTAGACACTCAAAGATGCTTTACAACAATTATAGAAAAAGAAAAAATAAAGAAAATAAAAATAATAATTAAATAAAAATAAAAATAAAAAGTCCACCAAGTAGGGGTCAGGATGTAATTCCTGTGGTGTAGCAGCCACAGTCCCACTAAAAGGCGCATGAAAACAAGTCCCACATCTCCAGCACCGCCGCCACGACGCCGTCAGCCACATCACTCGAACACCACGCCGTGGATCCACAAAGCGAGCAGAGAAGCTCCGCCAATGCAGAGCGCTGGTGTGTCCCAAACCGCCTGCACATCCACCACGACACCACCGAGCAACACCGCCCGGAACATCACGCCAAGCGTCAAAGCACAGAGCGCTGGACAACCACGATGCCAAACGAGCAACGAGCTCACTGCAGTCCAACAGCCGGGAGTGCAGGCATCACCCACGGCGAACCAAGGCCTGGAGGGAAACCAACGCCCAAAACTGGGTCCGGAGCCACACCCCAACCGGCGGACAAAACACTCAAACAAACATCAAACTACACAAATACGCACAAAAATACATAAATAAATGAAATGAAAATAGAAAGAAAGAAAATGAAATAAAAAATAAAGTGTAAATATAGTGTTGTCAAGTTTGCTATCTTAGTTCCAGAAATTTTGTTTATTTGAGTGACTGAACTTGAACTTGAGGGGGCTAGTCAGCTAGCAAGAAAGCTGCGCACGGATGCCAAGCATTGCTGATTTAATTTTGGCGAAGCCATTTGCCAGTCTTCCTTTTGAGGAAAAAATTTAAATTAAAGAGCACAGTAGACCAACGCCTCACATTGACTTGGTGAAAAAGGTAGGGAATAATACTCATTCCTTTCAGCTCTCCTGGTACGAGAAAGTGAATTGGCTAACAGCAAGTGACCCACATCAACAACAGTAAATAGGCTACTTTAGTAATATGTCATGGATGGACCAAAAATATAGAATCTATTTAAAATGTTTATGCTGAGTATATTATATTGGAATATATATTTTCTGGATATGAATTAAACACAGCTACAATTTGGAAAACATTTTTAAACAAAAACACAGCTGAGAACATTTCACACTACAGACCTGGATTAAAAGTGAAGGGTTATCAAAATTGTCAATAAAACATTTCTCAGTCAAAATAAGTAAAATATAGGGAAAGTGTCATTGAATGAAATGTGTGGCACCCAGCTCTATGTTTGGCTCCCCAAGGTCAGTGCTTGTGCCTATTCCAGAACACTCTGCTGTTACTGCTGAGGTTCCTGACAAAGAGCTGCTTTCAATAATGATCAATTTTTAAACAACATGCCACATGCCACAATTTTAAAATATAAAATGTTAAAATATACCCCCCCCAACACCACCATCATGTATATTGGACAGTAGGCTAATGGGCCAAAAGAACCTGTTATTTCACAGTTTGTGACCCTGCCAACAATCAGCCAGATCAGAGGCAAGAGTACGGGCAAAATTGATGTTTTTTTTTCTTTTTTCTTTTAAAATCTGGAAATATCGTAACCGACCAGCCTCCCCTGTGTGAAAGACTACCAGCCGCCACTGCAATACACGTTACATAAATTAATCTAAATGCAGGTAAACAACATGTTGTTTTTGTTGTTTTTTATCCAAATGAGAGTCGCAGCTTACCCGTCTGTGTTCTCACTTCTTGAAGTCCGATCATCTGGCCGATTGTTTTGAACCAATCTGACTTTCAATTGTTCGTTCAGTTCTCTGTTCATTCACTTCTTCCACGTACTGTAAGGGCAAGATGGCAGCAATACCCAGTTTAGAAATAAGACGGCTGCTACACTCATTCTCTCCATATTGTGTGCGCCGCCATTACTGCTCGGCTCAGGCAATTACTGATACCCAGGATGGAACGGGATGAAATCCAATTTCTGTCGTGTTGCTGCACCGGCGAAAACCACATCTGTGTGGCATGGAGATAAATTAGCTCAAAATGGAGGATCGGAGTGACAGTCAGCTCTGTGTTTTAGTATAGCGGAAATGGCGATGAGACCGATAGACTTGCTGTTGTGACGTTACGGACGGCAATGTCATTCACTCAGACCACTACCTATATGAATCACTTAAATCATAAAAATTACTTTATTAGATCTATTGTTAATGCTTAAAACTATTCCTGTGCCATTCTTGAGGTCTCAAGGCATTTATAAACTAAAAATGAGGCCATGGCTCTGCACATACACTTTAAGAAGTTTGCATTTATCGTAATGTTGGAACCAAATACAGACTACTGGTTGGTTTACATGCCCTGTGAACACCACACAAAAATAGCCTTTTTGTACAAGAAGATGATTCTGTCTGTCTTATACCCTGTATAATGGCTTTCACTGAGAACCTGCAACCTTCCAGTGTCTCAATAGTCCTGATACCTGCCCAGCTCTCCTGCTACTTTGCAGCACATAGCTGGAGGATGGAGGTGCTTCACACTTATCTAGATCATGACATTATGCTGTCCTTCATTGAATGGAATCAGGAGTTCTTGGCCAGGTCCTTGTTCAACACCTTGAGTAACAGAATATGACACAAGGAGAAAAATTCTTCCTCATTTGAACACATCTATTTTATATTCTCAGACAGACTTCATCCCAAACCCACCTGCTCCACTAAACCACTCACTCTCCTTCCTCTTCCTCCCTCCCACACAGTTAAATTCCTCAAACACCTCACTTGGTTGGGTGGTTAGTGTTCATGTCCCGCCCATAAAAACTTGTCCTTTTATATTTCACAATAAGTACCACAATTCATCTTCACCAGAGAATTACATCCATCATCCATCCATTATCCATAACTGCTTATCCTGTGCAGGGTCACAGGCAAGCTGAAGCCTATCCCAGCTGTCTATGGACGAGAGGTGGGGTACACCCTGGACAAGTCACCAGATCATCTCAGGGCTGATACATAGAGATAAACAACGATTCACATTCACACCCATGGTCAATTTCATGCCACCAATTAGCCTAAACTGCATGCATTTGGACTGTGGGGGAAACCAGAGCACCTGAAGGAAACCCACGCAGACACAGGGAGAACATGCAAACTCCACAGAGAAAGGCCCCCATTGGCCACTTGGCTCGAACCCAGAACCCTCTTGCTTTGAGGCATCAGTGCTAACCACTACACCACCGTGCCGCCACTAGAGAATTCCACAAATCTGAAAAAAGGCTGTAAATGAGCAGTGAATATAATGTATTTGGGTTTTTTACACATGAGTAAGAATATAACAACAAGGTATTTTAATGCAAATGTATTTTTAACAATGCAAACAATTTCACTCTTACAATTAATCTAAAAATAATGAGAAACTTCAGCAATTAAACCATGATTCACAGGCACCAAGCATTTAAAATTCATTTCACTCTCTATTATTGTCATTAAGATGTAAAAAAAAAAAAGTTTATTAAAATAATACACTGTGATCTAATACAAATTTCAGAATTCATTAACTCCTCCTCAGGATCTCTCAGTTCTCTCAGTTCTGACCTCTGAATACATGCTAAAATCAGAGTGCTGAGCTCTCTTCTTGCTCTTCGTCTTCTTCTTGAGGTTCTGTATGTCCAACGAGGCGTAACAAACCTCATCGTCTCCAACCTCATCACGTCTCCGAGTCGTCCTTTTGTGACTTCCTGCCAGATCAGGTTTAAATTTTGCTGTGAATTAAATGATGTTATCTTTAATCTTAAAAGAGAGAAACCATTTGCTGAAGATTATTTAAAGCTGTCTGGATGAAGCCACACCCCAAATACTTCAGACAAAATGTCTAAATGGTGATCAGAGGCGGAGTTTTCTGAATTAGCCAACAAAATGCTTGACAGGTGAGGAGATAGACCTCCTTAATGGTGACGAGAAAAGTTAACTCTGATTGTATTGAATAGTGAAACTGTGTTAGTGCTGAGAGCGAGTGTGTGAGTACCTTTAGTGGTGTTTGTGCAGAGGCAGTACACACAGATGGAGGAGAGGAGTGAGGAGAGGAGAACACACACAGCACACACACTCAACATCAGCTTCCAGCTAACACTCCACTCTGATACACAGGGTTCACACCCAGTTGGACAGGATTCTGCTCAGGAAAAAACACACACACACACAAAAAAAACTTCTGAGTCTAAAAATGTCACCAGAACATTTTTCAGTTTTATTTGGATAATCTTAAAGATGTATCAATTTTATGAAACATCAGTAAAGACAAAAAATGTAAATAATTATTAGACAATCTTACCGAGTTGAGAGAGTCAAGTGGATCTGTTTCTGTAATGATACACAGCACTCTGAACTATGGGGCCATGTTTTAAATCTGAAACTATTTTCTCATGTATAGCACAGTTGTACAGGCCCAGATCTGATTCTGTGACTTTCTTAATCAGGAGATTGTGTGTGTTGGTGGAGAAGTTAAACACAAACGAGTAATGTGGGAGAAACATCATAATTTTGAGTTGACATCATGAAACGAGGTTGAGTGAGTAAATTAAGTGAATCTATCCAGTGTGTGTTTCAGCTGATCCAAGATCAGTGTCTCTGTTCTTAATAGCTTTGATCATGTGACTTCTACAATGTAAAGCTGATGTTAGATCAGTAACTTAAGATGCACAGGAAGTGGCTTTAGCTGCCAGGACGAGAGAGAATGTAGCTTTGTTTCCTGTGTACATGTATAGAGGAGTGCGTGTGTGTGTGTGTGTGTGTGCATGCGCATGTGTTTTTCTCAGAAACTGAAAGGTGTTTTGGTTCTTTGTATTTATGAAGTGACCGTCTCTAACCACAAAAACTTTCCATTTTGTGTGTGTGAGTGTGAGATTGCATGTGTTCCTACGTGCCTTGCAAGCTCCACCAGCTACCGTCACCCCAACGGAGATGGAAGTCAGTGAAAGCACAAAGAGGCAAATGGTCGACTAGCAGAAATAAGACACAGGTGAGAATCATCAGGCCTTACTTGCCGGTTCGATGTGGATGAGCTGAAGCAGCTTAAAGGAGATACGCAGAACCTTTAATTTTAAATAAATTTCTGAGTGGATAGTATCTCCACCCTTGACTCTTGTGTGCTGCATAAATGGGAATCAAAGTTTATATTTTTGAGAGTTAAAATCGACCGCAAAGTTGGCATTCGAGCTGCCCCGCTGAGCCAGCCAGCCCTGAGTGTGTGACGTCACAGCAGTAACCGGTTTTAAGGCCGAGGCCTTTTACAGCTATAGACCAAAGTCATAAAAATTTATGGTGAAAGTAAGAAATACCGTTACCGACTTGCTCAACTAAGACTGATTTGACTTCACTGATTGTGGGTTGACTCTCATTAAAACAGGATAGGTGTTATAACTTATGCATCATACATGTACATGCATGCATTTTCACTGATAAAACATAAAAGGCTAATTAAATAATCAGATGAACTAAGACAATCACATTCTGAAGCAAATTAAATAATCTTATACTGGTAACTTAAACACGCAATACAAGTTACATGTATTAATCTAAATGCAAGTAAACAACATGTTGGTTTGTTGTTTTTTATCCAAATGAGAGTCGGAGCTTACCCGTCTGTGTTCTCACTTCTTGAAGGCCGACCTTGTGGCCGATTGTTTTGAAACAATCTGACTTTCAGTTGTTCGTTCAGTTCTTCGTTCATTCACTTCTTCCACGTAAGGGCGAGAAGGCAGCAATATCCAGTTTAGAAATAAGACGGCTGCTCCACTCATTCTCTATTTTGTCTTTACAGAGTACTCTGCCATTACTGCTCAGCTCAGACAATTACTAAAATCCGGGATGGAACGGGATGTCACCGTTTTTAGCAACAACTGCGGGGAGGTCACTGCCCGAGTGATATGTCCTGTCCCGTTCTGTCCTGGGTTTTACCAACAATCCTCGGCTCACGCTCCAGGAGGACTGGTGCAACTGAACTCTCTTAAAATAAATAAAACTCTCTTAAAAATAAAATAAAATAAATACTTTCCTTTTCTTGTTTTATTTTTCTTTAATTGTTGATACTGCACCCGGGCTTATAGCCAACGCTATAAGCCTGGGTGACTCCACTCCATTCCATTCAACTCTGATACACACAGGTCACACACGCTGGGACAGGATTCTGCACACACACACACATACACACACACAAAATTTTGCTTGTAAAGATGTATCAATTTTACAAAACATCAGTAAAGACAAAAAATTTAAATAATTATTAGACAATCTTACCGAGGAGAGAGAGTCGAGTGGATCTGTTTCCATAATGATACACAGCACTCTGAACTATGGGGCCATGTTTTAAATCTGAAACTATTTTCTCATGTACAGTGGGGCAAAAAAGTATTTAGTCAGTCACCAATTGTGCAAGTTCTCCCACTTCAAAAGATGAGAGAGGCCTGTAATTTTCATCATAGGTATAGAGGGATCCTGCATGACATCACCGCGCTGCGAGATTTCGGTACTCGCCATATTGGAAGACCAAGTACACATCTATGCAAGTACATACATACATAAAACAAACTACACCTGAAATGTAGCCAGGGCCGGTTCTGCCCTAATCTGGACCCGGGTGCAACATCGCGCAACCCCCCCCCCAAAAAAAAAACAAAAAAACACCAGTCTAAATCAGGACAACCAGTGTCCGAGATCCCCTGAAACAGACATGAGATCCCTTGAAAACATGATTCGGGACATGTTGGGGGGTCTCTAAAATATTGGCAAAATGATGTTTATTGACATAGCAATCGTGTGTAACGGGAAGCATTTGCATATCCAAAGTGTTGTGTTTACATCAAAGATAAAATAAACCAATATGACAATGACTGCTGCTGCCAGGTTGGTTGTTGAGTAGCCTGACTGTTTTTTTTCTTGCGTGTGGTATCATTGTTGATGCGAGGTTGTTTTTTGAACATGCCAATGCGGACACGATTTCCCCTGATGAGTTATGACTTCAGATGCGATGCGTGTGTGGAGGTGTGGAGTCCGTGTGATATGTGTGTAAGATAGGCTTCTCATGTGTTTGGAGATCCGCGCTCCGAGACAAGCGCAAGCACCCCCCCTCCCCAGGGAAAAAAAGGGACCCCCCCGAAAATATCGGCATAGTTCGAACACTGAGGACAACCATCACATAACTATAACTATAAACATTTTAGATCAACTATTTTAACTAAATGGGCTATAATAAATAAGCCTGCAGGCAGCCACGGCGGGCTGCCTCAGAAAAGTAACCATTCAATGACACAACTGAAAGCCTGCAGCCACGGCGGGCTGCCTCAGAAAAGTAACCATTTGTCCTACCTTAACTCGTTTTGCATTTTCTGCCTCCTGTTTTGTATTTTTGACCCTGTGTTTATTTTCTTTCCTTTTCTGAAAACCCGATTTGTGTCCAGACATTTTGTTCTGCTACCAACGAACTAACTCGTCAGGTCTTGTCTCTCAAGTCCGCGATGATTCCCGTGGGAAGGGCAACAATTGATACATTTTTACAAACAGCCAATAAACAGCCAATAGGGAGGTTGCAACATTCAGGCTCTCCTTTGTTCACAGACACTCAGTAATGCACTTATTCTCTGTCTCCTGGCAGAAAGTTCCTTAGTTTGCTCCCCTTGTGTCTCAATCACAGCTGGTATTCTGAAGAACGACTTCTTTTCACCTTTCCCATCAGCTTTGTTGGAACACCCTAACACAGCACAAAAGTTTACCATTGTAGGTTTATGATGAATCAAGTACCTCGTGGGTTTAAATTCCGCGCGCTGCCGTTATTTCCCCCTGATCACGAGTTTGTTGGTCTTCCAATATGGCGCAGGGTCTGTTTACTTCCGGTTTCCGGTGACGTCAGTGGGAAGGGTCTATACCTCAACTATGAGAGTCAAAATGAGGGGAAAAAAATCCAGAAAATCACATTGTCTGATTTTTAAAGAATTTATTTGCAAATTATGGTGGAAAATAAGTATTTGGTCAATAACAAAAGTTCATCTCAATACTTTGTTATATACCCTTTGTTGGCAATGACAGAGGTCAAACATTTTCTGTAAGTCTTCACAAGGTTTTCACACACTGTTGCTGGTATTTTGGCCCATTCCTCCATGCAGATCTCCTCTAGAGCAGTGATGTTTTGGGGCTGTCGCTGGGCAACATGAACTTTCAACTCCCTCCAAAGATTTTCTATGAGGTTGAGATCTGGAGACTGGCTAGGCCACTCCAGGACCTTGAAATGCTTCTTACGAAGCTACTCCTTCGTTGCCCAGGCGGTGTGTTTGGGATCATTGTCATGCTGAAAGACCCAGCCACATTTCATCTTCAATGCCCTTGCTGATGGAAGGAGGTTTTCACTCAAAATCTCACGATACATGGCCCCATTCATTCTTTCCTTTACACGGATCAGTCGTCCTGGTCCCGTTGCAGAATAACAGCCCCAAAGCATGATGTTTCCACCCCCATGCTTCACAGTAGGTATGGTGTTCTTTGGATGCAACTCAGCATTCTTTCTCTTCCAAACATGACAAGTTGAGTTTTTACCAAAAAGTTCTATTTTGGTTTCATCTGACCATATGACATTCTCCCAATCCTCTTCTGGATCATCCAAATGCTCTCTAGCAAACTTCAGATGGGCCTGGACAAGTCTGGCACTGCAGGATTTGAGTCCCTGGCGGCGTAGTGTGTTACTGATGGTAGCCTTTGTTACTTTGGTCCCAGCTCTCTGCAGGCCATTCACTAGGTCCCCCCGTGTGGTTCTGGGATTTTTGCTCACTGTTCTTGTGATCATTTTGACCCCACGGGGTGAGATCTAGCGTGGAGCCCCAGATCGAGGGAGATTATCCGTGGTCTTGTATGTCTTCTATTTTCTAATAATTGCCCCCACAGTTGATTTCTTCACACCAAGCTGCTTACATATTGCAGATTCAGTCTTCCCAGACTGGTGCAGGTCTACAATTTTGTTTCTGGTGTCCTTTGACAGCTCTTTGGTCTTGGCTATAGTGAAGTTTGGAGTGTGACTGTTTGAGGTTGTGGACAGGTGTCTTTTATAATGATAATGAGTTCAAACAGGTGCCATTAATACAGGTAACGAGTGGAGGACAGAGGAGCCTCTTAAAGAAGAAGTTACAGGTCTGTGAGAGCCAGAAATGTTGCTTGTTTGTAGGTGACCAAATACTTATTTTACTGGGGAATTTACAAATTAATTCATTAAACATCCTACAATGTGATTTCCTGGATTCTTTCCCCCCATTCTGTATCTCATAGTTGAAGTGTACCTATGATGAAAATTACAGGCCTCTCTCATCTTTTTAAGTGGGAGAACTTGCACAATTGGTGGTTGACTAAATACTTTTTTGCCCCACTGTATAGCGCAGTAGTACAGGCCCAGATCTGATTCTGTGATGTTCTTAATCAGGAGATTGTGTGTGTTGGTGGAGCCGTTAAACACAAACGAGTAATGTGGAGAAACATCATGCATCAAATTTTGAGCTGACATCATGAAACGAGGGTGATTCTCATGTGAGCAGTTTCTAAACCACACTGTCAAAAATCCACTTTTCCAAACACTGTCGGAGTAGAGAGTGGTGATATCTCCTCGTCTGACTCTCAGCTCCACTTCTGCTCCAGAGATCCTCTTCTGACTGGAGAACGCAACACAACATCACACTTTCCAGTACACTGAGGAAGGAGTACAAACTTCTGCACAACCCCACAGCGAGTTTTAATTCTTTAGAAAGTGTGTAAAAGTTCAATGTGACTTACACACGAGAGCGATGAGAGCGACTCTTGATGTCTCCATCTCAGACACTGGTGCTGAGCGGCTCGTGCTGCTGAAGCTCTTTCATGCGGTTGTGTGTTCTTTAATCTGATTGGTCCACGTCAGTGGAACGTTTCTCTCTCGCTCTCTAACAGCTCATTGGTTGCGGTTAAACTGTGATGTTTAGACAAGCAGGAGACGAACAAACCTCACCTGTCTTTTAACACTTTGTGATTTTTTCATCATTCTGATCTTTCTTACACCTCATTGGTCAGCCGGTCAGGTGTTTTATCTGGTGACTCTAAGTTTGAGCCAAATTAGTACATTTTGTTTGTGAGACGAAAGCAGATTGGGAAACCTGAGTGAGTAAATTAAGTGAATCTATCCAGTGTGTGTTTCAGCTGATCCAAGATCAGTGTCTCTGTTCTTAATAGCTTTGATCATGTGACTTCCACAATGTAAAGCTGATGTTAGCTCAGTAACTAAAGATGCACAGGAAGTGGCTTTAACTACCAGGGCCAGAGAGAATGTAGCTTTTGTTTCCTGTGTACATGAAGAGAGGAGTGTGTGTGTGTGTGTGTGTGTGTGTGTGTGTGTGTGTGTGTGTGTGTGTGTGTGTGTGTTTCTAAGAAACTGAAAGGAGTTTTGGTTCTTTGTATTTATGAAGTGACCATCTCTAACCACAAAAACTTTCCATTTTGTGTGTGTGTGTGTGTGAGTGTGAGATTGCATGTGTTCCTACATGCCTTGCAAACTCCACCAGCTACCGTCACCCCAACGGAGATGGAAGTCAGTGAAAGCACAAAAAGACAAATAGTCAACTAGCGGAAATAAGACACAGGTGAGAATCATCAGGCCTTACCTGCTGGTTTGATGTGGATGAGCTGAAGCAGCTTAAAGGAGATATGCAGAACCTTTATTTTTAAATAAATTTCTGAGTGGATAGTATCTCCACCCTTGACTCTTGTGTGCTGCATAAATGGTAATCAAAGTTTATATTTCTGAGAGTTAAAATTGACCGCAAAGTTGGCATTCGAGCTGCCCCGCTGAGCCAGCCAGCCCTGAGTGTGTGACGTCACAGTGGTAACCAGTTTTAAGGCCGAGGCCTTTTACAGCTATAGACCAAAGTCATGTAAATAAAAATTTATGGTGAAAGTAAGAAATACCATTACCAACTTGCTCAACTAAGACTGATTTGACTTCATTGATTGTGGGTTGACTCTCATTAAAACAGGATAGGCATTATAACTTACGCAACATACATGTACATGCATGCATTTTCACTGATAAAACGTAAAAGACTAATTATATAATCAAATGAACTGAGACAATCACATTCTGAAGCAAATTAAATAATCTTATACCAGTAACTTAAACACACAATACAAGTTACATGTATTAATCTAAATGCAGGTAAACAACGTGTTGTTTTATATCCAAATGAGAGTCGGAGCTTACCCGTCTGTGTTCTTGCTTCTTGAAGGCCGACCTTGTGCCTGATTGCTTTGAAACAATCTGACTTTCAGTTGTTCGTTCAGTTCTCCATTCATTCACTTCTTCCACGTAAGGGCGAGATGGCAGCAATATCCAGTTTAGAAATAAGACAGCTGTTTCCATTGTTTTGTCCATACAGAGTACTCTGCCATTACTGCTCGGCTCAGGCAATTACTAAAACCCGGGATGGAACGGGATGTCACTGTTTTTATCAACAACTGCGGGGAGGTCACTGCCCGAGTGATATGTCCTGTCCCGTTCTGTCCTGGGTTTTACCAACAATCCTCGGCTCACGCTCCAGGAGGACTGGTGCAACTGAACTCACTTTAACAAAAATAAATACTTTCCTTTTCGGGCGGCATGGTGGTGTAGTGGTTAGCGCTGTCGCCTCACAGCAAGAAGGTCCGGGTTCAAGCCCTGTGGCCGACGAGGGCCTTTCTGTGTGGAGTTTGCATGTTCTCCCCGTGTCTGCGTGGGTTTCTTCCGGGTGCTCCGGTTTCCCCCACAGTCCAAAGACATGCAGGTTAGGTTAACTGGTGACTCTAAATTGACCGTAGGTGTGAATGTGAGTGTGAATGGTTGTCTGTGTCTATGTGTCAGCCCTGTGATGACCTGGCGACTTGTCCAGGGTGTACCCCGCCTTTCGCCCGTAGTCAGCTGGGATAGGCTCCAGCTTGCCTGCGACCCTGTAGAAGGATAAAGCGGCTAGAGATGATGAGATGAAACTTTCCTTTTCTTGTTTTATTTTTCTTTGATTGTTGGTGCTGCACCCTCTTTCAATACGGGCTTATAGCCAACGCTCCTCAACAGATCAGAGGTTTCATACAAGTCTTCAGTAAAATGTGCAGAGCAGAGGAGAGACCACTTTATAGGCGCCCAATGTGTCCATGAATTTCTCACAAAACGCGTTCAAATCTTTGCAGTTTGAACATTCTTGGGCCATGAATGGAACGTAAATCCACCTTCTGTCGTGTTGCTGCACCCGCCAGCAACACATCTATGCGGCATGGTGATAAATTAGCTCAAAATTGAGTATCATAGTGACAGTCAGCTCTGTGTTTTAGTATCGCGGAAATGGCGATGAGACCGATAGACTTGCTGTTGTGACGTTATGGACGTCAAAGTCATTCACTCAGACCGCTACCGATATAATTCACTTTAATTATAAAAATTACTATATTAGATTCATCGTTAGCGGTTAAAACTATTCCTGTGCCATTCTTAAGGTCTCAAGGCATTTATAAACTAAAAGTGAGGCCATGGCTCTGTGTATCTGCTTTAAGAAGTTTGCATTTATCGTAATGCTGGAACTAAATACAGACTACTGGTTGGTTTACATGCCCCCTGAACACCACCCAAAAATAGCCTTTTTGTACAACAAGATGATTCTGTCTGTCTTATACCCTGTATAACGGCTTTCACTGAGAACCTGCAACCTTCCAGTATCTCAATAGTCCTGATACCTGCCCAGCTCTCCTGCTACTTTGCAGCACATAGGTTGAGGATGGAGGCACTTCACACTTATCTAGATCATGACATTATACTATACTTCATTGAATGAAATCAGGAGTTCTTGGCCAGGTCTTTGGCCAACACCTTGAGTAACAGAATATGACACAAGGAGAAAAATTCTTCCTCATTTGAACACAACTATTTTATATTCCCAGACAGACTTCATCCCAAACCCACTTGCTCCACTAAACCACTCACTCTCCCTCTTCTTCCTCCCTCCCACACAGTTTAAATTCCTCAAACACCTCTCTTGGTTGGGTCGTTAGTGTTCATGTTCCGCCCTTAAAAACTTGTCCTTTTATATTTCACAATAAGTCCCACAATTAATCTTCACCAGAGAATTACGTCCATCATCCATCCATTACCGCTTATCCTGTGCAGGGTCGCATGCAAGCTGGAGCCTATCCCAGCTGTCTATGGACGAGAGGTGGGGTACACACTGGACAAGTCACCAGATCATCGCAGGGCTGATACATAGAGATAAACAACCATTCGCATTCACACCTACGGTCAATTTAGAGCCACCAATTAGCCTAACCTGCATTTCTTTGGACTGTGGGGGAAACTGGAGCACCCGGAAGAAATCCACACAGACACAGGGAGAACATGCAAACTCCACACAGAAAGGCCCTCGTCGGCCACGGGGCTCGAACCCAGAACCTTCGTGCTGTGAGGCATCAGTGCTAACCACTACACCATCATGCCACCACTAGAGAATTCGACAAATCTGAAAAAAGGCTTTAAATGAGAAGTGAATATTATGTATTTGGTTTTTTTTTTTTAAATCAGTAAGAATATACCAACAAGGTATTTTGATACAAATGTATTTTTAACAATGCAATCAGTTTCACTCTTACAATTAATCTAAAAATAATGAGAAATTTCAAGAATTAAACCATGATTCACAGGCACCAAGCATTTAAAATTAATTTCACTCTCTATTATTGTCATTAAGATGTAAAAAAAAAGTTTATTAAAATAATACACTGTGATCTAATGCAAATTTCAGAATTCATTAACTCCTCCTCCTCAGCATCTCTCAGTTCTCTCAGTTCTGACCTCTGAATACGTGCTAAAATCAGAGTGCTGAACTCTCTTCTTCCTCTTCGTCTTCTTCTTGAGGTTCTGGATGTCCAACGAGGCATAACAAACCTCATCGACTCCAACCTCATCACGTCTCCGAGTCGTCCTTTTGTGACTTCCTTCCAGATCAGGTTTGAATTTTGCTGTGAATGAAATGATGTTATCTTTAATCTTAAAAGAGTGAAACCATTTGCTGAAGATTATTTAAAGCTGTCTGGATGAAGCCACGCCCCAAATATTTCAGACAAAATGCCTAAATGGTGATCAGAGGCGGAGTTTTCTGAATTGGCCAACAAAATGCTTGACAGGTGAGGAGATAGACCTCCTTAATGGTGACGAGAAAAGTTCATTCTGATTGTATTGAAAGGTGAAACAGTGTTAGTGCTGAGAGCGAGTGTGTGAGTACCTTTAGTGGTGTTTGTGCAGAGGCAGTACACACAGATGGAGGAGAGGAGTGAGGAGAGGAGAACACACACAGCACACACACTCAACATCAGCTTCCAGCTAACACTCCACTCTGATACACAGGGTTCACACCCAGTTGGACAGGATTCTGCTCAGGAAAACACACACACAAAAAAAACAAAAAAATCTTCTGAGTCTAAAAATGTCACCACAACATTTTTTCAGTTTTACTTGAATAATCTTAAAGATGTATCAATTTTGCAAAATATCAGTAAAGACAAAAAACTTAAATAATTATTTAGACAATCTTACCGAGTAGAGAGAGTCGAGTGGATCTGTTTCCATAATGATACACAGCACTCTGAACTATGAGGCCATCTTTTAAATCTGAAACTATTTCCTCATGTATAGCGCAGTAGTACAGGCCCAGATCTGATTCTGTGACGTTCTTAATCAGGAGATTGTGTGTGTTAGTGGAGCCGTTAAACACAAATAAGAAACGTGGAGAAACATCACGTATCAAATTTTGAGTTGACATCATGAAACGAGGTTGATTCTGACGTGAGCAGTTTCTAAACCACACTGTATAAAGTCCACTTTTCCAAACACAGTCGGAGTAGAGAGTGACGTCGTCTCCTCGTCTGACTCGCTTCTCCACTTCTGCTCCAGAGATCCTCTTCTGACTGGGGAACACAACACCTGCAACACAACATCACACTTTACAGTACACTGAGGAGGGAGTACAAACTTCTGCACAACCTCACAGCAAGTTTTAATTCTTTAGAAAGTGTGTAAAAGTTCAATGTGACTTACACACAAGAGCGAGGAGAGCGACTCTTGATGTCTCCATCTCAGACACTGGTGCTGAGCAGCTCGTGCTGCTGAAGCTCTTTCATGCGGTTGTGTGTTCTTTAATCTGATTGGTCCACGTCAGTGAAACGTTTCTCTCTCGCTCTCTAACAGCTCATTGGTTGCGGTTAAACTGTGATGTTTACTATTTTAAAATGAAGAGACTGATGTAGATAGAATCTTTCACGCTATTGGTGAAAGCCAATGGAACATTTTTTTTATCAGCTTGGTGGTCGTGAACGCAGGTTTGTGGCTAAGAAACACTTTTTCCATTGAAAACAAAAAGCCACTACAGCAGTGAGCTTCAGATTTATAACATTTAATACCAGATATTTATTTCCCCTCACAGTGGGCTTCTATAAATGTTACTTATCTTCGATCTAATTCATCATCAATTAAATATCAGAGTCACAGGAGAGATCAGTAATACATACACTCATATGATGTGGAATTACAAGGTGATTTTTCATACCTAGTTCTGCCCGAAGTGACTGAGGATTTAACCTGCAGGGTGTAAAGCAGATCTGAGATCAGTGACTGAAGGAAGTCATTGTGTCTCCTGAGGTGCAGGGCCTCACTGTGGGTTTCCTGTTTCAGCCAGAGTGAAGTTGCTCATTCATCCATGCACATCTGTTCATTTTATATTATTATTATTATTATTATTATTAATAACTGGATCATATCTGGTTCTCCTGTCAGAGTCAGTGCAGGACAGCATATGATCTACCTTAACTTATTCAGTCTAAAAGAGGGTTTTTATGGACAGACAAAGCTGATGACTGGAAATTGGTGAACACACACACACACACACACACACACACACACACACACACACACACACACACACTCACACACACTCTCTCTCAGGCTTTAATAGCGGAGGATAGAAGCATTGTTTTATTTATCTGATATGTTCATGAGCTGCAGGTCACTACAATGTTTTACAGCACATAGCTGTAGGACGGAGGACCTGCAGTCTTGTCTCAGATTAGTAGATCATGCCTGTCTTCATCAAATGGCACCATGTGGTTCAACAAAGAAACATGCAGGATGGCTTCAAACATGCACAGCTGCATAGCTGACAACTGTAGCATGCTTAAAGAAAAGGCCAACATGTAGAGCCAAAGAAGATGACAGATAGATCAAAAAGAACTGGACCATAGAGCAATGGAAGAAGGAGGCATGGCATCTCTGTACTTAATGGCTTTGATCATTTAACATCTACAATGTAAAGCTGATGTTTGACCAGTAACTAAAGATGCACAGGAAGTGGCTTTAGCTGCCAGGGCCTGAGAGAATGTAGCTTAGATTTCCTGTGTGCATGTAAAGAGGAGTGTGTGTGTGTGTGTGTGTGTGTGTGTGTTTCTCAGAAACTCAAAGATGTTTTGGTTATGAAGAGACCCTCTAACCACAAAGACTTTCCAATGTGTGTGTATGTGTGTGTGTCCATGCATATGTGTGTGTGTTCATGCATGTGTCTGTAAGTGCGCGTGCGCGTGCGCGTGTGTGTGTGTGCGTGCGTGTGTTTCTCAGAAACTGAAAGATGTTTTGGTTCTTTATATTTATGAAGTGACCCTCGAACCACAAAGACTTTCCAATGTGTGTGTGTCTGTGTGTGTGTGTGTGTGTGTCCATGCATTTATGTGTATGTGTTTATGCATGCGTCTGTATGTGCGTGTGTGATTGTGTGTGTGCATGCATGCTTGTGCACATGTGTGTGTGTCCTGAGCTGCAGGGCCTCGCTGTTGTTTTCTGGTCTTGTTGTTCACACACAGAGGAGAGAAACACTGCTTTAATAATCTGATATGTTCACTAACTATTTTAATAAGACATAATGTGCGTGTATGTGACATGAGTGTTTGTACACATTTCAGGAATTGTGTGTGTGTGTGTGTGTGTGTGTGTGTGTGTGTGTGTGTGTGTGTGTGTGCTTGAGATTCAGAAATATATTTATCTCAGTGATTTTACTCTCAAGTTGAGAAATGGGCCATGAGGCAGGTGAGTGTTTCATCCTGGCCCAGATACCCAGCCATGGGATTCTGAGGAGTTGCATGGAACAGAAGTTCCCTGCAGCTCTTTGGTACCAACATTTGGATCATGTCTTCTTTAATTTGAGAATCCTGTGTCTCGTGATATAACCTATCCATAATAATAAAAAATATGGAAGGGTGAGTGCAAAATTCGGCTGGATTAGCTGTCTGTCACTTATTCCCACTTGATTGAACACCTGCCTCAGGTTCTTGTCTCATGACTGCTCCAAGGGGAACTCCCAAGGGGAATCCCTGTGTGGCAGCGGGGGTGTGGTCAAACATCAGTTTATGAATGATGGGCAGGGTCAGGGAAGTTGAGTGGCAACGTGAGCACACCTGTTGTCAATTGATGTTGTGTGTGTGTCTGTTTTTGTGATGACAGAGCAGTGAAAAGGAGGGCGAGAGCAAAGAGGTGGCTGTCTCCCAACCAGAGCATGTGCGTGTGTATATGTGTATTTATGTGCAAGTTGATGTTAAGCTGAAAAGCAAGAGTCAAAATAAAAAAGACTGTGTTCTGAATCATTTTCCTGCCTGTCTGCACTTCAGTGTTCCAGCCACCCTCAGGGACATACTACACTAGTGCCAACATCTGGGACACTGAAGGTAACCGCTCATGGAATCCTCCCCATTCAAGGACCTTGTCCATGCCCTTGCCGATGCCCAACCAAGCCAACACCAAGCACTGATCGCCCTGTGCAAAGAACAGGAGCTGTGCTTTGAGGCCATGTTGCAAGCTTGGCAGAATGTTTGTCAGGCTTTCTGGCACTTGCTCATGTTGGTGTGGTATACATGGACCTCTTGGTCAGCACCCGCACTAAGATGGGGCATCACAACGACCCAGAAGCCCTCCTCGTTATCTTTGAGGAAGCTGCAGAGGCGCAGGAGGACTGGCAGAGCTACGAGTGGCTTGTCTTCTGCCACTCCTCACTGGAGAAGCCCAGCTCACCGGCCAACAGCTGCCCATTGACAGGCAACCCAACTATGCTGACTTGAAGTGAGCCATCTTGCAGCATGTCAGCTGCCGCCCAGAACAACACTATCAGTGTTTCCACATGCTGACACTGGAGGAAGTCGGCCGGCCATTTGCTTTCAACCCACTGTTCCAGGACGCCTGCCATTGGTGGCTGAGGGCAGAAGACTGTGACTTTGAGGAGATCATCAATGCAATGGTGGTGGAGCAGTTCATTACACAGCTGCCAGAAGGGACAGTGGAGTGGGTCCATTGCCACTACCTGGTGTTGCTGGATCATTTGAGTGAGTTGGCGGAGGACCATCTGGCAGTGATTCCAGTGGCAGGCGGACATCCTGCCTCTTCTCACTCTCTCTCTCTCTCTCTCTCTCTCTCTCTCTTTCCCTCCTTCACTTCCCCCTCTTCCCATCCCCACCCCATCCCTGCACCATGGAAAGGGTGGCTGACCCTCCCAGCCAGATTTCCGAGCCCATGGTGTTCCCCCCTCCCTCACCTTATGTGTCTGTGTCTTCTCCCACTCAGGTGAGTGATCCCGGCAATGCCAGTGCATAGGTGAAGCCTGGGCAGGTATCCTGGATCTGCAGGGAGCCTTGGCATTTCCATAACCAATGATAAGTGATGGAGGTGGGTGCCATTTTCTGGATCCCTGATGTGCCAGAGACCACCCTCCATTGGCCTGGAACACATTGCATATTGGTGAGCATTCAAGGGGAAACATATCATACATTGGTGGATTCCAATTGTAATCAGACCTCAGTCCACCAAAGCCTGGTTCTTGTTGAGGCACTGGGGGGAGCACAACTGGTGAAGGTTTTCTGTGCACATGAGGATGTTCATGAATATCGACGAGTGTCCATTCACATCATATTTTGGGGAACAATACATAGAGTACAAGTGGCAGTTAGCCTGTGCCTCACCCACCCACTGATTCAGGGGACAGTGTGGCCGGGGTTTAATGTTTAATGGCGCATGTAGTAGTGGGCTGATCCTGCAGTAGTGTGCCACATGGAGATCCCAGTGTGGCATTGTCTGGGAAAGCAGTCAGTGCGTCAGTGCGATATGGAGAAATGGGTGCAGCCCACCCCAGTCTTTCTCTCTCAGGGATTTCCTTGAGGATTTCCTCTTTGCTCAAATACAAGAGAAGACTCTGCATCATTTTTTTGACTGAGAGTAATGGTCAGACCCTCCAGCCAAATGCAACACTCTCCTTCCTGTAATTCACGATTATTAAAGATAGGTTTTACTGAGTGATGCAGGACATTCAGACCCTTGAGGAAATAACCCAGTTGTTAATCCCAAAGAACTCTAGGGAACTAGTATTCCATGTGGCTCAATTTAACCCTATGGCCAGACACTTAGGTCCGGATAAGACACGAGCCTGAATAATGGCCCAGTTCTATTGGCCAGGGATTTGGGGGATGTCCATAGGTGGTGTGTGGCATGCTGCAAATGCCAGTTGGTGAACCTGGTGGCCACTCCAAAAGGGTCCTTGTGCCCTCTTCTCCTTTTTGAGACCCCCTTCGATATAATTGGTATGAATCTTGTCAGGCCATTAGATCGCTCGGCACAAGGATATTGTTTTATTTGTCTCCTCATGGACTGTGCAACATGATGCCCGGAAGCAGCCCTACTGCGTAACATTTGGCAATGTGACAGAGGAATTGTTTAAAATTATCTCCCAATGTTAAGGGTGGCAAAGCTGTGGTGAGATAAGGATCCACAAGCAGAACACACACAGAAATCCAATAAAAAAAAGGTGATTTAATCCAGGGAAAAAGGGCATGGCAAAAAGGTGATCAAATGGGACAAGAAGAAATGGCAAAATAGTCCAGGGAAAAAGAGACAAAAAACTTGACAAAAACACAAGGCAGACAAGGACAAAAATGCTAGAGCAAAAAAAAAAAAAAAAACATAAACAAGAAGAAAACCCAAAGTGCAAAAACCATAAACTAGAAAAATAGCTTGAGCAAAAACCATGAAATGCAATAAAGGTACAGAAATGGCTGGAATAGCAAAATGAGACATTCTGGCAAAGTCAGGGTCTGAGAATGGCCTTTATAAAGGCAGGGGTGAAAACCAGGACGTGATTTGAAGGTGAGCTGGAATTCCCATCCTGGATCCTGATCTGCGCTGGCATGGGAGATCCATAATATGTGGAATGGATATCCGGGGCAGAGCATGACACCCAAGTCAGGACTCCCAGAGAAATCCTGACTGACCAAGGCACTACATTCATGTCATGCACACTTTGTGAACTTTGTGAGTTATTTGGGGTTAAATCTATCCACACCAGCTTTTATCACCCACAAACAGATGGCCTGGTGAAATGGTTTAACCAAACTCTTACAAACTTGAATTCATAAGTTTGTAAATGAAAACACATAATTGGGATAAGTGGCTTGAGCCCCTGTTGTTCACAGTTCCAGAGGTTCCGCAAGGAACTCCACAGAGTTCTCCGCATTTGAATTATTATATGGGCGTCAGCCTTGCGGCATTTTGGGAAGAGGGAAAACAGAGCTTTTTTTACCTTTACTGAGAGACTGGGAGGTTTTGCCAGTCTCCGCCGACCAATCATTTCCACATCATGACTGAACAGTCTCTGTGGACATGAATGTGAAGCTTGTGCTTTTACAGACTGCTGAATTCTGCAATCTCTGTGTTGCCTCTGTGGTCTGTTTGATAGGAAACTGAAATCAGACAGACAATATATTGAGATGGGGAGCAGCACCACGGACAGCGACTATTCCTTATTCTAATCCAGGGGTGGCCAACCAGTTGGAGACCAAGAGCCACATTTTTTATTGTACTGCTGCAAAGAGCCACATCATACACATGGGCACACGAACATCACCCATCCCTTCCTCTCTCTCTCTCTCACACACACACACACACACACACACACACACACACACACACACACACACACACACACACACACACACCTCTGCTCAGCCAGATTAATAGTAAATGTCACACACCAACATATTTACTCCTACAGTACTAAGACCACAGGCTGAGGCCAGTCATTTTTAACAATGAACATTGTGTGCACTTACTATGCATGCTGCTTAGTGGGACTCATGGCATTACCAAAAAAAAGCCACACCATACACATGACCACACATGTGTACCATACATGTGACCCCCCTCGCTCTCTCTCTCCCTCACAGACACACACGCTCAAGCATGCACCTCTGCTCAGCCAGATTAATAGTAAATGTCATATGCCAACATGAGAGAAATTTACTCCTTCAGTCAGTATTAATACCACAGGCCAGTCATTTACAGCAATCAATATTGTGTGCACTTACTGTGCATGTTGCTTAGTGGGACTTCTGACATTCCTTGCCTTGAACAATCCTCTTCAAATCTGCCTTGTATTCCGTCGTTGCCACTCGAAGCAGTTCTTTCACATGGGTTTCAGTCAGAACAGAACGATGCTTTGACTTCACGTGTTTCATGGTAGAGAACACAGTCTCGCAGACGTATGTTGACCCAAACATTGACAGTATCTTAAGCGCAGCCTGTTTCACATTCGGCTATTTTTCCAATGGCACACTTTTCCAAAACTCAATGGTGCCTTCCCTCAAAACAGGTTTCAGCTGGTCTTCCTCACGAAGATCGATCATCTCCAACTCAGCCTCAGCCTCATCTGTGATTAGCGGGGCTTTCAAACAGTCCATCTCCACATTGAATGGGTCGACGAGGAACGTAATCTGTGGCCTTTTCAGTTGTATATCACGGAACCGGGTTACAAAGCTTTCGTGCAGGTTTTCAATTAGTGTTGCATATCTGGCTCCTTGCTTATTCAGGGAGGCGGGAAGCTTTGAAATGAGCTAATGACAACTGACATATAAGGCAGAATGGCTTGCCATTACGTTCAACAAAAAAGTATACTCTCCCACTCTGTTAAAAATGTCCTATGTTTGTCTTCATATTTTCATTTTGCTGTGCATTTTTTCATTGCCATTTTGAGAGGCTACTTGACACAAGATACACCTTGCCCAAAAACTTAGCAATTA
This sequence comes from Neoarius graeffei, assembly GCF_027579695.1. Classification (NCBI taxonomy): domain Eukaryota; kingdom Metazoa; phylum Chordata; class Actinopteri; order Siluriformes; family Ariidae; genus Neoarius; species Neoarius graeffei. Next base: position 36,603,554 of record NC_083571.1, read on the forward strand.
TCTCACGCACATGCGCATTTGACATGACCTGAAAATACCGTAATATACCCAAGCAAAGCGAAGATGCATTTGACGAAAATACCATACTGAACTCAAGCAAAGCGCACACGCACATAAAAAAAAACCACAAACACAAACTTCGATATGAACGTAAGAGCCGCATGACACCGGGCAAAGAGCCGCATGCGGCTCACGAGCCGCGGGTTGGCCACCCAAGTTCTAATCTAAACACTGGCACTCATGAGCTTTATTATTACATTTATTACATTTATTAACCCAACAACATGGTGAGCCTCCTCATCTACATCCTTGGGCTGATGTCTTTTGCAGTATTATTCTAATGTTGAAAATCATTATATATTACACGTGATTCTTGACTGTCACATTTCTCACAACAACTGACGCTATGATTTCTATTGGTCTGAAGATGGACAAGATTCCAAGCAAGTTTTCAGACATCAGAAGTGGACATTCATGCTAGGTGTATAATTGCTTTAAAATTCAACAGCATATAACTCCAGTGTTGCAAATGAGTGCATCAGTACAATTTCACTTGATTTGACTGTCTCTTTTTACACCTTTATTACTTTCTGTGCAATCAGAGGAAATGTAATGGACCTCATTTTCTAACCACCATGTGAAATCACCTCCTGAAAATAGGAATAGCACAGACTTTGTTTCGATAGTAAACTTTTCCTTAATTCAGCCATTCTGCAATGGCCTGACCCCTGACCCCTGATCCTAGAGCAGGATGGAACAGTGGACCAGTGCATTGTGGTGCTGAGGAACTTGCAGAAGTCCTGGGTTCTTGCAAAAGATGTGACAAAAGCACAGACCTCAATGTGGCAAAATTTCTAAGCCATGCAATACTAATACATTTACTCAATCTACAAACTCTATGTTTATAATTTTGGATTTGCCTGCTGTCTTTGTTGTGGATGTTTTGACACTTGACCCGAATAGTTCCGTCTGAACTGTAGATCAATTGTGCAGTTCAATGCATTATTTTTGTGCAGTTGCAGAATGGGAATCATTATTTTCATAATTTATTATTTGCTTTCTTTTGGTACCAACACTCACATGGTGAAGAGCTGCACTCTGTGGATGATGTCATGTCAGATATCACACCACTAAACTCAGATAATTAGATATTATACTCCTGTGAAGTTTTTTTTTTATCAATAAGGTCTTCTGTCTGTTCTGCTGGCGATGACAACTTAATCTGAAACAGGAAGGGATGACAAAAACCAGATGAACCACTCAGAGAACCAGCGTGCAGCTCTGAGCACAGAGAGCTTCCACAGTTCTGTCAAAACCCCAGAATCCATCGTTTTTAAAAGGATCAGTTATCAGTTCTTATCAGTTCTCTGGAGTGGATCTGAGTTCTACAACTGTGTTCACACTTCACCAGTCAGACTGAACTCTCACACAAACGACCCACAGCCTGAAAAACACACCACGTCTGAAAGCAAACTCACCTTCTTCCTGTTTTTGAGTTTTGCCTGTTTTTTCTTTGTAACATCTAAATGTGATTCTCTGCACTTTGATCATCTTGCATTCATGATCTCATTATTACAAAACTGAATGGCAGGCAGCTGATTCTCTCTCTCTCTCTCTCTCTCTCTCTCTCTCTCTGAAACAGGAAGTTCAGTAAGAGGAGTTTAGGTCACTGCTGATCTCAGATCAGTTTAACATGGTAGTGGTTGAATCATCAGACTTATTGACAACATTGTAGCTGACCCTGAATTAGATAATAACACACACACACACACACACACACACACACACACACACACACACACACACACACACACACACACTGCTGCAGAAAAAAACCTAACATAAGACATGACTGTGTTTGTATCTTTTTCAAAAATTTCAAATTCCAGATTTGCCTTTAGTATTTAATATAAATGTGATCACAAACAAACACTGATTATCTACAAACAAGTGCACATTATAAATCATTCATAAAGCAAACAAGTGAAGTAAGTCAGTTTGTGTGTGTGTGTGTGTGTGTGTGTGTGTGTGTGTGTGTGTGTGTGTGTGTGTGTGTTAGTCTGATTTGACAGCAGGTTTCTGAAGTGTGTAAAAGACTTCAGTGTGACAATAGAATTCCCCCATAACACTCCTCTCACACTGATGTACCTGAGAGAGAGAGAGAGAGAGAGAGAGAGAGAGAGAGAGAGAGAGAGAGAGAGAGAGAGAGATTGATTATACCAGCAGGTTAAAGATGAAATGAAGATGAATGTCTGTGTATAAAATACCTGAAAGTCCTTCTCAGTGAGCAGCTCTCCTCTCTTTTCACAGCCTGAAGAGAAAACCCCCCCAAAAATCTCCATCATTTAATCTCATTTATGAAGTCACTCATGAGAGAAGAAGCAGCTGATTGTTCAGGATTGAGACTCGATGCATGTGTGGAAACTCTGATCTTTGATTCTCACTCGGGTGATGAAGGTCACTTTCACCTGCATCTGTATGTTTATGACAGAAATCATTGACAGTGCTGAGAGCGAGTGTGTGAGTACCTTTAGTGGTGTTTGTGCAGAGGCAGTACACACAGATGGAGGAGAGGAGTGAGGAGAGGAGAACACACACAGCACACACACTCAACATCAGCTTCCAGCTAACACTCCACTCTGATACACATGGGCTCTTTGGTGAAACAGTAACCCTGGGAGAGGTTTCTACAGAGAAACACACACAAACACACACACAAATTGAGTCTAAAAATGTCACTGCTACAGTTTTCAGTTTTATTTGGATAATCTAAAAGATGTGTCAATTTTACAAAAAATCAGCAAAGACAAAAAAATAAAAATAATAATAATTATTATGAGACAATCTTACCGAGTAGAGAGAGTCGAGTGGATTTGTTTCCATAATGATACACAGCACTGGGTATTGTGACACCGACTTTGTCATTTGAAATGATTATCTCATGTACAGCGCAGTAGTACAGGCCCAGATCTGATTCTGTGACGTTCTTAATCAGGAGATTGTGTGTGTTGGTGGAGCCGTTTGACACAAACGAGTAACGTGGAGAAGCAAAACGCATCAATTCTATGATCGACATCTTGAGAGGAGGTTGATTATGATGTGAGCAGTTTCGAAGCCACACTGTTTTAAATCCACTTTTGCAAACACAGTTGGAATACGTCTGACTTGCTTCTCCACTTCTGCTCCAGAGATCCTCTTCTGACTGGAGAACACAACACCTGCAACACAACATCACACTTTACAGTACACTGAGGAGGGAGTACAAACTTCTGCACAACCTCACAGCAAGTTTTAATTCTTTGGAAAGTGTGTAAAAGTTCAATGTGACTTACACACGAGAGCGATGAGAGTGACTCTTGATGTCTCCATCTCAGACACTGGTGCTGAGCAGCTCGTGCTGCTGAAGCTCTTTCATGCGGTTGCGTGTTCTTTAATCTGATTGGTCCACGTCAGTGGAACGTTTCTCTCTCGCTCTCTAACAGCTCATTGGTTGCGGTTAAACTGTGATGTTTACTGTTTTAAAATGAAGACTTTGATGTCAATATAATCTTTCGCATGATTGGTTAAAGCCACTGGAACATTTTTTAATCACCTTGGGGGTCGTGAATGCAGGTTTATGGCTAAGAAACACTTTTTCCATTCAAAACAAAAAGCCACTGCAGCAGTTAAGCTTCGGATTTATAACATTTAAGACCAGATATTTAGTTCCCCTTATAGTGGGCTTCTAAAATTTTACTTATCTTTGATGAAATTCATCATCAATGGAATATCAGAGGGACAGGAGAAATCAGTACTACATACACTCATATGATACGGAATTACATGGTGATTTTTCATACCGAGTTCTGTCCTAAGTGACTGAGGATTTAACCTGCAGCGTGTAAAGCAGATCTGAGATCAGTGACTGAAGGAGGTCAGTGTGTCACCTGAGGTGCAGGGCCTCACTGTGGGTTTCCTGTTTTGTAGCGCAAACACACTCAGGATTTAAGAGGGGGAGAGAGATGCATTGTTTCATTTATCTGAAATGTTCACAAGATACAGGTCACTACACTGTATAACAGCACGTTGCTGGAGAATGGAGGACCTTCAGTCTTGTTTCAGATTACTAGATCATGCCTGCCTTCCTCGAATGTCTCCATATGGTTAAACAAAGAAACCTGCAGGATGGCTGCAAACATGCACAACTGCATGGCTGACAGGTGTCTGTTGCAGTGCACTTCAAGAAAAGGGCAACAAACAGAGCAAAAAAGACAACAGATAGATCAATAAGAACTGGACCATGGATCAGTGGAAGAATGAGGCTTGGTCTGATGAATCATGTTTTCTTTTACATCATTTGGTTGGGGCGGCATGGTGGTGTAGTGGTTAGCGCTGTCGCCTCACAGCAAGAAGGTCCGGGTTCGAGCCCCATGGCCAGCGAGGGCCTTTCTGTGCGGAGTTTGCATGTTCTCCCTGTGTCCGCGTGGGTTTCCTCCGGGTGCTCCGGTTTCCCCCACAGTCCAAAGACATGCAGGTTAGGTTAACTGGTGACTCTAAATTGACCGTAGGTGTGAATGTGAGTGTGAATGGTTGTCTGTGTCTATGTGTCAGCCCTGTGATGACTTGGTGACTTGTCCAGGGTGTACCCCGCCTTTCGCCCGTAGTCAGCTGGGATAGGCTCCAGCTTGCCTGCGACCCTGTAGGACAGGATAAAGCGGCTAGAGATAATGAGATGAGATGAGATCATTTGGATGGCTGTGTGTGTGTGTGTCACTTACCTGGGGAAGAGGTGGCGAGTGTGATGCTCTGGACAATGTTCTGTTGGGAAACTTTGGGTCCTGGTGTTCATCTGGATGTTATTTTGACATGTACCACCAACATCACATTTTGAACTAGAGGACGGCAAACAGTTTGTCAGCTGTACATGATTAGGTCAACAAGGTCAAAAAAAACCCTAGACAGTTAACTTTTGCTGTTTTCACAGTTAGTGTAGCTTCTCCATTGTTGTTTTGCTGAGGTGTTGGTGCTGCCGATCAAGATGGTGCTCAGCATGTGTAGAGGCAAAAAGCCACAAGAATTCCGATCTGACCGTTGTCATTCCTGTCACATGGCCACACATCAGATATGTATCTGATTGAGGACCACATATGAAAGTGACTCAAATCTGATTTGAAAAGATTGGAGTTTTGTGTCCACACAGCCCTGAAAACATCAGATCTGGGTCTCATTAAGGCAAAAAAAAAAATCAGATTTGTATCACTTCAGCCGGGTAATGTGAATGGAGCCTAAGTGGCCAGTCACTCCATCATCAACGAAGGCAAGTGAATGCATGAGATTGGGGGGCAACAGCAGTTACCAAAACATTCTGTGCACATAAACCCTCCTGATCTGCCCCTTTACCTCAGAGAAAAACTATTAACAAACAGCTTCACTAAACACTTATGTTTTCTAGAATTAAAGACTGAGGGCATACTCACATGAAGCATGATAGCTTTTACTGCTCCTGAGAGTGATGTCCTGGTTCCCTGCTACCCTGCTGGCCCACGCTCACACTGCATTTTATGTTCCAGTCCCAAATGCAGTTAATATGCAATCACAGTGCAGCTTCACTCAATGATTACAATTTGCATTCATTAGCAAGGGAAGAACCAGATCTGTTATTAACCTAAATATTCTCCAATGAAATGAAAAGTACACAATATAGCCTTCAAGTTTCATGTGGTTAGCGATCACACTGTGTATGAGCCCGACTGAACCACACCTGAACACAGCTCTTGTAAGCAGGCCAAGTACTGTACTGTATGGTAATAATTGGCTAACTCCAAAAAGGCATGTACATGGTGCTTGGTGGTGGGCTGGGGGCAGTTCTGCATGGCCTCTATGTTCTTGGCCTGGGGCTTCAGCAGGCCTTGGCTGATGCAGTAGCCTAGGTAGTGTGTCTCGGGTGCGAGTGGTCGGCCCAGATGGACAAATGGATGATGACATTGTCCAGATATGCAGTGGCGAAGTCCCGGTGGGAGCAATGGATGATGTCCATAAGCCTTTGGAATGTGGCTGGTACTTGATGGAGGCCAAAGGGGGGAACCTGGTACTGCCAGTGGCCTGAAACAGTGGTGACAGCTGTTTTGGGGTGGTTCTAGTGCATCAGGGCCACTTGCCAGTTGCATTTGGTCAGATCCAGTTTTGATAGGAAGCAGGCCCTCCCCAGTCTGTCATCCAGGTAATCCACTCTGGGCAGGGGCTAGCTGTTGAAGACTGAGATGGAGCTGAGTTCCTGAAGTCATTGCAGAGTCTCAGACTTCCATCAGGCTTGGTAACTGCCATGATGGAGTTTGAGCAGGGGCTCCTTGATGATGCTGGCCCAGAGCATTCACGCCACTTCCCCCTGGATCACATGACGATGGGCCACTGGGATGTGATAGGGGCATTGCCAGACCACAACCCCAGAGGGCTCTTGATGTCATGTTGGATCAGTTGGGTCCACCCTGGTTCTGTTGCAAAGACATGCTGGACCTGGTCAAGCAATTCTCCCAGTTCTTAATGCTGAGGGCTGGAGAGGTCTTTTCCCAGGTGGACCAGAAGACACCCAGACAGGTCTGTGGAGGAGAGAATGTGGGGCTGAGAGCAGTGGCATTGGCTTAATCCATTGTTTTAGCAGTTTAATGTGAAAAACTTGGGCACCATTGCACTTACCTGGCTCTTATAGGTGATATGTCACTGGCCCCATGTTCTCAACTACTGTGAATGGGTCCTGATAGCATGCCAAAAACTTGCAGTTAGTGCTGGGGACCAGGAGGAGGACATGGTCACCAACTTGGAACTCCCTGGGCTGGGCCACCCATTTGAAGAAATGACTTTACTTGGCCTGAGTGGAGAGCAGGTGCTGGTACATGATAGGGGTCATCTTGTCCATGTGTTCCTGCATCTCCCTTAAATAATTGATTGTGGTCAAGAAAAGGGATGGCTGCTCTTCCAATGCCGTCTTGGTGATGTGCAGGAGACCCCGGGGCCTTCTCTTGAACAGGAGCTCAATGGGCGTGAAACCCATTGATGACTTTGGAGTCTCCCAGACCATGAACAGGATTTATGGGAGAAGGAGGTCCAGGTGTTGGCTGCCCGTATTCACAACGCATGTCAGCATCCTCCTCAGGGTCTGGTTGAATTTCACAACCAGCCCGTCCACTGGGGGTGGTACACAGAGGTGTGGCGCTGTCTCACATGCAACAACTGGCACACATGTGCCATGAGTTTTGAGATGAAGGGCATACCTTTATCAGTGAGGAGGTCTTTGAGGATCCTCGCATGGGAGAACAGCAGAACCAATTCCCTGGCTATCTTTTTGGAAGTCACCTTCCTGAGGGGAACTGCCAAGAAGAAGTGGGTGGCATAGCAGGGCAGTGCACTGCCAAAAGGGGGCAGTGTTGACAGAAGTTCTTGACTTTGGCATTCATGCCTGGCCAAAGGAAATGAACCTTGATTGTTTTCCAGGGTATTCTGGCCCACCAGGTGGCAGTGGCATTTGCAGTGTACAACTCACCTTCTGCAGTGTGAGCCTCAGTGTCCTTGTGCTCCCCATCCAGGCACACATCTTGCAGTGGCGGGGTGTGGTCCACTGGTCTCCATGGTGTGCATGGTCATGTCATCCTCTGGATGACGGGCAGCTCCTGTGGGAACCCAGGCCAGTCTCATGCTAGGAAGAGAGGGACATGGATGTCAGAAACCACACCAATAATCAATTTCCACTTCCCTCTTCTTGTCTCCAGTCTTGTTGTGGGCAGTGGCTACCTTTCATGCATCCCCATGTATGCAGGTAACCTTGACAGTACTGTGGTTTCCCATAGCCACAGGCAGGATTGAGGGCCAAATCAGGGTGATGGTAGTGCCAGAGTTGAGGGGAGCCTCCACTGGTTAGCCCTCCATTTGTACAGGGGCACTCAGGACATGGAGGCTGGTGAGGGAGTGGACAATGCAGCCAGCTATCCATGGTTTCAGGGCTGGAGCAGAGGGGGGCTGCTCGGGTATGGTGGGCATGGGCTCATCAAGGGGCCCAAGAGAGTGAGTGGGGTGAGGCAGATGCCTTTGGGGCCTGGTGTTGGGCCAGGAGGTGGGGGTAGGTGCTGCTGCCATACCCAGCCTCATTTTCACAGTCTCTTGTTTACTCTGGTCCAGGGTCACCAGAGCACACTCCAGGGAATCTGCCAGCTCAGCAGGGCTCTAGGGAGCCCTCATCCCAACAACCATGCACTCTTCAGGGGTAAGGTCACTCCATAGTGACCTGCTCTACAACCTGGACTGTTTGTTGTTGCAATTCTCCTGTTGTCTTTGAATGCACTGTAGAAATAAAGTGACTTGACTTGACTTGATGAGCATTGCTCATCGCTGCAGCCAGTGCTCGGAAGTCCTCAAAAGTTCATCCATCTGGCTGTGGGGGTTAACACCAGCCCGAGATTCCCATTGGTGGAATTCTGTTATGGCCTGGCAGGATAAGAACCTGCAACGTCCCAAGATCTGCTCCTTCAGAATGGGGTAATTTTCTGCAAAGGCCAGGGGGTGGCTGAATTAGGCCAGTTGGGCTTCTCCCATGAGGAGCCAGAGCCCTAGCCCATTCTTCTTCTGGCCAGCTCTCCTTGTATGACATCTGCTCAAAAGAGTACAGGTAAGCTTCTACATTGTCCACCAAGGTGAGTTTGTGGAGCAGATGGAGAGCCTCCTGGCAGGCATCCAGGAGGTGGACTGGGAGGGGAAAGGCTCTGGCCCGCTGCTGCAGCAGCTACTGGGTGGTGATTTGGAGACCTTTCGCAAGTTCCTATGTCACCTGTTGTTGTTGTTGAAGACTGGTCTTCAGGAGGTGCTGCAGGAGTGGTTCCATGCAGAGGGTGGGTGGAGGTGTTATGCTCATATCCACATTCTCCATCAGTGTGACACTCATGCTGCAAGGTGGGGTGAGCCCAGACACAAAATCCAAATCCTCAGTGCAAAACATAATGTTTTTAATGAGGAATTCAGGAAGAGTATGTGTACAGTAATTAGAGTGCAGTGTAGGTGGAGTGCAATGCATGCAGTTGGCAACAAGCCCCAACTGGCCTTAATTGAGGTCATAACTGGGTGCTGGTTGTGCCAGAAACTGTCTGTGTCTCAGAGGGGTTATGCAGGGGCATTCACTGGCGAAGCACACAGGTAGCTTGAGTTAATCAATTTCATCTTCTACAGTACATCAGCAAAGTTGCCTGCCTGGGGGGGAGGAAGAGACTGTGAGCCAGAGAGCAAATTCTGTATTGACTAACCTCTGATAGCCTCCCTTGGATGCTTGAGGAAGGTGAATTAAGGCACCGATTATGCCACTCAAGGCATGTGCCATCAGCGGGACCTACCCCATGGCCACACTGCTTTTTGGCTGTCCAAAATAATGGTGCTGAAGTGCCAATATTTCTTCAGCACCATAGGAGTGGTTGGGCGAGGAGGGGTGCGCTGCTTTGGTGGTAGTTTTTCCGAGACAATGTAACACTATGCAATCAGAAAACTTACTCCCAGCTGCTTACTCCATACTGTCCTATTACATGTACTCCTGTCATGTCAGAATTAAATAGGAGGAAGTTACTGAGCATCCAGTGTATAATATCCTTGAGACATTCCTCCATTTTATTCATCTGGTGTCTCCCATTTGACTTTGAAGGTCATCTTCACCTGCATAAGTATGTCTCATCTCATTATCTCTACCCGCTTTATCCTGTTCTACAGGGTCACAGGCAAGCTGGAGCCTATCCCAGCTGACTACGGGCGAAAGGCAGGGTACACCCTGGACAAGTCGCCAGGTCATCACAGGGCTGACACATAGACACAGACAACCATTCACACTCACACCTACGGTCAATTTAGAATCACCAGTTAACCTAACCTGCATGTCTTTGGACTGTGGGGGAAACCGGAGCACCCGGAGGAAACCCACGCGGACACAGGGAGAACATGCAAGCTCCACACAGAAAGGCCCTCGTCGGCCACGGGGCTCGAACCCGGACCTTCTTGCTGTGAGGCAACAGCGCTAACCACTAACCACCGTGCCGCCCTGCATAAGTATGTTTACGACAGAAATCAAATACAGTGATGAGAACAAGTGTGTAAGTACCTTTAATGGTGTTTGTGCAGAGGCAGTACACACAGATGGAGGAGAGGAGTGAGGAGAAGAGAACATACACAGCACACACACTCAACATCAGCTTCCAGCTAACACTCCACTCTGATACACACGGCTCACACACGCTGGGACAGGATTCTGCTGAGGAACACACACACACAAACACAGACTGGAGCAGCAGAAGCAGCATAAGTTCATACATTTTATTTGCTCAAATGCTCTTAAACCTCTTGAATTTAACAAGACAAAAAAAGATTTGATAAACAAGTAGTATCAGACAATCTTACCGATTAGAGAGAGTCAAGTGGATCTGTTTCCATAGTGATACACATTAAAGGATAACAGGACACCATGGCCATTATCTGAAAAACATTTTTCAAGCAGAACGCAGTAGTACAGGCCCTGATCTGATTATGTGACGTTCGTAATCAGGAGATTGTGTGTTGGGGGAGCCGTTAAACACAGCTGAGTAACGTGGAAAAGCAAAACGAATCAAATTTTCAGTCGACATCATGAGCAGAGGTTGATTCTCATGAGCAGTTTCTAAACCACACTGTATAAAATCCACTTTTCCAAACACAGTCATAGTTGAGAGTGATGTCATCTCCTCGTCTGACCTTCATCTCCACTTCTGCTCCAGAGATCCTCTTCTGACTGGAGAACACAACACATGCAACACAACATCACACTTTACAGTACACTGAGGAGGGAGTACAAACTTCTACACAACCTCACAGCAAGTTTTAATTCTTTGGAAAGTGTGTAAAAGTTCACTGTGACTTACACACGAGAGTGATGAGAGTGACTCTTGATGTCTCCATCTCATATGCTGGTGCTGAGCGGCTTGTGCTGCTGAAGCTCTTTCATGCGGTTGTGTGTTCTTTAATCTGATTGGCCCATGTCAGTGGAACGTTTCTCTCTCGCTCTCTAACAGCTCATTGGTTGCCGTTAAACTGTGATGTTTATTATTTTAAAATGAAGAGACTGATGTAGATAGAATCTTTCACGCGATTGGTGAAAGCCAATGGAACATTTTTTTTTATCACCTTGGGGGTCGTGAACGCAGGTTTGTGGCTAAGAAACACTTTTTCTATTCAAAACAAAAAGCCACTACAGCAGCGAAGCTTTGGATGTATAACATTTAATACCAGATATTTATTTCCCCTCACAGTGGGCTTCTATAAATGTTACTTATCTTCAATCTAATTCATCATCAATGAAATATGTCACCAACAGATCAGTAATACGTACACTCATATGATGTGGAATTACAAAGTAATTTTTCATACCTAGTTCTGCCCGAAGTGACTGAGGATTTAACCTGCAGGGTGTAAAGCAGATCTGAGATCAGTGACTGAAGGAGGTCATTGTGTCGCCTGAGGTGCAGGGCCTCACTGTGGGTTTCCTGTTTCAGCCAGCTCACTCATCCATGTACATCTGCTCAGTTTATATTATTATTATTGTTATTGTTATTTTTTTATTGTTAATAACTGGATCATGTCTGATTCTCCTGTCAGAGTCAGTGCAGGACAGCATATGATCTACTTTAACTTATTCAGTCTAAAAGAGTGTTTTTATGGATAGACAAAGCTGATGACTGAAAATTGGCGAACACACACACACACACACACACACACACACACACACACACACACACACACACACACACACACACACACACACACACAGGCTTTAATAGCTGAGGATAGAAGCATTGTTTTATTTATCTGATATGTTCATGAGCTGCAGGTCACGACAATGTTTTACAGCACATAGATGGAGGACGGAGGACCTGCAGTCTTGTCTCAGATTAGTGGATCATGCCTGTATTCATCAAATGGCACCATGCGGTTCAACAAAGAAACATGCAGGATGGCTTCAAACATGCACAACTGACAGGTGACAATTGTAGCATGCTTAAAGAAAAGGCCAACACGTAGAGCTAAAGAAGATGACAGAGAGATCAATAAATGGACCATAGAGAAATGGAAGAAGGAGGCATGGTCTAAAGAGCCTTGGGGGAAGCCATGGCCTAATGGTTAGAGAAGCAGTTTTGGGACCATAAGGTTGCCAGTTTGATTCCCTGGACTGCCATGAATGGCTGAAGTGCCCTTGAGCAAGGCATCTAACCCCCAACTGCTCGCCAGGTTGCTCTGGGTATGTTGTATGCTCTGACTGAGAGTGTGTACTAAGTGCTGTTATTGTAATGTAATGTTTTCTTTTACATTTTGTGGAAGGTCAGGTGCATGTGTGTCTCATACCTGGGGAAGAGATGGCACCAGGATGCACTCTGGGAAGAAGGCAAGCTGGCAGAGGCAATGTGATGCTCTGGACAATGTTCTGCTGGGAAACTTTGGGTCCTGGCTTTCATCTGGATGTTACATTGTCTTTTTAATTTGATTACATTTTATTGAGGCGGCACGGTGGTGTAGTGGTTAGCGCTGACGCCTCACAGCAAGAAGGTCCGGGTTTGAGCCCTGTGGCCGGCGAGGGCCTTTCTGTGCTGAGTTTGCATGTTCTCCCCGTGTCCGCGTGGGTTTCCTCCGGGTGCTCCGGTTTCCCCCACAGTCCAAAGACATGCAGGTTAGGTTAACTCTAAATTGGTAGGTGTGAATGTGAGTGTGAATGGTTGTCTGTGTCTATGTGTCAGCCCTGTGATGACCTGGCGACTTGTCCAGGGTGTACCCCGCCTTTTGCCCGTAGTCAGCTGGGATAGGCTCCAGCTTGCCTGCGACCCTGTAGAAGAGGATAAAGCAGCTAGAGATAATGAGATCACACATCACACACACATCACATTATCTCTAGCCGCTTTATCCTTCTACAGGGTCGCAGGCAAGCTGGAGCCTATCCCAGCTGACTACGGGCGAAAGGCGGGGTACACCCTGGACAAGTCGCCAGGTCATCACAGACAACCATTCACACTCACATTCACACCTACGGTCAATTTAGAGTCACCAGTTAACCTAACCTGCATGTCTTTGGACTGTGGGGGAAACCGGAGCACCCGGAGGAAACCCACGCGGACACGGGGAGAACATGCAAACTCCGCACAGAAAGGCCCTCGCCGGCCCCGGGGCTCGAACCCAGGACCTTCTTGCTGTGAGGCGACAGCGCTAACCACTACACCACCGTGCCGCCCGAGATAATGAGATGAGAAATTTTATTGAACACAATTTTTTCAGGATACCAGAAATTTTAAGTGAACCAATCCAGTGTGTTTCAATTGATCTAAGCTCAGTGTCTATATTCTTAATGGCCTTGATCATTTAACACCTAGAATGTAAAGCTGATTTTAGATCAGTAACTAAAGATGCAAAGGAAGTGACTTTAGCTGCCAGGGACTGAGAGAATGTAGCTTAGATTTCCTGTGTGCATGTAAAGAGGACTGTGTGTGTGTGTGTGTGTGTGTGTGTGTGTGTGTGTGTGTGTGTGTGTGTGTGTGTGTGTGTGTCCTGAGCTGCAGGGCCTTGCTGTGGATTTCTGGTCTTGTTGTTCACACACAGAGGAAAGATACGTGTACACTGCTTTAATAATCTGATATGCTCACTAACTATTTTAATAAGACATGTCGTGTGTGCATGTGATATGAGCGTTTGTACACATTTCAGGAGAGTGTGTGTGTGTGTGTGTGTGTGTGTGTGTGTGTGTGTGTGTGTGTGCGTGTGTGTGTGCTTGAGATTCAGAAATGTATTTATTTCAGTGATTTTACTCTCAAGTTGAGAAATTGGCCATGAGGCAGGTAAGTGTTTCATCCTGGCCCAGATGCCCAGCCATCGGATTCTGAGGAGTTGCATGGAACAGAAGTTCCCTACAGCTCTTTGATACCAACATTTGGATCATCTCCTCTTTAATTTGAGAGTCCTGTGTCTTGTGATATAACCTATCCCTAATAATAAAAAAAATATGGATGGGTGAGCGCAAAATTCAGCTGGATTTGCTGACCGTCAATTATTCCCACTTGATTGAACATCTACCTCAGGTTTTTGTTTCATGACTGATCCAAGGGGAACTCCCAAGGGGAATCCCTGTGTGGCAGTGGGGGTGTGGTCCAGCATCAGTTTATGAATGGAGGCCAGGGTCAGGGAAGTTGAGTGGCAATGTGAGCAGCACACATTGTGTGTGTGTGTGTGTGTGTGTGTGTGTGTGTGTGTGTGTGTGTGTGTGTGTGTGTGTCCGTTTTAGTGATGACAGAGCATTGAAAAGGAGGGGGAGAGCGAAGAGGTGGCTGTCTCCCAACCAGAACATGTGTGTGTATATGTGTATTTATGTGCAAGTTGATGTTAAGCTGAAAAGCAAGAGTCAAAATAAAAAAGATTGTGTTCAGTATCATTTTCCTGCCTGTCTGCATTTCAGTGTTCCATCCACCCTCGGGGATATACTACACTGGTGCCGACATCCGGGACACTGAAGGGAACTGCTCATGGAGTCCTCCCCATTCAAAGACCTTGTACATGCCCTTGCCGATGCCCAACCAAGCCAACACCAAGCACTGATCACCCTGTGCAAAGAACAGGAGCTGTGCTTTGAGGCCTTGTTGCAGGCTTAGCAGAAAGTTTGTCAAGCATTCTGGCACTTGCTCATATTGGGAGGGCATCCATGGACCTCTCCGTCAGCACCCTCACAAAGATGGGGTCTCACGACAACCCAGAAACCCTGCTCATGCTCTTTGAGGAAGCTGTAGAGGCATGGGGGTGGCCAGTTGAGCAATGACTGGCTCGTCTTCTGCCACTCCTCACTGGAGAAGCCCAGCTCACTGCCCAACACCTGCCTGTCAACAGGCCGCTCATCTATCCTGACTTGAAGTGAGCTGTCTTGCAGCTTGTCGGCTGCACCCCAGAACAACACCATCACTGTTTTCACATGCTGACACTGGATGAAATTGGAGCAGTTTATTTCACAGCTGCCAGAAGGGACAGTGGAGTGGGTCCATTGCCACTACCTGGTGTTGCTGGATCGTGTGATTGAGTTGGCAATGATTCCAGTGGCAGGCAGACATCCTGCCTCTTCTCTCTCTCTCTCTCTCTCTCCCTCCCTCCTTCAATTCACCCTCTTCCCATCCCCACCCCATCCCTGCACCATGGAAAGGGGGGCTGACCCTCCCAACCAGCTTGCTTAGCCCGTGGTGTTCCCCCCTTCCTCCCATTTTGTGTCGGTGTCTTCTCCCACTCAGGTGAGTGATCCCTGCAATGCCAGTGCATAGGTGAAGCCTGAGCAGGTATCCTGGATCTGCGGGGAGTCTTGGCATTTCTATAACCAGTGACAAGCGCTGGAGGTGGGAGCCATATTCTGGATCCCTGATGTGCCAGGGACCACCTTCGATTGGGCTGGAGCACATTGCATATTAGTGAGCATTCAAGGGGAAACATATCATGCATTGGTGGATTCCAGTTGTAATCAGACCTCAGTCCACCAAAGCCTGGTTCTAGGTGAGGCATTAGGGGGAGCACAACTGGTGAAGGTTTTATGTGCACATGAGGATGTTCATGAATATCCACTAGTGTCCATTCACATTGTATTTTGGGGAACAATATATAGTGTACAGGTGGTAGTTAGCCCGTGCCTCACTCACCCACTGATTCAGGGGACAGATTGACCGGGGTTTAATGTTTAATGGAGCATGTAGTAGTGGGCTGATCCTGCATTAGAGTGTCACATGGAGATCTCAGTGTGGCATTGTCTGGGAAAGCAGTCAGTGTGTCAGTGTGATATGGAGAAATGGGAGGAGCCCACCCCTCTCTCTTGGGGATTCCCTTGAGGATTTCTTCTTTGCTCAAACACAAGAGAAGACTCTGCATCATGCTTTTGACTGAGAGTCGTCAATGGTCAGACCCTCCAGCCAAATGCAACACTCTCCTTCCTGTACTTCACGATTATTAAAGATAGGTTATACTGAGTGATGCAGGATACTCAGACCCGTGAGGAAATAACCCAGTTGTTAATCCCAAAGAACTCTAGGGAAATCTTATTCCATGTGGCTCAACCCTATGGCCAGACACTTAGGTCAGGAAAAGACACTAGCCTGAATAATGGCCCAGTTCTATTGGCCAGGGATTTGGGGGATGACCATAGGGTGTGTGTGGCATGCTGCAAATGCCAGTTGGTGAACCTGGTGGCCACTCCAAAAGGGTCCTTGTGCCCTCTTCTCCTATTTGAGATCCCCTTCGAATGAATTGGTATGGATCTTGTCAGTCCATTGCATCAGTCAGCACGAGGATATTGTTTTATTTGTCTCCTAATGGACTATGCGATGTGATGCCTGGAAGAAGCCCTGCTGGATAACATTTGGCAATGTGACAGAGGCACTGTTTAAAATGATCTCCCAAGTCAGGACTCCCAAAGAAATCCTGACTGAGCAAGGCACTACATTCATGTCATGCACACTTTGTGAACTTTGTGAGTTATTTTGGGTTAAATCTATCCACACCAGCATTTATCACCCACAAACAGATGGCCTCGTCAAATGGTTCAACCAAACTCTTAAAAACTTGAATTCATAAGTTTGTAAATGAAAACACATATTTGGGATAAATGGCTTGGGCCTCTGTTGTTCACAGTTCCAGAGGTTCCATAAGGAACTCCACAGGGTTCTCTGCATTTGAATTATTATATGTGTGTAAGCCTTGCGGCATTTTGGGAAGAGGGAAAACAGAGCTTTTTTCACCTCTGCTGAGAGAGTGGGAGGTTTTGCTTGTCTCCGCCCACCAATCATTTACACATTGCCACTGAACAGTCTCTGTGGACATGAATGTGAAGTTTGTACTTTTGTAGACTGCTGAATTCTGCCATTTCTGTGGTGCCTCTGTGGTCTGTTTGATAGGAAACCGAAATCAGACAGACAATATATTGAGATGGGGAGCAGCACCACGGACAGCGACTATTTCTTATTCTAATCTGAACACTGGCACTCATGAGCTTTATTACATTTATTACATTTATTAATCCAACAACATGGTGAGCCTCCTCATCTACATCCTTGGGCTGATGTCTTTTGCAGTATTATTCTAATGTTGAAAATCATTATCTATGAAACATGATTCCTGACTGTCACATTTCTCACAACAACTGAAGCTATGATTTCTCTTGGGCTGAAGATGGACAGGATTCCAAGCAAGTTTTCAGACATCAGAAGTGGACATTGATGCTAGATGTATAATTGCTTTAAAATCAAACAGGATATAACTCCAGTGTTGCAAATGAGTGCATCAGTATAATTTCACTCGAATTAACCGTGTCTCTTTTTACACCTTTATTACTTTCTGTGCAAGTCAGAGGAAATGTAATGGACCTCATTTTCTAACCACAATACACCATGTGAAATTGCCTCCTGAAAATGGAAATAGCACAAACTTTGTTTCGATAGTAAACTTTTCTTTATTCAGCTATTCCGCAATGGCCTGACCCCTGACCCTAGAACAGGATGGAACAGTGGACCGGTGCATTGTGATGCTGAGGAACTTGCAGAAGTCCTGGGTTTTTGCAGAAGATGTGACCAAAGCACAGACCACTGCACCCACGGTGTCCTACCATTTCCTACTTCCGTGTCTGTCTCTTCCCCCCCCCTCCCTCAGGTGAGTGATATCCAGAACTCCGGTGCAGAGAGAAAGCCTGGGCCGATGTGCTGGTGCTGTGGGGAGCCAGGGCACCTCCAGCATCAGTGCTCGGCAATGGAAGTGGGCACGGTGGTCCGGATCCCCGACGCACAAGGAACCGCCCTCGATCGGGTCAGAGTGTATCGCATACCGGTGAGTATCCAAGGGGATATGTATCAGGCTTTGGTGGACTACGGCTGTAATCAGACCTCAATCCACCAAAGCCTGGTGCAAAATGAGGCATTGGGGAGAGCACAATTGGTGAAGGTGTTGTGTGTGCACGGGGATGTTCACAACTACCCTTTAGTATCGGTCCACATTCTGTTTCAAGGAGAGAAATTTAGAGTTCAGGCAGCGGTTAATCCTTGCCTTACCCACTCTATAATTTTGGGGACTGATTGGCTGGGATTTCGGGATTTAATGACGCACTTAGTGAAGAGTGGGTCCTGCCGTAGTTCAGCGGGGGGAGGTCCCGGTGTGGCATTGGTGGGAGCAGCTGTCACAGAGCCGGCTACGTCATCACCACGTCAGAGTGAGGAGCAGCAGGCTCCTCCTCCCTCTCTTGGGGAATCCCTCGCGGATTTTCCATTAAAGCAATCGCGAGACGAGTCTCTATGTATTTGACCAAGTGAGAGTAATCGATGGTCAAATGCTCCAGCCAAACGCCACCCCATCCTTTCCCTATTTTTACATTATTAAGGACAGGTTATACCGAGTGACGCAGGACAATCAAACTAAGGAACAAATAACCCAACCTTTGATCCCAAAGAGCCACCGGGAATTGGTATTCCAGGTGGCTCACTTTAATCCCATGGCTGGACACTTCGGGCAGGATAAGACACTAGCCCGAATAATGGCCTGGCTCTATTGGCCAGGGATTCATGGCGATGTCCATAGGTAGTGTATGGCATGCCGTGAATGCCAGTTAGTAAATCCAGCGGCCATCCCAAAAGCGCCTTTGCGCCCTCTACCATTAATCGAGACCCTGTTCGAAAGAATTGGGATGGATCTCATCGGGCCATTAGATTGGTCAACATGAAGGTATTGTTACATTCTGACTCAAACAAATAACCCCAAACCCAAAATAAGGCACTCAAAAACAGAAAATCATGCTCTTTACTGGAATTCATACAATTTTAACAAATACAAATTACCAAACCCATGGCCAACGTGAAGCCTAATGCTCACGGCCCCTCACATACAAACAAAGTCCTATTAATAGGCCCAGATGAAGGCTTCGCAGCTGGCGACATTCAGCACAATCAACTTCCAGCTCCGCGCTGTCAACAGAGGCACCGCCCCCGAAACGCTCGCAGGCGTCACACGCCCCCCCTTTTTTTTTTTTGGAAAACGCAGAGCCTAAAATCGCAGTCCTCCACAGATTCCTATAGAGAGAGCAAAAGAGAGACAGGGGAACAAGAAATACAAAAACGGCAAATAATCAGACACGGGATAACGCATCGGCCACAATATTTTCTGACCCTTTTATGTGCCTAATATCCAAACAGTATGACTGCAAATATAAAGACCAATGCACTAAGCGCTGGTTTGGACACTTCAGCGAATTTAAAAAAACTAAAGGGTTGTGGTCAGAAAAAACGGTCAAGGACACGGCAGAACTGATGTAGACCGAAAAGTACTGCAAAGCCCATATTAAGGCCAATGTCTCTTTCTCCACCACAGAATAGTGGCGTTGGTACGAACAAAATTTTTTTGAAAAGAAACACACAGGATGGTAAATATTGTGCGTATCAGCCTGCATCAGAACAGCACCCGCTCCGACGTTGCTGGCATCAACCTGTAATACAAAGGGCTTATCAAAGCATGGAGCAGACAGAACAGGCGCAGAACAAAGTAATAACTTAACATTTTCGAACGCCGTTTGGCAGTCAGCACCCCACACATATTTCTCCCCATCCCTCAAAAGATTTGTCAATGGGGCTACCACGGTGGCAAAATTCCTACAAAAACATCTGTAGAAACCCACTAAGCCCAAAAATCGCCGCAGATCTTTTTTTGTAGCGGGAGGTGGATATTGCTGGACAACCGAAATTTTCGCATCAATCGGACGCACTTCCCCATTACCGACAACTCTACCAAGATAAGTCACCGTACCCCTAGCAAATTCGCATTTTGCGAGGTTCACAGTCAGCTGCGCCTCAGTCAAACGTTCAAACACCGATTTGAGCCTCTGCAGATGCGATTCCCAAGTGTCGCTGACCAGAATCAAATCATCCAAATAAACGGCACAGCCCTCTAAACCCGCAATTACCCGATTCATAAGCCGCTGAAAAGTTGCCGGCGCATTTCTCAAGCCGAAACTCATGACGGTATAAGAGTACAAACCGAATGGGGTAATAAAGGAGGAGACTTCCATAGCCCTTGAAGTTAACGGCACCTGCCAATATCCCTTTAAGAGATCAAGTTTCGTTACATATTTGGCAGACCCCACAGAGTCGACACAATCCTCGATTCGAGGTAACGGGAAACTGTCCCCTTTAGTGACACTGTTCACCTTTCGAAAATCTGTGCAAAACCTAACCGTTTTGTCTGGCTTCTCTACCAAAATGCACGGGGACGCCCATTCTGAAAACGACGGGACTGCCAGATTATTATCCAGCAAATATCGCACCTCCGACTCCAGCACTCGACGTTTTTCTGGTGACACGCGATAAAAGCGTTGCCGCACCGGGGCCGAATCACTAACATCAATATCATGCTCGATCCAAGTGGTTCGAGATGGAGTATCCCCAAACAAAGCAGGAAATGCACGTACGAGGCGAATTAAATCCTCTCGTTTAGGCTCTGTCAAATACACCAGTATCCCATCCAATTTTGACAAACACTCTGAATTTTTCAAACGCCCCCGAAGAACGCCATCATTTGGGTCAAGAATTTCATGCCCACTTTCCCCAGTCAAATCCGGAGCAGAGGCTAAGACTGGGTGGGGGCACGAAGATTCATAATAGGGCTTCATTGAATTGGCGTGATACAGTGTAGATTTTTTTCGACGGGATGGAGTTGCCACTAAATAATTTTCATCGGAGATCCGGCGAATAACGGAATAGGGACCCTCAAATTTGGACTCTAATGGTGACCCACCTGACGGACAAAGCACAAGCACTTGGTCACCGACTTCAAAGGATCTACGCTCTATGGATCGATCATACAGGCGTTTCATTTTCTTTTGAGAACCCTCCAAATTTGCTCTTGCTACATCCCGCGCCCTCGCCAGCCTGTCTTTGAAACCGAGTACATAACCTTCAACATTGGAGGGCGGAACAACTGATCTACCCACGTCCCCCAAAACTGACAAAAGTCCCCGCACTTTGTGTCCAAAAACCAAGTCATTTGGGCTAAACCCAGTGCTCTCTTGCACCACTTCGCGTGCAGCCAGCATGAGCCACGGTAAAGACTCTTCCCAGTCCGCATCCAGCTGCACGCAATAGGCACGCAAGAGAGACTTCATAGATTGGTGAAACCTTTCGATTGAACCCTGCGATTGAGCATGGTACGGCGTGGACGTAAGATGTTGTATGCGCAGTTGCTTTAAAACGCCCTCAAAAACGCGGGAAGTAAAATTAGACCCACGGTCACTTTGCACAAATCTTGGGATACCGAAAACGGACATAAACTGAACCAAAGCCCGCAGAACCGCCTTCGCAGAGATGGTGCGCAGCGGAAAAGCAAAGGGGTAGCGAGTGTTCAGGCACATTAACGTAAAAATATAATTACTGCCATTCTTTGACCTTGGCAGTGGGCCTACGCAATCGATAACAATATGCTCAAAAGGTTCGCCCACGGCTACAATCGGACGCAAGGGAACAGGTTTGAGAGTTTGATTAGGCTTACCCGTGACCTGACAGGTATGACATGACTTTATATATGCAGACACATCCCTTTTAATGTGCGGCCAAAAGAAGGTTCGGAGGACACGGTCATAGGTCTTCCTCACACCCCCATGCCCACACCGGTCATGTGCAACCTGTAATACAGAATCTCGAAATTTAGCAGGGATCACCACCTGCACATAAGCGTCCCCCACAAAATCTTCCCCTTGTGGCATCCATTTACGGAAGAGCACCCCATTTTCCATGAAGTATCCCCGCGCTGCTCCCAGTGCGTCTGTGGGGGACAAAACGTTTTTAAACAAACCAGCCAACCCTGGGTCAGCAGCCTGCTCCCTGCTTAACTCCTCCCCTGACAAAGGAAAAGGTAGGTCAGACAAGTCAGGAACCCCAAGCACAGAGCTAAAACTCTCCCCCCGCTCATCAAATGGCCCCACTGGTTCAGCGGCACTCATTGACCTAATAACTGCACAGGAGAAGCTCAACTCCTCATTACTTGGGGCCCAATCTGCTGCAATTGGTAAATCACATACAACAGGTGCAGGCACATCACCCCAAACACGACACCCCACAATTGCATTTCCCAGTATAACATGAACCCCATCTACTGGAAGAGCAGGACGGACCCCAATGATAATTTCCCCCTGCACAAAATCAGATTGGATATAAAGCCTGTGAAGGGGAACAGAGATAGTATTCAAACCAATGCCACGGATCAGAACACTTTCACCAGTATAAGACTGCTTATTAAATGGCAGCACAGACTGCAAGATGAACGAATCCACCGCGCCCGTGTCTCGTAGGATTTTTACAGGTACAGTGGGTTGACCTTGGAAAGAAACACAACCGTCAGTAATGAAAGGCAAATATGAAAGCAAACAATTCTTGGCATTAGCGACACCTCGGCCCTCCCCCAAACTATGCTTAGTTGACTCGATGGAATGGAAAGGCCCCGCTAATACATTCGGTTTAGCATATTTATCACTCGAGCGCGTTGGTCTTTTCTTTAGGGCGGGGCAATCTACCTTCCAATGCCCAATTTCGTGACAATAATTGCATACGTCCGATGCCGAATTTTGCAACGACGTAGAAGACACCGGAAATAGTCGATTCCACCCCTGCGCTATATTAACCCCAGATTTACCAATAGATTGCAAACTGCTCTTATGTATTAATGTAAACTCATCTGCCAATTCCGCTGCTTTTTCAGATGTTTTAGCCTTAAGCTCAGAGATGTAAATAGCTACACGTTCAGAAATAGCAGATTTAAACTGCTCAAGTAACATCAACTCAAACAAGTCATCAAAGGTTTGGACTCCGCTAGCAGAACACCATCGTGTGAAATGTTTGCGCAATTCCCTTGCCAACTCCAGATGAGTCTGCCCTACCTCTTTTTTCGCCTGCCGGAATCTCAAGCGATACGCCTCTGGTACGAGCTCGTATGCTCGCAAAACGGCAGCTTTTACTTTAGAGTAGACTTTTGAATCACCCGAGGGCAACGATGAGTATGCCTCTTGCGCTTTCCCCTGCAAAACACACTGCAGCAATAAACACCTGTGCTCATCCGCCCAGTTTCTGGTGTCTGCTACACGTTCAAATAGGGTAAAAAACACATCTGGATCATGGTCATTAAACTGCAGAACTAAACGTAGGCTAGAGGACACCTCCTTCGAACCCTCCATAACCAATTTCCCATCCTTAATTAAATCAAGCCTAAGGAACTCTAGGTCCAGTTTTGCCTTCTCTAACGCAATACGGCTGTTCTCTGAATCCCTCCTTAGTTTTTCTTGCTCTATCTGCAGCTGTAATAATTCCATTCTCTGTTCAAACGTCAATCCCTCAGTTTTATTTTCCTCAACTAAAACGGGCTTAGGGCCAGGCTCCTCAAGCAAAATTCCCTGCTCATGCAAAGCTTCTGTCAGGAACAGTTTAACCCTATCTTTCAATTTGCGCTCCTTGTCTGGAATAGAAACCTTATAATGGGAGGCAATTTCCAGTAATGTTTCCTTCGTGCAACTGTCCAAATATGACTCGCGTGGAGTCTCAAAAAATGACTTTGCATCCATGCTGGAGAATACGCAGAAACCAGTACAAATAAAACGCGATCCCCCCCGACTACTACAACCCAAAAAAAAATCCTACGGTATGCCTAGTCTTCATGCAGTTACAAGCGAGGGGTACTTATGCACTGTTACCAGCAGAAAGCCTGCCGCGACTGGCAATCAGCAACGACAGGCGAAACCGCGGCGTGCTCCCGAGCGTTGCTTCTACTCGCCTTCACCACAACACTACAAAAAAAAACAAAACCAACCAAACAATTTCGACGTGTCTCAAAATGAAACACGCCGCTATACCTACCAGGGGGAAATCACATTCATTTGCACACAGTTTATTTACCTTTTGAGACTTACTCCAATAAGGACCCACTAACCCTATACTCACCCAATCTATTTAATTAGGCTAAATAAACTAAACAGAAACTAATCAAAATCGCAATTAGACGAGCCCCCATTATGTTACATTCTGACTCAAACAAATAACCCCAAACCCAAAATAAGGCACTCAAAAACAGAAAATCATGCTCTTTACTGGAATTCATACAATTTTAACAAATACAAATTACCAAACCCATGGCCAACGTGAAGCCTAACGCTCACGGCCCCTCACATACAAACAAAGTCCTATTAATAGGCCCAGATGAAGGCTTCGCAGCTGGCGACATTCAGCACAATCAACTTCCAGCTCCGCGCTGTCAACAGAGGCACCGCCCCCGAAACGCTCGCAGGCGTCACAGTATCACTTTATTTTAGTTCTGGTGGACTATGCAACGCAATATCAGGAAGCAGTGCCTCTTCGCAATATCTCCTCACGTAGTATTGCGGAAGCACTCTTCCACGTCATCTCCTGAGTCAGAATTCCCAAAGAGGTTCTGACTGATCAAGGCACTACGTTCATGTCACGCACACTGCGCGAACTGTATGGGTTATTGGGAATCAAGCCGATCCGCACCAGTGTTTATCACCCACAAACGGATGGCTTAGTCAAACAGTTTAATCGCACCCTCAAAAACATAATTAAAAAATTTGTAAGCGAGCACGCATGTAACTGGGATAAATGGCTCAAACCCCTGCTTTACGCAGTGCGAGAGGTCCCACAAGCCTCCATGGGGTTCTCCCCGTTCTAATTATTATATGGGCATAAGCATCCTAGATGTGCTGCTGGAAAATTGGGAGGAGGGACCTTCCCCATCCAAAAATGAAATTCAATACGTTATTGACCTGCGCACAAAACTCCACACATTCACACACCTAACCCAGGAGAATTTGCAGCAGGCTCAAGAACGTCAAGTCCGCCTGTACAACAGAGGCACGTGCCTTAGGGAATTCACACCAGGAGAAAAAGTACTCTTGTTATTGCCCATGTCAAGCTCTAAATTAATCACCAGGTGGCAAGGACCCTTTGAGCTCACACGGCGAGTTGGGGACGTCGACTATGAGGTGAGGCGAATGGACAGGGGTGGGGTATTACAGGTATACCACCTCAATCTGTTAAAATGTTGGAGCGAGGAGGTCCCCGTGGTGCTGGTGTCAGT
This sequence comes from Neoarius graeffei, assembly GCF_027579695.1. Taxonomy (NCBI): domain Eukaryota; kingdom Metazoa; phylum Chordata; class Actinopteri; order Siluriformes; family Ariidae; genus Neoarius; species Neoarius graeffei. The sequence continues at coordinate 36,628,694 of NC_083571.1, forward strand.
GGTTCCTGAGAAGGCAGAGCTGGGGCCAGAGGTTCAAAAGGGAAAATTGCATCACCCACTGCTCCAGTCCCCTGTGGAGCCCGCCTCTCCCTGACCCAACTCGCAAAGGTCGCCCGGTTGCAAACAGAATTTTCTGAAGTGTTCTCGCCCCTGCCCGGCCGCACCCACCTCATAGAACACCACACTGAGAAGCCCCCGGGGGTGGTAGTGCACAGCCGCCCTTACAGACTGCCCGAACACAAGAAAAAGGTGGTTCAGGAAGAACTCAAGGCCATGCTCAAAATGGGCATTGTCAAGGAGTCCCACAGTGACTGGAGCAGTCCGGTGGTCTTGGTTCCCAAGGCCGACGGGTCGGTCCGGTTCTGTGTGGACTATAGAAAAGTCAACGCGGTGTCTAAATTTGACACGTACCCAATGCCTCGTATTGATGAGTTGCTCGATCGACTAGGCACAGCTCATTTTTATTCAACATTGGATTTGACAAAGGGATATTAGCAGATCCCCTTGACTCCACTATCCCAAGAGAAAACGACCTTTTCCACACCGTTTGGCTGACACCAGTTCATCACACTTCCATTTGGGCTGTTTGGGGCACCCGCTACATCCCAGTGGCTTATGGATAGCGTCCTCCACCCCCACGCCACCTATGCGGCCGCATACTTAGATGACATAATTATTTATAGTAATGACTGGCCGTGGCACCTAAAACACCTGAGGGCCATCCTGAGGTCGCTGAGGCGAGCAGGGCTCACAGCCAACCCAAAGAAGGGTGCGATTGGGTGGGTGGAAGTACGGTATCTGGGCTTCCACTTGGGCAATGGGCAGGTGCATCCCCAAATCAATAAGACAGCACCGATTGCGGCCTGCCAGAGGCCCAAGACCAGAAAGGGGGGGAAACAGTTCCTGGGACTGGCTGGCTACTATCGTAGGTTTATACCTAATTATTCAGATGTCACCAGCCCGCTGACTGATCTCACTAAAAAGGGGGCACCAAATCCAGTCCAGTGGATGGAGTAATGCCAGCAGGCTCTTTCTAAGGTAAAGGCTGCACTGTGTGAGGGTACACTGTTACACTCCCCTGACTTTTCTCTCCCCTTTGTTTTACAGACAGACGCATTGGACAGAGGGCTGGGGGCTGTTCTGTCCCAGGAGGTGGAGGGGGAGGACCGTCCAGTGCTGTACATCAGCCGCAAGCTGTCGGTGCGCGAGGGCAGGTACAGGACCATAGATAAGGAATGCCTCGCCATCAAGTGGGCGGTCCTCACCCTCCGCTACTATCTGCTGGGGCGCCCTTTCACCCTCTGATGGACCACGCGCCCCTGCAGTGGCTCCACCGCATGAAGGATGCCAACGAGCGGATCACCCGTTGGTATCTGGCACTCCAGCCGTTGAAGTTCAAGGTGGTCCACAGGCCGGGGGCGCAGATGGTTGTGGCGGACTTCCTCTCCCGTCAAGGGGGAGGGGAGTCGGCTGCAGGCCGGACGGCTGCCCGGCCTGAGTCGGGCGGTGGGGGTATGTGGCAGCGGGGGCATGGTCAAGCGTCGGTCTGTGAATGGAGGGCGGATTCAGGGAAGGTAAGTGGCGGAATCACTGCACCTGATGGGAATTAACCTGTGTTTGTGTGTCTTCCCGAGTGACCGTGCCCTATAAGAGGAGAGGGAGAGTGGAGGAAGGGAGCTTCTCCCCAACCTGGATACTTATATGCGTGCGTGTGTGTGTGAAATATTGAACTGAAAAGCTGTAATAAACTAGTCTGTTGAGAACTCCGTTCTGGCCTGCCGTGCTTCTGTGCTCCACCCACTTAGACACTTGTTACATGGTGTTTGTGCAGAGGCAGTGCACACAGATGGAGGAGAGGAATGAGGAGAGGAGAACACACACAGCACACACACTCAACATCAGCTTCCAGCTAACACTCCACTCTGATGCACATGAGGTTGGGGTGTTTGGAGAAACAGTAACCATGGGAGAGGTTTCTACACACACACACACACACACACACACACACACACGCAGCAGCAGAAGTTCATACACTTTATTTTCTTAAACCTCTTAGATTTAACAAGACAAAAAAAAGATTTGATGAACAAGAAGCATTAGACAACCTTAACAAGTAGAGAGAGTCGAGTGGCTCTGTGGCCATAGTGATATACATCAAAGGATAACAGGACACCATGGCCATTATCTGAAAAACCATTTTCAACCAGTGCGCAGTAGTACAGGCCCAGTTCTGATTTTGTGACGTTCTCAAACAGGAGATTGTGTGTTTTGGTGGTGCTGTTAAACACAAACAAGTAATGTGAAGAAGCAAAACGCATCAAATTTTGAGTTGACATCATGAGCGGAGGCTGATGCTGATGTGAGCAGTTTCTAAAACACACTGTATAAAGTCCACTTTTCCAAACACAGTCGGAGTAGAGAGTGATGTCGTCTCCTTGTGTGACTCTTAGCTCCACTTCTGCTCCAGAGATCCTCTTCTGACTGGAGAACACAACACCTGCAACACAACATCACACTTTACAGTACACTGAGGAGGGAGTACAAACTTTTGCACAACCCCATAGCAAGTTTTAATTCTTTAGAAAGTGTGTAAAAGTTCAATGTGACTTACACACGAGAGCGATGAGAATGACTCTTGATGTCTCCATCTCAGACACTGGTGCTGAGTGGCTCGTGCTGCTGAAGCTCTTTCATGCGGTTGTGTGTTCTTTAACCTGATTGGTCCACGTCAGTGGAACGTTTCTCTCTCGCTCTCTAACAGCTCATTGGTTACGGTTAAACTGTGATGTTTACTATTTTAAAATGAAGAGACTGATGTAGAAATTCATCATCATTGAAACATCAGTCACCAACAGATCAGTAATACATACACTCATATGATGTGGAATTACAAGGTGATTTTTCATACCTAGTTCTGCCCGAAGTGACTGAGGATTTAACCTGCAGGGTGTAAAGCAGATCTGAGACCAGTGACTGATGGAGGTCAGAGTGTCGCCTGAGGTGCAGGGCCTCACTGTGGGTTTCCTGTTTCAGCCGGAGTGAAGTTGCTCACATATCCATGTACATCTGTTCATTTTATATTATTATTATTATTATTTATAACTGTATCATGTCTGGTTCTCCTGTCAGAGTCAGTGCAGGACAGCATATGATCTACCTTAACTTATTCAGTCTAAAAGAGGGTTTTTATGGAAAGACAAAGCTGATGACTGGAAATTGGTGAACACACACACACACGTGTGTGTGTGTGTCCATGCGTGTGTGTGTGTGTGTGTGTGTGTGTGTGTGTGTGTGTGTGCTCATGCATGGGTCTGTATGCGTGCGCATGTGTGTGTGTGTGTGTTTGTGTGTGTGTGCATGCATGCGTGCATGTGTGTGTGTGTGTGTGTGTGTGTGTGTCCTGAGCTGCAGGGCCTCGCTGTGGATTTCTGGTCTTGTTTTTCACACACAGAGGAGAGAAACACTGGTTTAAGAATCTGATGATATGTTCACTAACTATTTTAATAAGACATGTTGTATGTGTATGTGTGTTTCTCAGAAACTGAAAGATGTTTTGGTTATGAAGTGACCCTCTAACCACAAAGACTTTCCAATGTGTGTTTGTGTTCATGCATGTGTCTGTATGCACGCGCGCGCGCGCGTGTGTGTGTGTGTGTGTGTTTCTCAGAACCTGAAAGATGTTTTGATTCTTTATATTTATTAAGTGACCCTCGAACCACAAAGATTTTCCAATGTGTGTGTGTGTGTGTGTGTGTGATCATGCATGGGTCTGTATGTGTGTGTGTGTGTGTGTGTGTGTGTGTGTGTGTGTGTGTGTGTGTGTGTGTGTGTGCAGGGGCGCCGCCAGAAATTTTGGGCCCCATGAAAGATTAGAATTTTGGGCCCCCCAACTTTGTCCACCCTCGTCACAATTGCACTATTGTCATTATTTGACTTTTGATAGCCCATGGACCTTGAGTTTGTGACTTTGTTATTACATTTTATGTATTAACCTCCCAGGGACTAGATGGAAACTGGTCAGTGACTAATTCTGGTGCATTTACAATCACAAATGAAAATTCAAGATTTTGCCACATGCCTTCTTGTGCGAGGACAATTGGTAGTGAAATGTGTGATGTGACTGCTAAGCAACACTTTAATCTAGCAAACTATTAGCAACACTTTAATCTAGCAAACTGTATATGGCGCTCGCTCATTAAAAACTTCAATCCTAAAGTATTTATGGGTTGTATTGCTGCTTACCTCCTTCTCCAAAGGCGGGTTCAGTGGTTTGGTAGGGCGGAGGTCCCCCTGAGGCTGAATCTGTGCATATTTAGGGCACCCCATTAGTTATGAAACTGGTTATTAGCACTGGTTATTAGCACCAGCATAACGTAATATTTCATCTTGTTTATCACACAAGTCAGTTGAGTTATTAAAATAGAAAAAATGTCACTGTACAAACTGTAAAAGTGTTCTCTTGATAGGCTAATCCAACCACGTTCATACTGTTCATTTACCATTCGCTAATATTTTGAACACACGTGAGCGATAGCTACCTTTCTTTGGGAAAAACTGAGTGACCAGTTGCCTGCCGCTCCAGTCCCTCTCAGCTTTCAGCTGCCTTTCTTTACGTTTTTGACAGCCACTCTTTATATTTAGTGATCATAGACTGTACGGACTCCACTGCTGGCTGGCTGGCTGCTGCACCGCGACACAGCAGCAAGTAGCGTTGCACTGATCAGCACATAGATTTAATGCATCATGCTTCTACCAGAACTGGACCGTACCATTTCGCAAAAGGGGGAGGGTTAAATGACAATATGTTGAAGAACTCAAGAAATAGACAACCTTGTTCAATTAGCTCATTTTACCAGATGGAAAATTGCATTGTTGTTATTTCAAAAGTCTTATTAAAATCATTAAAAGCACATTATCAGCCCCTTAAAGGGCCCCATGGCAGTGCTGGGCCCCTAGAATTGTTCTAACCTTTCCCCCCCCGGCGGCGCCCATGTGTGTGTGTGTGCGTGCGTGCGTGCATGCATGCATCTGTGCGTGTGTGTGTGTCCTGAGCTGCAGGGCCTCGCTGTGGATTTCTGGTCTTGTTGTTCACACAGAGGAGAGACACACTGCTTTAATAATCTGATATGTTCACTAACTATTTTAATAAGACATGTCATGTGTGTATGTGATATGAGTGTTTGTACACATTTGAGGATTGTGTGTGTGTGTGTGTGTGTGTGCGCTTGAGGTTCAGAAATGTATTTATCTCAGTGATTTTACTCTCAAGTTGAGAAATGGGCCATGAGGCAGGTAAGTGTTTCATCCTGGCCCAGATGCCCAGCTATGGGATTCTGAGGAGTTGCATGGAACAGAAGTTGCCTACAGTTCATTTGGATCATCTCTTTTTTAATTTGAGATCCCTGTGTCTCGTGATATAACCTATCCATAATAATAAAAAATACGGATGGGTGAGCGCAAAATTCGGCTGATTTTGCTGTCTGTCAATTATTCCCACTTGATTGAATGGCTGCCTCAGATTCTTGTCCCATGACTGCTCCAAGAGGAACTCCCAAGGGGAATCCCTGTGTGGCAGCAGGGTTGTGGTCAAACATCAGTTTATGAATGATGGGCAGGGTCAGGGAAGTTGAGTGGCAACATGAGCACACCTGTTGTCAATTGTGTGTGTGTGTGTGTGTGTGTGTGTGTGTGTGTGTGTGTGTGTGTGTGTGTGTGTGTGTGTGTGTGTGTGTGTCTGTTTTAGTGATGACAGAGCAGTGAAAAGGAGGGGGAGAGCAAAGAGGTGGCTGTCTCCCAACCAGAGCATGTGTGTGTGTGTGTGTGTGTGTATTGGTGTGCAAGTTAAAATTAAGCTGAAAAGCAAGAGTCAAAATAAAAAAAAAGACTGTTCAGGATCATTGTAGCGCTTACGAAGTGTGGGTGGAGCACAGAGGACGGCAGGACAACGCTTTAGATGCAGAAAAGGCTTTATTTCCCAACTTTTCAGTTTTAAATCGCCGATTCCTAGCATGCGGCGTAACACACACACACACACACTCCGGGTTCTTGTCTCGGGATGCACTCCCCTCTGCCTCCTTAAATAGGGAGCGGTTACTGGGAAAACACACAAAACACAGGTTAATTACCATCAGGTGAAGCGATTCTGCCACTCACCTTCCCTGGCTCCGCCCTCCTGTCACAGACCGGCGCTTGACCATGCCCCCGCTGCCACAATCATTTTCCTGCCTGTCTGCACTTCAGTGTTCCAGCCACCCTCAGGAACATACTACACTAGTGCCGACATCCGGGACAATGAAGGGAACCGCTCATGGAGTCCTCCCCATTCAATGACCTTGTCCATGCCCTTGCTGATGCCCAACCAAGCCAACACCAAGCACTGATCATCATGCACAAAGAACAGGAGCTGTGCTTTGAGGCCATGTTGCAGGCTTGGCAGAAAGTTTGTCAGGCATTCTGGCACCTGCTCATTTTGGCGTGGCACCCATGGACCTCTTGGTCATCACCCTCACTAAGATGGGGCCTCACGATGACCCAGAAGCCCTCCTCGTGCTCTTTGAGGAAGCTGCAGAGGCATGGGAGGGCCGCTCAAGCAACGAGTGACTTGTCTTCTGCCACTCCTCACTGGAGAAGCCCAGCTCACCGCCCAACAGCTGCCCACTGACAGGCCACTCAACTATGCTGACTTGAAGCAAGCCATCTTGCAGCATGTCAGCTGCACCCCAGAACAACACCATCAGTGTTTTTGCATGCTAACACTGGATGAAGTCGGCCGGCCATTTGCTTTCGACCCACTGTTCCAGGATGCCTGCCATCGGTGGCTGAGGGCAGAAGACTGTGACCCTGAGGAGATCATCAATGCGGTGGTGTTGGAGCAGTTCATTGCACAGCTGCCAGAAGGGACAGTGGAGTGGGTCCATTGCCACTACCTGGTGTTGCTGGATCATGTGAGTGAGTTGGTGGAGGACCATCTGGCAGTGATTCCAGTGGCAGGCGGACATCCTGCCTCTTCTCTCTCTCCCTCCCTCATTCACTGCCCCCTCTTCCCATCCCCTCCCCATCACCATGGAAAGGGGGTCTGACCCTCCCAGCCAGATTGCCGAGCCCGTGGTATTCCCTCTCCCTCCCCTTATGTGTCTATGTCTTCTCCCACTCAGGTGAGTGATCCCCAGATCACCAGTGCAGAGGTGAAGCCTAGGCAGGTATCCTGGATTTGCAGGGAGCCTTGGCATTTCCATTACCAATGACAAGCAATGGAGGTGGGTGCCATTTTCTGGATCCCTGATGTGCCAGAGACTACCCTCCATTGGGTTGGAACACATTGCATATAGGTGTGCATTCAAGGGGAAACATATCATGCATTGGTTGATTCCAGTTGTAATTAGACCTCAGTCCACCAAAGCCTGGTTCTTGTTGAGGCATTGGGGGGAGCACAACTGGTGAAGGTTTTCTGTGCACATGAGGATGTTTATGAATATCCATGAGTGTCCATTCACATTGTATTTTGGGGAACAATACATAGTGTACAGGTGGCAGTTAGCCCGCGCCTCACCCACCCACTGATTCAGGGGACAGTGTGGCTGGGGTTTAATGTTTGAGCATGTAGTAGTGGGCTGATCCTGCAGTAGTGTCACATGGAGATCCCAGTGTGGCATTGTCTGGGAAAGCACTCAGTGTGATATGGAGAAATGGGAGCAGCCCACCCCAGTCTCTCTTTCTCAGGGATTCCCTTGAGGTTTTCCTCTTTGCTCAAACACAAGACATTGCATCATGCTTTTGACTGAGAGTAGTCAATGGTCAGAACCTCCAGCCAAATGCAACACTTTCCTTCCTGTAATTCACAAAGATAGGTTTTACTGAGTGATGCAGGACACGCAGACCCATGAGGAAGTAACGCAGTTGTTAATCCCAAAGAACTCTAGGGAACCAGTATTCCATGCAGCTCAATTTAACCCTAGGGCCAGACACTTAGGTCAGGATAAGACACTAGCCCGAATAATGGCCCAGTTCTCTTGGCCAGGGATTTAGGGGATGTCCATAGGTGGTGTGTGGCATGCTGCAAATGCCAGTTGGTGAACCTGGTGGCCACTCCAAAAGGGTCCTTTGCCCTCTTCTATTTGAGACCCCCTTTGAAAGAATTGGTATGAATCCCATCAGGCTGTTACATTGGTCAGCACGAGGATATTGTTTTATTTGTCTCCTAATGGACTATGCGACATGATGCCTGGAAGCAGCCTGTTACAACCAGCATAACACATGAATGACCCAAAAGACCAACAGACTCAAGTCTAGGGGATTTATTACAACTAAGGAGTTTACAATATAAGAAAATAGTAAATAAAAATAAAGACAATAACTAAATATGATAAGGGTAAATAACAGCATCAACTGCTGGCATGAAGACAACCCCTCTCTTGCTCCTGGTCACAGCTCCCATTTATAGTGCACAACATGCCAGGTAGACCAATTGGAGACGTCCCACCAACAGGGAACACCTGGAAGACAATCAACAGACAAAACAAGAAAATACGGGAGAACCTACAGCCACCTAGAGGTAGAAGAGGGACACAACACCTCCACACCGAAATGGTGACTATAGTCTCCATAAATCAATATTTAATTACATACATAGGACCATGATGCACCGCATCCACTGACTGTTGGGTGCAATGCAATTTCAGAAACAAAAGAATACAGCCATGCTGTAATACCAAAACATGAAAAACACTCACACAAAGATCAAACATTCACACAACAGACAAAAAACTCAAAACAAAAACATGACATACGGTTTAGTCACAACCGTAGACATGAAAAGAAGCTAAGGCACTCTTGACAAGGCGTCAGCCAAGATGTTAGTGTCGCGAATGTGTCCGATCTCGATATTTAAAGGTTGCAAGATCAGACTCCATCGCATCAGACGCTGATTGGCGTTACGCATGCAATGGAGAAACTTCAAAGGGTCATGATCACTGAACACGATAATTCTCTGAGGCACCCAAATACACCTCAAAGTGTTGCACAGCGAGAACAAGCGCCAAAGCTTCCTTTTCGATGGTGGAGTACCTACTTTTTTGAAAAGTAGCAAACGGGGTGTTGGACACATTCTGAACCAGTCTGCAAAAGGACAGCTCCAGCACCAGAGTCGCTGGCATCAACTGCCAAATGAAAAGGCTTGTCAAAGTCAGGGGCAGCCAAAACAGGTGCAGAAATTAATAGGGCTTTAACATTTTCAAAGGCACTTTGGCAATGATCAGACCAAACAAAAGGAACCTTCGGGCTAAGTAAATCAATAAGTGGAGCAACTACCGGCAAAAAATTCTTGCAGAACCCACAATAGTAGCCCACCATTCCAAGAAAACGGCGCAACTTTCGACGATTAACAGGGGCAGGAAAATTAGTGATGGCAGACACTTTTGCATCCAACGGACACACCTGACCACGACCCGTCCAAGATACGTCACCGTGGCTTTCCCGAACTCGCACTTAGCCAGATTTATGGCAAGTCTGGCAGCCGAAAGTCTGCGGAAAAGCTCACGAATCTGATCAACATAAGACCATGAACCACTATGAAGGACGACGTCATCCAAATAGGCTTCACAGCCTGGTAAACCAGACAAAACATTATTAATAAGACGTTGAAACGATGCTGGTGCGTTGCACATCCCAAACGCCATGACGCGATAAGAAAGAAAATCAGGCATAACAAATGCAGAGATCTCCATAGCCCTAGGAGTTAACGGGATCTGCCAATACCCTTTCAGCAGATCGAATTTGCTGACAAAGGTTGCAGATCCAACGCGGTCAACACAGTCATCAAGCCTGGGGAGTGGATAACAGTCAGGCTTGGTAACTGCATTGACGCGCCTGTAATTGGTACAAAAACGATAAGTGCCATCCGGCTTTCCAACAAGAATGCATGGAGAGCTCCATGCACTCGAACTAGACTCAGCAATATTGTTTTCGAGCATATATGCCACCTCCTTTAATATCGCTCGCTTTACGGGGTTAACGCGATACGGGTGCTGCTTAATTGGAGCTGCAGAGCCAACATCAATGTCATGTTGCATGACATGTGTTTGAGTGGGAATGTCATTAAACAGTTCCGGGAACTGGTGTATTAGTTCCAGCAAATCGGCTTTTTGGGGCTCGGATAGGTGTGGAAGATGATTGCCTAAAACCGAGAGCATTTCCGAATTGCTTAACCGCCCAACAACTACAGCACGAGATAGGCTACACTCAAGGTCTTCACGCTCCTCCACCAAAGCAGACATCAGCACCACCCCATCAGTAGACAGCGAACGATCACTGACAGAACCAGCTGACGCCGACTCGACACTTGAAGGATTCTCCTCGCGCTGATAAAAAGGCTTGAGCATATTAATGTGACAGACACGCCTCTGCTGACGACGGTCTGGTGTGGCAATTACATAATCACGGTCGGACACTTTGTGCTCTATCACATAAGGCCCACTAAAACGAGCCTGAAGTGCAGATCCTAAAATAGGAAGCAGCACAAGAACTTTATCGCCAACGCTGAAGTGGCGATCAACAGCCTTCCTATCATACCACTGCTTCATTTTACTCTGAGCTTGCACTAAATTTTCACGAGCCAACTCACGGGCACGATGTAAACGAGCACAAAACCTTGATACACATGTCAAAATGTCTTGTGCAGAGTTGTCACAACAAAACTGATCTTTTAAAACAGCCAAAGGGCCTCGTGGTGTGTGCAAAAACAAGATCAGCTGGGCTAAATCCAAGAGATTCCTGCCTCACCTCTCTACAAGCGAAGAGTAACCAAGGCACTGCATCTGCCCAATCCTTTCCCGTTTCTAAGCAATACGCACGCAACATACTCTTAATTGTCTGGTGTTGACGTTCCGACGCACCCTGACTAGCTGGGTGGTAGGCAGAGGAAATGTTGTGCTGTATATTCAATTGCTTTAAAACATGGGCAAAAATTCGAGACATAAAATTGGACCCACGGTCAGTCTGGATGATCTTAGGAAGACCGAACAGAGAGAAATTTAAGCAGTTCCTTCAAAACGCAATTAGCTGTAACTTTACGTAGAGCAGGGGTGTCAAACCTGATCCATAAAGGGCCGTGTGGCTGCAGGTTTTCATTCCAGCCATGCAGCAGCACCCTGATTTGGCTTATTCAATCAACTGACACACCCACCCTTTAATCAAGGGTGGGTGTGGCTGCAAGTATTTGACTGTGTGAAGACAGTTCAGTTGATTGAATGAGCCAAGTCAGGTGTGCTGCTGCATGGCTGGAATGAAAACCTGCAGCCACAAGGCCCTTTATGGATCAGGTTTGACACCCCTGACGTAGAGGAACAGCCTCTAGAAATCGTGTAGCTGAACACAACATTGTAAGCAGATATTGATAACCACTCCTTGATTTTGCGAGTGGCCCAACAATGTCAATGACATGATCAAAAGGCTGGCCAATGGCTGGAATTGGGTACAAGGTAGCAGGAGGAATCATTTGATTCGGTTTACCAACAAGTTGGCAGGTTTTACAAGTTTTACAAAAACGAAACATCCCTTTTCAGACCGGACCAATAAAAATTCTGACTAATCCGGTTATGCGTTTTTGCAATACCCAAATGTCCGGCAATGCCATCATGAGCTACACGCAATTTCACCTCTGTACACAGAAGGAATCAATCTGATGGGCAGAATTCCACTGTCCGGTACATTATAAGGCCTCCATTTCCTCATCAAAATACCGTCCTGAAAATAAAAGCATTGTGGCTCTTTATCAAGATCGATATCTGACGAGGCACGAGACACAAGAGGGGCAAGAGACATATCTGCTTTTTGATCAGTGATCAACTCCGTGCGAGACAAACGAAGAGAAGCTTTACTGGTTATTTTTAACTCAGACACTTCATCTAGTTTTGACATCTCACCAGGATTACACAAAAAATAATCTGACAAATCAATATCAGGAGAGACATGCTCTTTTCTCTCCGGGGGAGTAGAAGCATTTTTAGACGTGGCGCGCGTAACCGCACAGGCAGGAAATGTGTCGGGGTACTTGCGCACACAATCATGACTTGCTGGCTTATCTGGCACAGCAACCACTTGAGGTAGCACTTCCCCCCCCACACACACACAGAATTTCCGGCAATGTCATTTCCAAGAATCAAAGACACCTTGAACAGGCAGAGATGGACAAACACCCACAGCAACGGTACCAGTAATGACATTAGATTTCAAGTTAATGTAATGAAGTGGCACGACAGTGCATCCCATTTCAAAGCCACGGACCAACACACTTGCACCAGTTTTAGTTGCATCAGACAATGGTAAAATGCCTTGCAAGATAAACGATTGCGCTGCACCGGTGTCTCGCAAAATACGAACATGCATCTGCTCTTTATCACCAGGCAGAGACACAAAACCGTCACTGAGAAAAGGCTCATACCCTGTCTGAACATCACATGCAAGTTCACGAGGTGGAGAAATGGGTGACTTTGAAACTGTTTTAATTAAACCAAAACCTTTTTGCAGCATTTTTCTTTTTCAAAACCCTGCAATCGGCCAAAACGTGCCCTGGTCGTTTACAATAACAAGAAACCTGTTCAGATTTATTAGATGACTGGACTTTACCAGTAGTGGGCGAAGACCCGTCAGATCTGTGTCTGTCTTTAGAAGGAACATGATGAGTTAGAACATTCATCGGCCATTACAGCAGCTTCACACAGCGTATCAACCTGGCGCTCATTAAGGTAGACTGAAACAGCACTGGGCGAGCAGTTTTTAAACTCTTCGAGCAAAATCAACTCGCGCAGGCTATCTACCCCTTTTGAAGCGCACCAACGGTCAAAAAGCGTTTCTTTTTCCCGAGCAAACTCTCGATAAGTCTGCCGGTCAGTCTTCTTATAACGCCTAAAGCGCTGCCTATAGGCTTCAGGGACGAGCTGATAGCCCCGCAAAATAGCCGCTTTCACTTCATAATTAGAACTCTGTTCCAAAGACAGCGATGCACAAATCTCTTGCGCACAGCCAATTAAGGTTGACTGAATCAAAAGAGGCCAAAAAGCTTTCGGCCATTTGAGTGTTATAGCAACCTTCTCAAAATGTGGAAAATAATTTTCAACATCCTTCTCAGCAAAAGGTGGAATAAGTTTTATATGTTTACCGAGATCAAAACTGGTAGACGGAAAAAATCTAGGTTTTCCCCCCACAGCCTTTGCTTCAAGCCGTCGCAAGTCCAGTTCACTTTCGGAGGCTCTAAGGCGCAACTGTTCTCTCTGATCTAATTTTTCACGAATGGACAATTCTTTTAAATGAATAGCCTCTTTTAAATCAACAGGTGGCAGGATTCCTTTTTCAACTAGATAGGGTAGGACGACAGACTTAACAGTATTTTCCAAACGTCTCTCACTACTACTTAATTCAATCTGTAATAAAGACGCTACCTCTATCAACTGCTCTTTGGTAAGGCGATGAAAACCTTCCACTGATGGATTTTCAACGAAATCCTGCGCTATCACAGACATGATTAACAAGATCAAAGAAATAAATCAAAGCAAATGGCTGCAATATATAAACTTCCAACAAAGTGGCCACAAAAATACCCCAGAAAAAACGACCACGAAAACGTTCGGGTGTTGCCAAATACCACGCCAGCACAATTTACTACAGAAGGATAAGTGATTAGATGATCAAAGGGTCGAAAACCCGGAAATCACAGCAGCCCAAAGTCTAATCCCTAACAAATATCAACCTGCACTACAATCGCAGTACACAAAAATCTCAAGGCATCGAAACAAAAGAGCACGTTAACTGGGTGGTTTGCTGCTGCACCACAACCCCTACTTACCTAGCCAAAGAAAACTAACTCAAACTCTAGTCTTCACTGGTTCCTCTAAAAGGCAAAGTTTAACCACGAACTCAGGGGTGAAGGATGTCACCCCTGAAGCAGGCCAACTAAGGGCTACCACCAAAAACAATATAAAGTGGTGGACTCTGGTGTCCACCCGACGGCTACCTGATTATGGTGCACACTAGACACCCAGAAAACAGTACTCACCAAAACAATCACATTGAGACAACTTGCCGTATACCCACAACACAGGCCCACTAGGAAGCTCCCAGACAAGCCCCCATTATGTTACAACCAGCTAACCAGCGTAACACACAAATGACCCAAAAGACCAACAGACTCAAGTCTAGGGGATTTATTACAACTAAGGAGTTTACAATATAAGAATAGTAAATAAAAATAAAGACAATAACTAAATATGATAAGGGTAAATAATGGCATCAACTGCTGGCATGAAGACAACCCCTCTCTTGCTCTTCTTCTTCTTCTTCTTCAGGAAATACTGGCGGGTTAGACACCATCCGGTGTATTACCGCCGCCTACAGGATATTACACGTCGTTGCAAGTTCATTCAGTCTCTTAGATTCTAGTGTATACTCCAGATGCTTTTAGAAATCTAACTAGACTTGAAGTGACTTTCAAATCCTTTAGCTGAAGCAGAGAGTTAAGGGATACAGTAGTAACACCAAGCTGAGATAATTCAATAACCAATATACGCCTAAATTCACAGTATAGCACACACTCTAATAAAACATGGGGAACTGTCTCAGGGACTCTGCATACTTCGCATAGACCGTCACTGTGTTTATGGATCAGATGTAACATAGAGTTTAAAGCACAATGCCCTAGTCTGAGACGAGTCAGGACCACTTGCTGAGACCTACCCCCTGATAGTGTACAGAGTGTGTTTACTGAAGGCTGAATAGAGTACAGGTGTCTCCCCTTTAAATCTTTGTCCCATTCAGCTTGCCATGTCTGGAAAATATTTCCCATAAGCTGGCTCCTCAGTTCAGTCCTTCCTGGACCAACTGCCAACGTAATATCGTTAATACTTAAATATTCCCTTGCCAGCTTATCAGCCACCTCATTCCCACTAATTCCTATGTGGGCTGGAACCCACAAGAGGGACACATCACAACCACTCAAATGTAGGCTGTTCCCCTCTCTCTTGCTCCTGGTCACAGCTCCCATTTATAGTGCACAACATGCCAGGTAGACCAATTGGAGATGTCCCACCAACAGGGAACACCTGGAAGACAATCAACAGACAAAACAAGAAAATACGGGAGAATCTACAGCCACCTAGAGGTAGAAGAGGGACATAACACAGCCCCACTGCATAACATTTGGCAATGTGACAGACGTACTGTTTAAAATTATCTCCCAATGTTAAGGGTGGCGAAGGTGTGGTGAGATAAGGATCCACAAGTAGAACACAGACAGTAATCTATTAAAAAAGGTTATTTAATCCAGGGTAAAAGGGCATGGCAAAAAGGTGAACAAATGGGACAAAAACAAATGGCAAAATAGTCCAGGTAAAAAGAAACAAAAAACTTGACAAAAACACAAGGCAGACAAGGACAAAAATGCAAGAGCAAAAAACCATAAAGAAGAAGAATTTCCTGTGTGCATGTAAAGAGGTGTGTGTGTGTGTGTGTGTGTGTGTGTGTGTGTGTGTGTGTGTGTGTGTGTGTGTGTGTGCGCATTTGTTTTTCTCAGAAACTGAAAGGTGTTTTGGTTCTTCATATTTATGAAGTGACCATCTCTAACCACAAAAACTTTCCATTTTGTGTGTGTGCAGGGGCGCCGCTAGAAATCTTGGGCCCTATGAAAGATTACAATTTAGGGCCCCCCCAGTAAAATTTTCAAGCTCAAGCAACTGAATTTGAAGTCTGTTTTTGGCTGGCACTTCTACTTTACTATGCATGTGATCAGCTACCTAGCAAGTTTAGGTGATACAATTATTTGGTATTTGGTATCATTTTAAATGCAGAACTGTCAGAATTAGACTGAATAGACTGTTGCCTTAAAAATGATATATATGGAATATATATATATATATATATATCATCTCATCTCATTATCTCTAGCCGCTTTATCCTTCTACAGGGTCGCAGGCAAGCTGGAGCCTATCTCAGCTGACTATGGGCGAAAGGCGGGGTACACCCTGGACAAGTCGCCAGGTCATCACAGGGCTGACACATAGACACAGACAACCATTCACACTCACATTCACACCTACGGTCAATTTAGAGTCACCAGTTAACCTAACCTGCATGTCTTTGGACTGTGGGGGAAACTGGAGCACCCGGAGGAAACCCACGCGGACACGGGGAGAACATGCAAACTCCGCACAGAAAGGCCCTCGCCGGCCCCGGGGCTCGAACCCAGGACCTTCTTGCTGTGAGGCGACAGTGCTAACCACTACACCACCGTGCTGCCCTATATATATATATACAACCCCGATTCCAAACATGATCCAGTTATAAATAATAAAAACAATAACAATAATAATAATACAACCCCGATTCCAAAAAAGTTGAGACAAAGTACAAATTGTAAATAAAAACGGAATGCAATGATGTGGAAGTTTCAAAATTCCATATTTTATTCAGAATAGAACATAGATGTCATATCAAATGTTTAAACTGAGAAAATTTATAATTTAAAGAAAAAAATTAGGTGATTTTAAATTTCATGACAACAACACATCTCAAAAAAGTTGGGACAAGGCCATGTTTACCACTGTGAGACATCCCCTTTTCTCTTTACAACAGTCTGTAAACGTCTGGGGACTGAGGAGACAAGTTGCTCAAGTTTAGGGATAGGAATGTTAACCCATTCTTGTCTAATGTAGGATTCTAGTTGCTCAACTGCCTTAGGTCTTTTTTGTCATATCTTCCATTTTATGATGTGCCAAATGTTTTCTATGGGTGAAAGATCTGGACTGGAGGCTGGCCAGTTCAGTACCTGGACCCTTCTTCTACACAGCCATGATGCTGTAATTGATGCAGTATGTGGTTTGGCATTGTCATGTTGGAAAATGCAAGGTCTTCCCTGAAAGAGACGTCGTCTGGATGGGAGCATATGTTGCTCTAGAACCTGGATATACCTTTCAGCATTGATGGTGTCTTTCCAGATGTGTAAGCTGCCCATGCCACATGCACTAATGCAACCCCATACCATCAGAGATGCAGGCTTCTGAACTGAGCACTGATAACAACTTGGGTCGTCCTTCTCCTCTTTAGTCCGAATGACACGGCGTCCCTGATTTCCATAAAGAACTTCAAATTTTGATTCGTCTGACCACAGAACAGTTTTCCACTTTGCCACAGTCCATTTTAAATGAGCCTTGGCCCAGAGAAGACGTCTGTGCTTCTGGATCATGTTTAGATACGGTTTCTTCTTTGAACTATAGAGTTTTAGCTGGCAACGGCGGATGGCACGGTGAATTGTGTTCACAGATAATGTTCTCTGGAAATATTCCTGAGCCCATTTTGTGATTTCCAATACAGAAGCATGCCTGTATGTGATGCAGTGCCGTCTAAGGGCCCGAAGATCACGAGCACCCAGTATGGTTTTCTGACCTTGACCCTTACGCACAGGGATTCATCCAGATTCTCTGAATCTTTTGATGATATTATGCACTGTAGATGATGATATGTTCAAACTCTTTGCAATTTTACACTGTCAAACTCTTTTCTGATATTGCTCCACTATTTGTCGGTGCAGAATTAGGGGGATTGGTGATCCTCTTCCCATCTTTACTTCTGAGAGCTGCTGCCACTTCAAGATGCTCTTTTCATACCCAGTCATATTAATGGCCTATTGCCAGTTGACCTAATGAGTTGCAATTTGGTCCTCCAGTTGCTCCTTTTTTGTACCTTTAACTTTTCCAGCCTCTTATTGCCCCTGTCCCAACTTTTTTGAGATGTGTTGCTGTCATGAAATTTCAAATGAGCCAATATTTGGCATGAAATTTCAAAATGTCTCACTTTCGACATTTGATATGTTGTCTATGTTCTATTGTGAATACAATATCAGTTTTTGAGATTTGTAAATTATTGCATTCCATTTTTATTTATAATTTGTATTTTGTCCCAACTTTTTTGGAATCGGGGTTGTATATATATATATATATATATATATATATATATATATATATATATATATATATATATATATATATATAATTTTATGAGCAACTATTATTAGGCCACTCACTAGCCTATGCTCGTTGTTTTCACCAACTTTAGCATTCATATCACCAGTTATTACCAGCATGTCATGGGTTTTACATCCGTCTAACATGTCTTGCAGTCTTGTGTAGAACTCGTCTTTCTCTTCTTCGTTCGCATCTTCTGTTGGTGCATATACGTGTACCATCGTCATCTTAATGTACGCTGAATATGAGAGGGTAATGGGAAGGCACGGTTTAGGGCAACGGAATGATAATGGAGAAAGGTTATGTGCACTAAGCGATATGAACGGCCTTGTGATAACTGGCACATTCTTCCCCCACAAAGAGATTCATAAAGCTACCTGGTTATCCCCGAATGAAAAAACGAAAAACCAGATAGACCACATCCTTATCAACAGAAGATTCAGGAATTCAGTGAAAGATACCAGAGTATTTAGATCAGCAGACATTGGAAGTGACCATTATCTAGTGTGTATGAAAGTCAAGCTCAGTCTTAGAAACCAGCCGAAAGACAAATGCAAAACAAGAAGGAAGTATGATATGGAGAAACTAAGAGAAAAAAGCATTGGAAAAGCATTCAGCATCACCTTGAAGAACAGATATCAAGTACTGGAGGAAGAGGAGCTAGAACACCCAAGTGAAGATGGTATAGAAGGGGAATTCCAAATGATGGAAAAGGCATACACAGAGACAGCCGAAATAGTACTGGGAAAACCACGCAGGAAGAAGAAACCATGGATCAGCGAAAAATCTTGGAAACTCATTAGCGAGCAGTGGCGGCTTTTGTAAAAGTGAGGGAGGAAGGAATGCTTGGTTGAAGGTCACGGGCCCCAATGCGACCACACCTGCTGGACCGGCTATAGTTACACGCACGGGTTGAGTTGATAATAGTTTTTCCTGAATAATTCATTAACATCCTTTCCACGGTGTCAAACAACTGGCAACAGTCAACAAGTAAAAGAACAACAATAACATTATTTCACAACTATTTACATGGGATATAGCCGTGTTTAAGACAAACATTGATGTTAAGGAATGATTCAGGCCAACTGATTGAGGCTCCCTATTTATATATCAAGTCAATTCTCCGTGCTGTCTGATTTGCAAATCTATCTGTGACCTGATCGTACCACGCTGGATCTTTTTGGAGTGTCTTGAGAATCTTTTTTTCAATTGAAATAATGGCCAGATGTTTTAATCTCTCCTGCCCCATTGCGTTGCGTGTGTACATTTTAATTCTCTTGAGGCACGAAAAACTCCTTTCAACCCCTGCAGAGGTTGCGCCAATTGTTCCAATCAGGGACATGAGCCTGTACAACTGTGGCATCGCCCCATCAAGACCGCTGGACTTCATGAAGCCAAGGGCATCGCAAAGTTTTCTTGATGAATTTAATTCTGCATTGTGATAAAAATGCTGCAGTTCGATTCTCAGCTTTTCTTGATAAAAAAGGTGGCCATATGTCTCCATCAAATTTGACAGTAGCTGCGTAGGAAATTATATTTTGAACGAGTCGAATTTCGCCGCATCCATAAGCTCCATGAAGCGCAAGCGGTCGAGGTGTTGAAAGCGCTGAGTTATTTGAGTGCGCAAGTTGTCGTGGATGGAATCATAAAGTGCTCTGTAGGACTGACGGGGATTAAGCAGCCTTCTTTTGACCCTGTGAGACAAGTCAGGGTCTTCTGTTAGAGAGGCAGCCCTGGCGTAGATTTTGTCAAAGGCGCTCTGTACTTTTAGCTCATCCAATATTTGCAGGAGATTCTCTATTCGCCATTTGCAAAAGGCGACATCCATGGATTTGTGCTGCAAGATGTCAAACACCACGTCAGTGTGCGAAAACAACTGCTCAAAAGTGAAGAGTAAAAACGCAAATTCAAACTCTTGCATTTTCGACCTCAAACCATCAGCTAAACGTATTGTCTCATCATCCATCATTGGGCGCTCAGTAATGTTCTCGAAAATCTGAAGTAGTTCGTCATAATTTGAAGCAACCGTGTTCACGACCCTAGAGGAAAAGTTCCAGCAAGTGGGAACGCTCCGGGGAATGCGGGCGCAACTGAACTCCTCGAGTAAAGAAACCCTCTTGCTGGACTTGGAGAAAAAAGACGTGAAGCCACCCAAGTGAGCAAAGAAGTATTTTGCTTGGGGAATGGTCTTAACACCCTGACTTAAAACTAGGTTTAAGCAATGTGCATAGCAGTGGACAAATGTTGCACAGGGAGCCAATTCTCTCACTTTAGCCTGAAGGCCATTCAAGTCCGAGGCCATGACCACGGCACCATCGTAAGTCTGAGCGACAAGTTTATCCTTGAAATTGAAACCTGACAACTCAGTCTGCACGAAATCGAACAAGGATTGTGCACTGCGACCACTGGACACATCAAAAAATCCTAGAAAGTGTTCCTGAATTGTACCTTGATTATCGACATAGCGCAAGATGACAGACAGCTGTGAATGACAGCTTATGTCTGTGGTCTCGTCGATTTGCCATGAGAAGAAGGGTGCCGTGTTAAGTTGCTTTTGGATTTCTGAATTAATTGAACCAGCTATAGTGGATATTAGATCATTCTGGATTGTTTTTGACATGCCTGTGAAGACAGTCGAACTTTCCAGATGCTCTGCCAGAACACGATCATAGCGAGCAATAACCTCCGCTAGCTCCCTGTAATTGCCCTTATTGTCCGAATTCCCCCCTTCTTCATGTCCCCTCAGTGACAACTCTTGCATGCCTAGGTAGGCTGTTGCATCTATCAGACGTTTTAATACCTCTCTATTGCGACTCACTTTAGCATTGTGCTGCTGGATTTGCAGCCGCACACCCTCATCTACCACCCTATCTATTGGCATGGTGCCTAGTAAGGACAGTCGGATAGCAGCACCAACGTGGTCTTGACACTTCTCATGGCGTTTGGTTGCCCTATCTAGATTTTTTAAATCATTGAAACCATGAACACTCCACGCTTGTGATTTGGCATTGTTCATTAGCAAACAGGGCCAGCAATATAATCGATGGGTGGTAACGCTACCAGTGAGCCATGTGTACCTAGCAAACCATGTAGCATTCACTGTACTGCCTTTGCCATTGGGTTTTGTGATTTCGATTTTAGGGGTTGGTCTACCTGCTGCTTTGATGGCTAATTTTTCACTGTAGCTCAGCCCATGGAAGGGTTTTGCAAGCAAAACATTCACCACGTCCTCTGTTTCCATTACTTTATTCGTAGAATATCTATAACATAGTCAATCCACTTCCACCTCGCCGTTCTCACTCTGACTGCCGAAGTGCCCGAGTCACCGGATCTAGAAGTTAAGTTTGATAAGATAACCCCTCCCCCCAGGCAGCTAAGGCCTCTACTTATTGGTTCATTGCGCAACTAGGGCTGCAGCCTATTGGTTGATACTTTGTAGCACTTGTCAGATCTCTTAGCTAGTCCCACCCTCTTAGAGGAGGATTTTCCTCCTCTCTCTCATTGAAGTCTATGTTAACCACGAGCCGCCAGTGCCGGAGACTGTTTGAATCGGAGTGAATGGGAGCCGAAGGGAGGAAGATCCTCCGTGCAGTAATTTCTAATAGCGAGCGATAGGGGGTGCTAATGTAATTTCACCCAGAGAAACGAATATAATGTACATGTCGTATTTGGCAGTAAAATAGTAATATTCAAGGACAGCAATTCATTAAATTGGTCAAGACAATTTCAACTTTTTATTCTTAGAATTTTTAAGGAGGATCTTCCTCTCTCTCCTCACTGGAGAAGCCACCTGTGTTAGCGAGAGAGAAGATACCCACAAAAAGATCTTGGGGACCCACTCCGAGAGAATAAAGAAGAAACTTAGAAAGAAATATGCCGACCAAAAGAGGGAAGTAAAGTCAAGCTTAAGATCTGATAAGAGGAAATGGATAGACGATATTGCAAAGGATGCAGAAGCAGCAGCCATTAGTCACCAAATGAGAACATTATATGGACTAACAAAGACTTTGTGTAACGAAAAAGTGAGGAAAACCTTTGCCATCCTCGATAAAAATGGAAACACCCTAAGTGGCAAGGAAGAGATCTTAGCTAGATGGACTGAGCATTTTGAGGAAGTACTCGATCGAGGGGAACCACCCAACCCAATAACAGTAGAAGAGAACGGATTCGATTTCTCTGATGTCATCAGTGAAATAGGAATAGAAGAACCAACAAAGGAAGAAGTACAGTCAGTGATAGGAGCTTTAAAAAATGGAAAGACACCAGGCATTGACTCAATAACAGCTGAGATGCTGAAAGCAGGCGGAGAATTTTCAGTCAACAAAGTCCATCAGTTGCTCCAGAATGTATGGAGACAGGAAGAGCTCCCATCAAAGTGGAAGCAGGGGATCATCATCAAATTACCGAAGAAAGGAAACCTCAAAGAATGCAAGAACTCTAGAGGGATAACCTTACTGTCCGTAGTGGGGAAAATACTTGGTAGGATAATTATTGATCGTGTGCGGAATGGTGTGGACAAAAGGTTGAGAGATGAACAAGCAGGATATAGGAGGGGAAGAGGAACAACAGAGCAAGTATTTGTACTAAGAAACATCCTTGAGCAAGTAAATGAATGGCAAGCGACGATATATGTAGGATTTGTAGATTTCGAGAAAGCGTTCGACTCGATCCATTGGAATAGTTTGTGGATAATATTGAGAAGATATGGTATCCCAGAGAAGATCATTAAGATGGTAAGGCTATTTTACGAAGGCTTTAAATGCACTGTAGAAGATCAAGGAGAAAGAGGAGAGTGGTTTGATGTCAAAACAGGTGTTAAGCAAGGATGTAACATGTCGGGTTTCCTATTTCTAATTGTGCTGGACTGGGTAATGAGAAGAACAGTTGGATGTGGTGAAAATGGTATACAGTGGAAGTTCACGTCGAAATTAGATGATCTCGATTTTGCAGATGACTTAGAACTGCTGTCCTCTACTCGACAACAAATGCAGGACAAATTGAACAGGTTAGATCAAGAAGCCAGACGCGTCGGACTCAAGATCAATGCAGAAAAGACCAAAATGATGAGAATTAACCGTCATAACCAAGAAAAGATAGCTGTTGCAGGGCATGATATTGAGAATGTGGAACAGTTCAACTACCTAGGAGCAATAGTATGCAAGGAAGGAGGAGGAATGAAAGATCTAAAGAATAGAGTATCGAAGGCGAGAGGCTCATTTGTAAGATTAAAAAAGATCTGGAAGTCAAGCCACATATCAAGAAGAACAAAGTTTAAACTTTTCAAGACAATGATCGTACCAGTCCTTCTATATGGATGTGAGACATGGAAAATGAATAAAGGGGATAACAAGATCATAGACACGTTCCAGAACAAATGTCTCCGGCAAATACTAAGGATCCGTTGGGAAGATCACGTGAGCACAGATGAGCTACTACAAAGAACAACCATGAAGCCTATGAGCATAGAGGTGAAACGGTGCAAATGGATGATGATTGGCCACTTTCTAAGACAAGATCGCGGAAATAACAGCAACACAGCACTAACATGGGCACCAGAAGGGAGA
Source organism: Neoarius graeffei (assembly GCF_027579695.1). Lineage (NCBI taxonomy): Eukaryota > Metazoa > Chordata > Actinopteri > Siluriformes > Ariidae > Neoarius > Neoarius graeffei. The sequence goes on from NC_083571.1 coordinate 36,652,263, forward strand.
CGAAAACGAGGGCGCCCTAAAACAACATGGAGGCGCACCATAGAGAAGGAGATGAAAACAGCAGGATGGAGGTCATGGGATCATGTTCGTAGGAGCGCTGGCAACAAGAAAGAGTGGAGGAACTCTGTGGAGGCCTTATGTGCCACAGGGCGCGCAGGAGATAGGTAACAGGTAACAGTAGCCTATGGAGTTCATTCAATCCAAATGTTTGTGTTGAGAGAAATTGCATGCATCACTGTATCAGTATGGATTTATAACATTCTGTATGCACGTTACGGATACTCCAGAGCCCTCCAGCAAACATCATCGATAATCAGGATTACAAAATGTATTCCTTTGTTTCCTCCATTTATTGACTTATTGTATGTGATCAAATGTATGCCTTGATGAATAACTACACTAGTTTTTTGATACAATTACATAGTGCACTGCAAGAAATCCACTGTTTTTGGTTTCTTTTAGGCATCACACATTTATTAGAAAACACAGCAAATGTTCAAATATTCAAGTTAAATACTTAGCAACAGTATCAATAAATCTACACATGAACAATAGCAATGATCTCTCTGACCACAGCTAATGTGCAAAATATTAAAGTTAAATACTTAACAATATCAACAAATCCACACATGAACAATGGCAAAACACCTAGACTTAATTATACAATAAAGATACCTATGAAAAAAGGTGATTTTTTTTTCACACACAGTGTGATATCCGGACTTCATAATTTATCACACCTGCTCCTGCTTAGCAACTTCTAGAATGTTCACCTCTGCTGCGCACACTTCACGTGTCCCGCGCCCAGAATCAGACTGTACCATTAGTAAAAAGGGTGGAGGGGTGAAATGACAATATCATAAATAATTCAAGAAAAATGTTATAGCAAATCATAACCATGTATAATTTGCATATTTTAACAGATGAAATGAAATATTTTATTTCAAAAACTTACACAAGGCAATACTATTAAAATAATATTAATATCCCTCACAGGCCCCCCTGTCAGTGCCAGGCCCTTAGAATCGTCCTAACTTTTCCCCCCCTAGCGGCGCCCCTGTGTGTGTGTGTGTGTGATTGCATGTGTTCCTATGTGCCTTGCAAGCTCCAACAGCAATCGTAACCCCAACAGAGATGGAAGTCAGTGAAAGCACAAAGAGACAAATGGCCGACTAGCGGAAATAAGACACAGGTGAGGATCATCAGGCCTTACCTGCCAGTTTGAAGTGGATGAGCCGAAGCAGCTTAAGATGTTTTGGTTCTTTATATTTATGAAGTGACACTCTAACCACAAAGACTTTCCAATATGTGTGTGTTCATGCATGTGTCTGTATGCACGCGCGCGTGCGTGTGTGTGTGTGTGTCCTGAGCTGCAGGGCCTCGCTGTGGATTTCTGGTCTTGTTGTTCACACACAGAGGAGAGAAACACTGCTTTAATAATCTGATATGTTCACTAACTATTTTAATAAGACATGTGTGTATGTGATATGAATGTTTGTACACATTTGAGGATTTTGTGTGTGTGTGTGTGTGTGTGTGCGTGCGCTTGAGGTTCAGAAATGTATTTAGCTCAGTGATTTTACTCTCAAGTTGAGAAATGGGCAATGAGGCAGGTAAGTGTTTCATTCTGGCCCAGATGCCCAGCTATGGGATTCTGAGGAGTTGCATGGAACAGAAGTTCCCTACAGCTCTTTAGTACCAACATTTGGATCATCTCTTCTTTAATTTGAGATCCCTGTGTCTCGTGATATTACCTATCCGTAATAATAAAAAAATATGGATGGGTGAGAGCAAAATTCAGCTGGATTTGCTGTCTGTCAATTATTCCCACTTGATTGAACGGCTGCCTCAGGTTCTTGTCTCATGACTGCTCCAAGGGGAACTCCCAAGGGGAATCCCTGTGTGGCAGCAGGGGTGTGGTCAAGCATCAGTTTATGAATGATGGGCAGGGTCAGGGAAGTTGAGTGGCAACATGAGCACACCTGTTGTCAATTGATGTTGTGTGTGTGTGTGTCTGTTTTAGTGATGACAGAGCAGTGAAAAGGAGGGGGAGAGCGAAGAGGTGGCTGTCTCCCAACCAGAGCGTGTGTGTGTGTGTTTGTGTATTTATGTGCAAGTTGATGTTAAGCTGAAAAGTGAGAGTCAAAATAAAAAAGACTGTGTTCAGTATAATTTTCCTGTCTGTCTTAACTTCAGTGTTCCAGCCACCCTCAGGGACAGAATATACTGGTGCCAACATCCGGGACACTGAAGTGAACCGCTCATGGAGTCCTCGCCATTCAAGGACCTTCTATATGCCCTTGCCGATGCCCAACCAAGCCAACACCAAGCACTTTTTGCCCTGAACAAAGAATAGGAGCTGTGCTTTGAGGCCTTGTTGTGGGCTTGGCAGAAAGTTTGTCAGGCATTCCAGCACTTGCTCATGTTGGCGGGGCATCCATGGACCTCTCAGTCAGCTCCCTCACTAAGATGGGGCTTCATGACGACCCAGAAGCCCTCCTCATGCTTTTGAGGAAGCTGCAGAGGCAAGGGAGGGCTGGTCGAGCAATGAGTGGCTTGTCTTCTGCCACTCCTCACTGGAGAAACCCAGCTCACTGCCCAACAGATGCCCATTGACAGGCCACTCAACTATGCTGACTTGAAGTGAGCCATCTTGCAACGTGTCAGCTGCACTTCAGAACAACACCATCAGTGTTTCCGCATGCTGACACTGGATGAAGTTGGCCAGCCATTTGCTTTCGACCCACTGTTCCAGGACACCTGCCATCGGTGGCTGAAGGCAGAAGACTGTGACCCTGAGATCATCAATGCGGTGGAGTTGGAGCAGTTCATTGCACAGCTGCCAGAAGGGACAGTGGAGTGGGTCCATTGCCACTACCTGGTGTTGCTGGATCATGTGAGTGAGTTGGCGGAGGACCATCTGGCAGTGACTCCAGTGGCAGGCGGACATCCTGCCACTTCTCTCTCTCTCTCTCTCTCTCTTGCTATCTATCTCTCTCTATCTCTCTCTCTCTCCCTCCCTCCTTCGATTCCCCCTCTTCCCATCCCCACCCCATCCCTGCGCCTTGGAAAGAGGGACTGACCCTCCCAGCCAGATTTCCGAGCCCGTGGTGTTCCCCCCTTCCTCCCCTTATGTGTCTGTGTCTTCTCCCACTCAATTGAGTGATCCCTGCAATGCCAGTGCAGAGGTGAAGCCTGGGCAGGTATCCTGGATTTGCAGGGAGCCTTGGCATTTCCATGACCAATGACAAGCGATGGAGGTGGGTGCCATGTTCTGGATCCCTGATGTGCCAGAAACCACCCTCCATTGGGCTGGAACACACTGCATATTGGTGAGCATTCAAGGGGAAACATATCACGCATTGGTGGATTCCAGTTGTAATCAGACCTCAGTCCACCAAAGCCTGGTTCTTGTTGAGGCATTGGGGGGAGCACAACTGGTGAATGTTTTATGTGCACATGAGGATGTTCATGAATATCCATGAGTGTCCATTCACATCATATTTTGGGGAAAAATACATAGTGTACAGGTGGCAGTTAGCCCGCGCCTCACCCACCCACTGATTCAGAGGACAGCGTGGCCTGGGTTTAATGTTTAATGGAGCATGTAGTAGTGGGCTGATCCTGTAGTAGTGTGTCACATGATCCCACTGTGGCATTGTTTGGGAAAGCAGTCAGTGCGTCAGTGCAATATGGAGAAATGGGAGCAGTCCACCCCGGTCTCTCTCTCAGGGATTCCCTTGAGGAATTCCTCTTTGCTCAAACACAAGACAAGACTCTGCATCATGCTTTTGACTGAGAGTAGTCAATGGTCAGACCTTCCAGCCAAATGCAACACACTCCTTCCTGTAATTCACAATTATTAAAGATAGGTTTTACTGAGTGATGCAGGACACGCAGACCCATGAGGAAATAACCCAGTTTTTAATCCCAAAGAACTCTACGGAACTAGTATTCCATGCAGCTCATTCTAACCCTATGGCCAGACAGGTCAGGATAAGACACTAGCCCGAATAATGGCTCAGTTCTATTGGCCAGGGATTTGGGGGATGTCCATAGATGGTGTGTGGCATGCTGCAAATGCCAGTTGGTGAACTTGGTGGCCACTCCAAAAGGGTCCTTGTGACCTCTTCTCCTATTTGAGACCCCCTTCGAAAGAATTGGTATGAATCTTGTCAGGTCATTACATCGGTCAGCACGAAGATATTGTTTTATTTGTCTCCTAATGGACTATGCGACATGATGCCCGGAAGCAGCCCCACTGCGTAACATTTGGCCATGTGACAGAGGTACTGTTTAAAATTATCTCCCAAGTCAGGACTCCCAAAGAAATCCTGACTGACCAAGGCACTACATTCATGTCATGCACACTTTGTGAACTTTGTGAGTTATTTGGGGTTAAATCTATCCACAACAGCTTTTATCACCCACAAACAGATGGCCTGGTCAAATGGTTTAACCAAACTCTTAAAAACTTGAATTCATAAGTTTGTAAATGAAAACACATAATTGGGATAAATGTCTTAAGCCCCTGTTGTTCACAGTTCCAGAGGTTCCACAAGGAACTCCACAGGGTTCTCCGCATTTGAATTATTATATGGGCGGAAGCCTTGCGGCATTTTGGGAAGAGAGAAAACAGAGTTTTTTTCACCTTTGCTGAGAGAGTGGGAGGTTTTGCCGGTCTCCCCCCACCAACCATTTACACATCACCACTGTACAGTCTCTGTGGACATGAATGTGAAGTTTGTACTTTTACAGACTGCTGAATTCTGCAATCTCTGTGGTGCCTCTGTGGTCTGCTTGATAAGAAACCAAAATCAGACAGACAATATATTTAGATGGGGATCAGCACCAAGGACAGTGACTATTCCTTATTCTAATCTAAATACTGGCACTCATGAGCTCTATTACATTTATTACATTTATTAACCCAACAACATGGTGAGCCTCCTCATCTACATCCTTGGGCTGATGTCTTTTGCAGTATTATTCTAATGTTGAAAATCATTATATATTAAACGTGATTCCTGACTGTCACATTTCTCACAACAACTGAAGCTATGATTTCTCTTGGGCTGAAGATGGACAGGATTCTAAGCAAGTTTTCAGACCTCAGACGTGGACATTGATACGAGGTGTATAATTGCTTTAAAATCCAACAGCAAATAACTACAGTGTTGAAAATGAGTGCATCAGTATAATTTTACTTGAATTGACTGTGTCTCTTTTTATACCTTTATTACTTTCTGTGCAAGTCAGAGGAAATGTAATAGACCTCATTTTCTAACCACCATACACCATGTGAAATCGCCTCCTGAAAATAGGAATAGCACAGACTTTGTTTCGAGAGTAAACTTTTCCTTAATTCAGCCATTCTGCAATGGCCTGACCCCTGATCCTAGAACAGGATAGAACAGTGGACCGGTATATTGTGGTGCTGAGGAACTTGCAGAAGTCCTGGGTTCTTGCAGAAGATGTGACAAAAGCACAGACCTCAATGTGGCAAAATTTCTAAGCCATGCAATACTAATACATTTACTCAATCTACAAACTCAGTGTTTTATGATTTTGGATTTGCCTGCTGTCTTTGTTGTGGATGTTTTGACACTTGACCCGAATAGTTCCTTCTGAACTGTAGATCAATTGTGCAATTCAATGCATTATTTTTGTGCAGTTGTAGAATGGGAATCATTATTTTCATAATTTATTATTTGCTTTCTTTTGTACCAACAATCACATGGTGAAGAGCTGCACTCTGTGGATGATGTCATGTCAGACATCACACCACTAAACTCAGATAATTATATATTATACTCCTGTGAAGTCTTTTTTTTTAATTTATCAATCAGGTCTTCTGTCTGTTCTGCTGGTGATGACAACTCAAGCCACAAAATCTGAAACAGGAAGTGATGGCAAAAACCAGATGAACCATGCAGATAACCAGCGTGCAGCTCTGAGCACAGAGAACTTCCGCAGTTTGGTCGAAGCCCCAGAATCCACCGTTGTTAAAAGGATCAGTTATCAGTTCTTATCAGTTCTCTGGAGTGGATCTGAGCTCAACAACTGTGTTCACACTTCACCAGTCAGACTGAACTCTCACACAAATGACCCACAGCCTGAAAAACACACCACGTCTGAAAGCAACCTCACCTTCTTCCTGTTTTTGAGTTTTGCCTGTTTTTTCTTTGTAACGTCTAAATGTGATTCTCTGCACTTTTATGATCTTGCATTCATGATCTCATTCTTCAAAAAGTGAATGATCAGCTGTTTCTCTCTCTCTCTCTCTATCTCTCTCTTTGAAACAGGAAGTTCAGTCAGAGGATCAGTTTTACATGGTCGTGGTTGAATCATCAGGCTCACTGACAACAGTGTAACTGACCCTAAATTAGATAATCAAAACACACACACACACACACACACACACACACACACACACACTGCTGCAGAATAAAACCTAACTTAAGACATGACTGTGTTTGTTTCTTTTTCAAAATTTCAAATTCCAGATTTGTCTTTAGTATCTATTATAAATGCGATCACAAACACACACTGATTATTGACAAACAAGTGCACATTATAAAGCAATCATGAAGCAAACAAGTGAAATAAGTCAGTGTGTGTGTAGTCTGATTTGACTGCAGGTTTCTGAAGTGTGTAAAAGTCTTCAGTGTGACAACAGAAATCCCCCATTACACTCCTCTCACACTGATGTACCAGAGAGAGAGAGAGAGCGATTATAACAGCAGATAAAAGACTAAATGAAGATGAGTGTCTGTGTATAAAATACAGTCCTTCTCAGTGAGCAGCTCGCCACGCTTTTCACAGCCTGAGGAGAAAAAAAATCTCCATCATTTAATCTCGTTTATGAAGTCACTCATGAGAGAAGAAGCAGTTGATCATGTAGGATTGAGACTCGATGCATGTGTGGAAACTCTGATCTTTGATTCTCACTCAGGTGATGAAGGTCACTTTCACCTGGATCTGTATGTTTATGACAGAAATCATTGACAGTGCTGAGAGCGAGTGTGTGAGTACCTTTAGTGGTGTTTGTGCAGAGGCAGTACACACAGATGGAGGAGAGGACTGAGGAGAGGAGAACAGACACAGCACACACACTCAACATCAGCTTCCAGCTAACACTCCACTCTGATACACAGGTCACACACACTGGGAGAGGATTCTGCTGAGGAACACACACACACAAACACACACCAAATTTTGAGTCTAAAAATGTCACCACAACATTTTAAGTTGTATTTGGATAATCTTAAAGATGTATCAATTTTACAAAACATCAGCAAAGACAAAAAATAAAAAAAATCATTAGACAATATTACTGAGGAGAGAGAGTGAATGGATCTGTTTCCGTAATGATACACAGCACTCTGAAATATGGGGCCATGTTTTAACTCTGAAACTATTTTCTCATGTAAAGCGCAGTAGTACAGGCCCAGATCTGATTCTGTGGCATTCTTAATCAGGAGATTGTGCGTGTTGGTGGAGCCGTTAAACACAAACGAGTAATGTGGAGAAAAATCATAATTTTGAGTTGACATCATGAAACGAGGTTGATTCTGATGTGAGCAGTTTCTTAAACACACTGTATAACGTCCACTTTTCCAAACACAGTCGGAGTAGAGAGTGACGTCGTCTCCTCGTCTGACTCTCATCTCCACTTCTGCTCCAGAGATCCTCTTCTGACTGGAGAACACAACACCTGCAACACAACATCACACTTTACAGTACACTGAGGAGGGAGTACAAACTTCTGAACAACCCCACAGCAAGTTTTAATTCTTTAGAAAGTGTGTAAAAGTTCAATGTGACTTACACATGAGAGCGATGAGAGCGACTCTTGATGTCTCCATCTCAGACACTGGTGCTGAGCGGCTCGTGCTGCTGAAGCTCTTTCATGCGGTTGTGTGTTCTTTAATCTGATTGGTCCACGTCAGTGGAACGTTTCTCTCTCGCTCTCTAACAGCTCATTGTTTGCGGTTAAACTGTGATGTTTAGACAAGCGGGAGATGAACAAACCTCACCTGTCTATTAACACTTTGTGATTTTTTTCATCACTCTGATCTTTCTTACACCTCATTGGTCAGCAGGTCAGGTGTTTTATCTGGTGACTCTAAGTTTGAGCCAAATTAGTACATTTTGTTTGTGAGACGAAAGCAGATTGGGAAACCTGAGTGAGTAAATTAAGTGAATCTATCCAGTGTGTGTTTCAGCTGATCCAAGATCAGTGTCTCTGTTCTTAATAGCTTTGATCATGTGACTTCTACAATGTAAAGCTGATGTTAGATCAGTAACTAAGGATGCACAGGAAGTGGCTTTAGCTGCCAGGGCCAGAGAGAATGTAGCTTTGGTTTCCTGTGCACATGTATAGAGGTGTGTGTGTGTGCGTGCGCATGTGTTTTTCTCAGAAACTGAAAGGTGTTTTGGTTCATTGTATTGATGAAGTGACTATCTCTAACCACAAAAACTTTCTATTTTGTGTGTGTGTGTGTGAGTGTGAGATTGCATGTGTTCCTACATGCCTTGCAAGCTCCACCAGCTACCGTCACCCCAACGGAGATGGAAGTCAGTGAAAGCACAAAGAGACAAATGGTCGACTAGCGGAAGTAAGACACAGGTGAGAATCATCAGGCCTTTCCTGCCAGTTCAATGTGGATGAGCTGAAGCAGCTTAAAGCAGATACGCAGAACCTTTATTTTTAAATAAATTTCTGAGTGGATAGTATCTCCACCCTTGACTCTTGTATGCTGCATAAATGGGAATCAAAGTATATATTTCTGAGAGTTAAAATCAACCGCAAAGTTGGAATTCGAGCTGCCCCACTGAGCCAGCCAGCCCTGAGTGCCTGACATCACAGCGGTAGCCGGTTTTAAGGCCGAGGCCTTTTACAGCTATAGACCAAAGTCATATAAATAAAAATTTATGGTGAAAGTAAGAAATAGCGTTACCGACTTGCTCAACTAAGACTGATTTGACTTCACTGATTGTGGGTTGACTCTCATTAAAACAGGATAGGTGTTATAACTTGTGCAACATACATGTACATGCATGCATTTTCACTGATAAAATGTAAAAGGCTGATTAAATCATCAGATGAACTGAGACAATCACATTCTGAAGCAAATTGAATAATCTTATACCGGTAACTTAAAAACACAATACAAGTTGCATGTCTCATCTCATTATCTGTAGCCGCTTTATCCTTCTACAGGGTCGCAGGCAAGCTGGAGCCTATCCCAGCTGACTACGGGCAAAAGGCGGGGTACACCCTGGACAAGTCGCCAGGTCATCACAGGGCTGACACATAGACACAGACAACCATTCACACTCTCATTCACACCTACGGTCAATTTAGAGTCACCAGTTAACCTAACCTGCATGTCTTTGGACTGTGGGGGAAACCGGAGCACCCGGAGGAAACCCACGCGGACAACATGCAAACTCCGCACAGAAAGGCCCTCGCCGGCCCCAGGGCTCGAACCCAGGACCTTCTTGCTGTGAGGCGACAGCGCTAACCACTACACCACCGTGCCGCCCCAAGTTGCATGTATTAATCTAAACGCATGTAAACAACATGTTGTTTTTGTTGTTGTATATCCAAATGAAAGTCGCAGCTTACCCGTCTGTGTTCTCACTTCTTGAAGGCCGACCTTGTGGCCGATTGTTTTGAAACAATCTGACTTTCAATTGTTCATTCAGTTCTCCGTTCATTCACTTTTTCCATGTAAGGGCAAGATGGCAGCAATATCCAGTTTAGAAATAAGACGGCAGCTACAGTCATTCTCTCCATATTTTGTGCTACGCCATTACTGCTCGGCTCAGGCAATTACTTAAACCTGGGATGGAACGGGATGAAATCCAACTTCTGTCATGTTGCTGCACTGGCCAAAACCACATCTGCATGGCATGGTGATAAATTAGCTCAAAATGGAGGATCAGAGTTGCAGTCAGCTGTGTGTTTTAGTATAGCGGAAATGGCGATGAGATCGATAGACTTGTTGTTGTGACGTTATGGACATCAAGGTCATTCACTCAGACCGCTACCTATATAAATCACTTTAATCATAAAAATTACTATATTAAATTCATTGTTAGCACTTAAAACTATTCCTGTGCTATTCTTGAGGTCTCAAGGCATTTATAAACTAAAAGTGAGGCCATGGCTCTGCATATACGCTTTAAGAAGTTTGTATTTATCATAATGCTGGAACTAAATTCAGACTGCTGGTTGGTTTATTTGCCCCGTGAACGCCACCCAAAAATAGCCTTTTTGTACAACAAGATGATTCTGTCTGTCTTATACCCTGTATAATGGCTTTCACTGAGAACCTGCAACCATCCAGTGTCTCAATAGTCCTGATACCTGCCCAGCTCTCCTGCTACTTTGCAGCACATAGCTGGAGGATGGAGACGCTTCACACTTATCTAGATCATGACATTATACTATACTTCATTGAATGGAATCAGGAGTTCTTGGCCAGGTCCTTGGTCAACACCTTGAGGAACAGAATATGACACAAGGAGAAAATTCTTCCTCATTTGAACACAACTATTTTATATTCCCAGACAGACTTCATCCCAAACCCACCTGCTCCACACCACTCACTCTCCCTCCTCTTCCTCCCTCCCACACAGTTAAATTCCTCAAACACCTCACTTGGTTGGGTGGTTAGTGTTCATGTTCCGCCCTTAAAAACTTGTCCTTTTATATTTCACAATAAGTCCCACAATTCATCTTCACCAGAGAATTACATCCATCATCCATCCATTATGCATAACCACTTATCCTGTGCAGGTTCGCATGCAAGCTGAAGCCTATCCCAGCTGTCTATGGACGAGAGGTGGGGTACACACTGGACAAGTCACCAGATCATCGCAGGGCTGATACAAAGAGATAAACAACCATTCGCATCTACAGTCAATTTAGAGCCACCAATTAGCCTAACCTGCATGTCTTTGGACTGTGGGAGAAACTGGAGCACCCAGAAGAAATCCATGCAGACACAGGGAGAACATGCAAACTCCACACAGAAATGCCCCCGTCAGCCGCTTGGTTCAAACCCAGAACCTTCATGCTGTGAGGCATCAGTGCTAACCACTACACCACCACTAGAGAATTCCACAAATCTGAAAAAAGGCTTTAAATGAGCAGTGAATATTATATATATATTTTTTCCAAATCAGTAAGAATATACCAACAAGGAATTTTGATACAAATGTATTTTTAACAATGCAATCAGTTTCACTCTTACAATTAATCTAAAAATAATGAGAAATTTCAAGAATTAAACCATGATTCACAGGCACCAAGCATTTAAAATTAATTTCACTCTCTATTATTATCATTAAGATGTAAAAAAAAAAGTTTATTAAAATAATACACTGTGATCTAATACAAATTTCAGAATTCATTAACTCCTCCTCCTCAGGATCTCTCAGTTCTCTCAGTTCTGACCTCTGAATATGTGCTAAAATCAGAGTGCTGAACTCTCTTCTTCCTCTTCGTCTTCTTCTTGAGGTTCTGGATGTCCAACGAGGCATAACAAACCTCATCGTCTCCAACCTCATCACGTCTCTGAGTCGTCCTTTTGTGGCTTCCTGCCAGGTCAGGTTTGAATTTTGCTGTGAATGAAATGATGTTATCTTAAATCTTAAAAGAGTGAAACCATTTGCTGAAGATTATTTAAAGCTGTCTGGATGAAGCCACGCCCCAAATATTTCAGACAAAATGCCTAAATGGTGATTAGAGATGGAGTTTTCTGAATTGGAAAACAAAATGCTTGACAGGTGAGGAGATAGACCTCCTTAATGGTGACGAGAAAAGTTAACTCTGATTGTATTGAAAGGTGAAACAGTGTTAGTGCTGAGAGCGAGTGTGTGAGTACCTTTAGTGGTGTTTGTGCAGAGGCAGTACACACAGATGGAGGAGAGGAGTGAGGAGAGGAGAACACACACAGCACACACACTCAACATCAGCTTCCAGCTAACACTCCACTCTGATACACATGGGGTCGGGGTGTTTGGAGAAACAGTAACCCTGGGAGAGGTTTCTACGGAGTCTAAAAATGTCATTACAACATTTTCAGTTTTGTTTGGATAATCTTAAAGATGTACTGTATCAATTTTACAAAACATCAGCAAAGACAAAATAATTAAATAATGATTCGACAGTCTTACCGAGTAGAGAGAGTTGAGTGGATCTGTTTCCGTAATGATACACATCACTGCGAATTATCATGCCTTCTTTTAACTTTGAAACTATTTGCTCATGTATAGCGCAGTAGTACAGGCCCAGATCTGATTCTGTGACGTTCTTAATCAGGAGATTGTGTGTGTTGGTGGAGCCGTTAAACACAGCTGAGTAACGTGGAAAAACACCAGACATCCAGTCATTTTTCAAATCTTTCACTGACATCTTGAGTGGAGGTTGATTCTGATGTGAGCAGTTTCTAAACCACACTGGATTAAATCCACTTTTCCAAACACAGTCGGAGTAGAGAGTGACGTCGTCTCCTCGTCTGACTCGCTTCTCCACTTCTGCTCCAGAGATCCTCTTCTGACTGGAGAACACAACACCTGCAACACAACATCACACTTTACAGTACACTGAGGAGGGAGTACAAACTTCTGAACAACCTCACAGCAAGTTTTAATTCTTTAGAAAGTGTGTAAAAGTTCAATGTGACTTACACACGAGAGTGATGAGAGCGACTCTTGATGTCTCCATCTCAGACACTGGTGCTGAGCGGCTCGTGCTGCTGAAGCTCTTTCATGCGGTTGTGTGTTCTTTAATCTGATTGGTCCACGTCAGTGGAACGTTTCTCTCTCGCTCTCTAACAGCTCATTGGTTGCGGTTAAACTGTGATGTTTACTATTTTAAAATGAAGAGACTGATGTAGATAGAATCTTTCACGCTATTGGTGAAAGCCAATGGAACATTTTTTTATCACCTTGGGGGTCGTGAATGCAGGTTTGTGGCTAAGAAACACTTTTTCCATTCAAAACAAAAAGCCACTACAGCAGCGAAGCATCGGATGTATAACATTTAATACCAGATATTTGTTTCCCCTCACAGTGGGCTTCTATAAATGTTACTTATCTTCAATCTAATTCATCATCAATGAAATATCAGAGTCACAGGAGAGATCAGTAATACATACACTCATATGATGTGGAATTACAAGGTGATTTTTCATACCTAGTTCTGCCCGAAGTGACTGAGGATTTAACCTGCAGGGTGTAAAGCAGATCTGAGATCAGTGACTGAAGGAAGTCATTGTGTCTCCTGAGGTGCAGGGCCTCACTGTGGGTTTCCTGTTTCAGCCAGAGTGAAGTTGCTCATTCATCCATGCACATCTGTTCATTTTATATTATTATTATTATTATTATTATTATTATTAATAATAATAATAATAATAATAATAATAATAATAATAATAATAATAACTGGATCATATCTGGTTCTCCTGTCAGAGTCAGTGCAGGACAGCATATGATCTACTTTAACTTATTCAGTCCAAAAGAGGATTTTTATGGACAGACAAAGCTGATGACTGGAAATTAGTGAACACACACACACACACACACACACACACAGGCTTTAATAGCGGAGGATAGAAGCATTGTTTTATTTATCTGATATGTTCATGAGCTGCAGGTCACTACAATGTTTTACAGCACATAGCTGTAGGACGGAGGACCTGCAGTCTTGTCTCAGATTAGTAGATCATGTCTGTCTTCATCAAATGGCACCATGTGGTTCAACAAAGAAACATGCAGGATGGCTGCAAACATGCACAGCTGCATAGCTGACAATTGTAGCATGCTTAAAGAAAAGGCCAACACGTAGAGCTAAAGAAGATCACGGATAGATCAATAAGAACTGGACCATAGAGCAATGGAAGAAGGAGGCATGGTGTCTCTGTTCTTAATGGCTTTGATCATTTAACATCTTCAATGTAAAGCTGATGTTCGATCAGTAACTAAAGATGCACAGGAAGTGGCTTTAGTTGCCAGGGCCTGAGAAAATGTAGCTTACATTTCCTGTGTGCATGTAAAGAGGAGTGTGTGTGTGTGTGTGTGTGTGTGTGTGTTTCTCAGAAACTCAAAGATGTTTTGGTTATGAAGAGACCCTCTAACCACAAAGACTTTCCAATGTGTGTGTATCCATGCATATGCGTGTGTGTGTTCATGCATGTGTCTGTAAGCACGCGCGCGCGCGTGCGTGTGTGTGTGCTTCCCAGAAACTGAAATATGTTTTGGTTCTTTATATTTATGAAGTGACCCTCGAACCACAAAGACTTTCCAATGTGTGTGTCTGTGTGTGTCCATGCATTTGTGTGTATGTGTTCATGCATGCGTCTGTATGTGCGTGTGTGTTTGTGTGTGTGCATGCATGCGTGTGCGCGTGTGTGTGTGTCCTGAGCTGCAGGGCCTCGCTGTCGATTTCTGGTCTTGTTGTTCACACACAGAGGAGAGAAACACTGCTTTAATAATCTGATATGTTCACTATTTTAATAAGACATAACGTGTGTGTATGTGACATGAGTGTTTGTACACATTTGATGATTTTGTGTGTGTGTGTGTGTGTGTGTGTTCATGCATGGGTCTGTATGCGCGTGTGTGTGTGTGTTTGTGTGTGTGCGTGCATGCCTGCGCACGTGTGTGTGTGTGTGTGTGTGTGTGTGTGTGTGTCCTGAGCTGGCTGTGGATTTCTGGTCTTGTTGTTCACACACAGAGGAGAGAAACACTGCTTTAATAATCTGATATGTTCACGAACAATTTTAATCAGACATCTCGTGTGTGTATGTGTTATGAGTGTTTGTACACATTTGAGGATTGTGCGTGCGTGCGTGCTTGTGTGTGTGTGTGTGTGTGTGTGTGCTTGAGGTTCAGAAATGTATTTATCTCAGTGATTTTACTCTCAAGTTGAGAAATGGGCCATGAGGAAGGTGAGTGTTTCATCCTGGCCCAGATGCCCAGCCATGGGATTCTGAGGCATTGCATGGAACAGAAGTTCCCTGAAGCTCTTTGGTACCAACATTTGGATCATCTCTTCTTTAATTTGAGATCCCTGTGTCTTGTGATATAACCTATCCGTAATAATAAAAAATATGGTTGGCTGAGCGCAAAATTCGGCTGGATTTGCTGTCTGTCAGTTATTCCCACTTGATTGAATGGCTGCCTCAGATTCTTGTCTCGTGACTGCTCCAAGGGGAACTCTCAAGGGGAATCCCTGTGTGGCAGCGGGGGTGTGGTCAAGCATCAGTTTATGAATGTTGGGCAGGGTCAGGGAAGTTGAGTGGCAACATGAGCACACCTGTTGTCAATTGATGTTGTGTGCGTGTCTGTTTTAGTGATGACAGAGCACTGAAAAGGAGGGGGAGAGCGAAGAGGTGGCTGTCTCCCAACCAGAGCATGTGTGTATGTATATGTGTATTTATGTGCAAGTTGATGTTAAGCTGAAAAGCGAGAGTCAAAATAAAAAAGACTGTGTTCAGTATCATTTTTCTGCCTGTCTGCACTTCAGTGTTCCAGCCACCCTCGGGGACATACTACACTCGTGCCCACATCCGGGACACTTAAGGGAACCGCTCATGTAGTCCTCCCCATTCAAGAACCTTGCCCATGCCCTTGCCGATGCCCAACCAAGCCAACACCAAGCACTGAGCACCCTGCACAAAGAACAGCAGCTGTGCTTTGAGGCCATGTTGCAGGCTTGGCAGAAAGTTTGTCAGGCATTCCGGCACTTGCTCATGTTGGCGTGGCACACATGGACCTCTTGGTCAGCAGCCTCACTAAGACGGGGCCTCACGACGACCCAGAAGTCCTCCTCGTGATCTTTGAGGAAGCTGCAGAGGCATGGGAGGGCCAGTTGAGCAACAAGTGGCTTGTCTTCTGCCACTCCTCACTGGAGAAGCCCAGCACACCGGCCAACAGCTGCCCTTTGACAGGCCGCTCAACTATGCTGACTTGAAGCGAGACATCTTGTAGTGTGTCAGCTGCACCCCAGAACAACACCATCAGTGTTTCTGCATGCTGACACTGGATGAAGTCAGCCGGCCATTTGCTTTCAACCCACTGTCCCAGGACACCTGCCATTGGCGGCTGAGGGCAGAAGACTGTGACCCCGAGGAGATCATCACTGCAGTGGTGTTGGAGCAGTTCACTGCACAGCTACCAGAAGGGACAGTGGAGTGGGTCCATTGCCACTACCTGGTGTTGCTGGATCATGTGAGTGAGTTGGCGGAGGACCATCTGGGAGTGATTCCAGTGGCAGGTAGACATCCTGCCACTTCTCTCTCTCTCTCTCCCTCCTGCCCTCCCTCCCTCCCTCCCTCCCTCCTTCACTTCCCCCTCTTTCCATCCCTACCCCATCCCTGTGCCATGGAAAGGCGAGCGGACCCTCCCAGCCAGATTGCCGAGCCCATGGTGTTCCCCCCTCCCTCACCTTATGTGTCTGTTGGTGGATTCCAGGTGTAATCAGACCTCAGTCCACCAAAGCCTGGTTCTTGTTGAGGCATTGGGGGGAGCACAACTGGTGAAGGTTTTCTGTGCACATGAGGATGTTCATGAATATCCACGAGTGTCCATTCACATCGTATTTTGGGGAACAATACATAGTGTACAGGTGGCAGTTGGCCCGCGCCTCACCCACCAACTGATTCAGGGGACAATGTGGCCAGGGTGTAATGTTTAATGGAGCATGTAGTAGTGGGCTGATCCTGCAGTAGTGTGTCACATGGAGATCCCAGTGTGGCATTGTCTGGGAAAGCAGTCAGTGCGATATGGAGAAATGGGAGCAGCCCACCCCAGTCTTTGTCTCTCGGGGATTCCCTTGAGGATTTCCTCTTTGCTCAAACACAAGACAAGACTCTGCATCATGCTTTTGACTGAGAGTGGTCAATGGTCAGACCCTCCAGCCAAATGCAACACTCTCCTTCCTGTAATTCATGATTATTAAAGATAGGTTTTACTGAGTGATGCAGGACACTCAGACCCATGAGGAAATAACCCAGTTGTTAATCCCAAATAACTCTAGGGAACTAATATTCCATGTGGCTCAATTTAACCCTATAGCCAGACACTTAGGTCAGGATAAGACACTAGCCTGAATAATGGCCCAGTTCTATTGGCCAGGGATTTGGGGCATGTCCATAGGTGGCATGTTGCATGCTTCAAATGCCAGTTGGTGAACCTGGTGGCCACTCCAAAAGGGTCCTTGTGCCCTCTTCTCCTATTTGAGACCCCCTTTGAAAGAATTGGTATGAATCTTGTCAGCCTGTTACATCAGTCAGCACGAGGATATTGTTTTATTTGTCTCCTAATGGACTATGCAACATGATGCCTAGAAGCAGCCCCACTGCGTAACATTTGGCAATATGACAGAGGAACTGTTTAAAATTATCTCCCAATGTTAAGGGTGGTGAAGGTGTGGTAAGATAAGGATCCACAAGCAGAACACAGACAGTAATCCAATAAAAAAAGGTGATTTAATCCAGGGAAAAAGGGCATGGCAAAAAGGTGAACAAATGGGACAAAAAGAAATGGCAAAATAGTCCAGGTAAAAAGAGACAAAAAACTTGACAAAAACACAAGGCAGACAAGGACAAAAATGCAAGAGCAAAAAAAAAAACATAAACAAGAAGAAAACCCTAAGTGCAAAAACCATAAACTAGAAAAATAGCTTGAGAAAAAACCATGAAATGCAATAAAGGCACAGAAATGGCTGGAATAGCTAAACGAGACATTCTGGCAAAGTCAGGGTCTGAGAATGGCCTTTATATAGGCAGGGGTGGAAACCAGGAAGTGAGTTGAAAGTGAGCTGGAATTCACATCCTGGATCCGGATCCACACTGGTGTGGGAGATCCGTAATATGCGGAGTGGATATCCGGGGCAGAGCATGACACCAAAGTCAGGACTCCCAAAGAAATCCTGACTGACCAAGGCACTACATTCATGCCATGCACACTTTGTGAACTTTGTGAGTTATTTGGGGTTAAATCAATCCACACCAGCATTTATGAATGAATGAATGAATGAATGAATGAATGAATCAATCAATCAATCAATCAATCAATCAATCAATCAATCAATGAACCCTTTCTTATCACTGTTACCAGTGAATTTGACCATCAACCTGTCCATACAGAGGGGGAACAGGACAGGAAGACAGGGATAAAAGAAAAGGAAACACAGTAGTAACATGAGGAGAGAGGAGAAGAAAAAAAACATCCCCAAATTATGCTCCTGTCAGGAGTACAGTGTGGGAACATTAAAAAACCTCAGCACATAAGCACAAACAAGTATATTTCCAACACTTTACAACATGAAAACACGGGACTTGAGGGGGGGAAGGGGGGAAAGGGGGGCAATCAGGGGTGGGGGTAAGGGGTAAGGGGGGAGGGGGGAGGGGAGGAGGGGAGGACATAGAGGTAACCCAGCACAAGCAAGCAGCCGTCTGCTCCTGCAGCCATTAGGGCGCTGGTCACGCACCTGCTTGTCACACTGGGGGTGAAAACGGTGCCCACAGGAAATTGGGGAAGGAATGTGAAGAATGCGAGAGTGTCTCCCAGCAGTGACCTTCAGGGGGAGATATTATCAATTCCATGCTTTTTTAGTTTAGAAATTCAATGCGGAGAGAGTCTCTCAAAAAAAGTATAGGCAGACGAGACGAGAAAAAGAAGCACAAGCAGGGGAAAAAAGGAGGGAGAGGGAGAGCAGAGAAAATGCGATCACCTTCCGTGGAAGCATGGAGAGAAAAAAAATCATCACACTCAAACAGATGGCCTGGTCAAATGGTTTAACCAAACTCTTAAAAATTGATTCGTAAATTTGTCAATGAAAACACATAATTGGGATAAATGCCTTGAGCCCCTGTTATTCACAGTTCCAGAGGTTCTGCAAGGAACTCCACAGGGTTCTCTGCATTTTAATTATTAAACACTTGCAGCATTTTGGGAAGAGGGTAAATAGAGCTTTTTTCACCTTTGCTGAGAGAGTGGGAGGTTTTGACAGTCTCCGCCTACCAATCATTTACACATCACCACTGAAAAGTCTCTGTGGATATGAATGTGAAGTTTGTACTTTTACAGACTGCTGAATTCTGCAATCTCTGTGGTGCCTCTCTGGTCTGTTTGATAGGAAACTGAAATTAGACTGACAATATTGAGATGGGGATCAGCACCATGGACAGCACCTATTTCTTATTCTAATCTGAACACTGGCACTCATGAGCTTTATTACATTTATTACATTTATTAACCCAACAACATGGTGAGCCTCATCATTTATGTCCTTGGGCTGACGTCTTTTGCAGTATTATTCTAATGTTGAAAATCATTATATATTAAACATGATTCCTGACTGTCACATTTCTCACAACAACTGAAGCTATGATTTCTCTTGGGCTGAAGATGGACAGGATTCCAAGCAAGTTTTCAGACATCAGAAGTGGACATTGATGCTAGGTGTATAATTGCTTTAAAATCCAACAGCATATAACTCCAGTGTTGCAAATGAGTGCATCAGTAAAATTTCACTTGATTTGACTGTCTCTTTTTACATCTTTATTACTTTCTGTGCAATCAGAGGAAATGTAATGGACCTCATTTTCTAACCACCATACACCATGTGAAATCACCTCCTGAAAATGGGAATAGCACAGACTTTGTTTCTATTGTAAACTTTTCCTTAATTCAGCCATTCTGCAATGGCCTGACCCCTGACCCCTGATCCTAGAACAGAATGGAACAATGGACCGGTGCATTGTGGTGCTGAGGAACTTGCAGAAGTCCTGGGTTCTTGCAGAAGATGTGACCAAAGCACAGACTTCAATGTGGCAAAATTTCTAAGCCTTGCAATACTAATACATTTACTCAATCTACAAACTCAATGTTTTATGATTTTGGATTTGCCTGCTGTCTTTGTTGTGGATGTTTTGACACTTGACCCAAATATTTCCTTCTGAACTGTAGATCAATTGTGCAGTTCAATGCATTATTTTTGTGCAATTGCAGAATGGGAATCATTATTTTCATAATTTATTATTTGCTTTCTTTTGGTACTAACACTCACATGGTGAAGAGCTGCACTCTGTGGATGATGTCATGTCAGATATCACACTACTAAACTCAGATAATTGTATATTATACTCCTTTGAAGTCTTTTTGTTTAACTTATCAATAAGTTCTTCTGTTTTTTCTGCTGGCCATGACAACTTAAGCCCCAAAATCTGAAACAGGAAGTGATGACAAAAACCAGATGAACCACTCAGATAACCAGCGTGCAGCTCTGAGCACAGAGAGCTTCGACAGTTCAGTCAAAGCCCCAGAATCCACCGTTTTTAAAAGGATCAGTTATCAGTTCTTATCAGTTCTCTGGAGTGGATCTGAGTTCTACACTTGTGTTCACACTTCACCAGTCAGACTGAACTCTCACACAAATGAGCCATGGCCTGAAAAACACACCAAGTCTGAAAGCAACCTCACCTTCTTCCTGTTTTTGTGTTTTGCCTGTTTTTTCTATGTAACATCTAAATGTGATTCTCTGCACTTTTATGATCTTGCATTCATGATTTCATTCTTACAAAACTGAATGACAGGCAGGTGTTTCTCTCTCTCTCTCTCTCTCTCTCTCTCTCTCTCTCTCTCTGACACAGGAAGCTCAGTAAGAGTAGTTCAGGTCACTGCTGATCTCAGATCAGTTTAACATCATAGTGGTTGAATCATCAGACTCATTGAAAACAGTGTAACTGACCCTGAATTAGATAATCACACACACCCACACACACACTGCTGCAGAATAAAACCTAACATAAGACATGACTGTGTTTGTTTCTTTTTCAAAATTTCAAATTCCAGATTTGTCTTTAGTATTTATTATAAATGTGATCCCAAACACACACTGATTATCTACAAACAAGTGCACATTATAAAGCAATCATAAAGCAGACAAGTGAAGTAAGTCAGTTTGTGTGTGTGTGTGTGTGTGTGTGTGTGTGTGTGTGTGTGTGTGTGTGTGTGTGTGTGTGTGTTTAGTCTGATTTGACTGCAGGTTTCTGAAGTGTGTAAAAGACTTCAGTGTGACAACAGAAATACGCCATTACACTCCTCTCACACTGATGTACCTGAGAGAGAGACAGAGAGAGAGAGATATTATACCAGCAGTTTAAAGACTAAATGAAGATGATTGTCTGTGTATAAAATACCTCAAAGTCCTTCTCAGTGAGCAGCTCTCATCTCTTTTCACAGCCTGAGGAGAAAAAAACCCCAAAACCTTAGGTGAGAGAGTGGGAGGTTTTGCCAGTCTCCGCCCACCAATCATTTACACATTGCCACTGAACAGTCTCTGTGGATATGAATGGGAAGTTTGTACTTTTACAGACTGCTGAACTCTGCCATCTCTGTGGTGCCTCTGTGGTCTGTTTGATAGGAAACCAAAATCAGACAGGCAGTATATTCAGATGGGAATCAGCACCACGGACAGCGACTGTCTCTTATTCCAATCTGAACAGACACTCATGAGCTTTCTTATATTTATCATATTTATTAAAGTAAATAAATATGATGTTTATTAACCCAACAACATAGTGAGCCTCCTCATCTACATCCTTGAGCTGATGTCTTTTGCAGTTTTATTCTAATGTTGAAAATCATTATATATTAAACATGATTCCTGACTGTCACATTTCTCACAACAACTGAAGCTATTATTTCTCTTGGGCTGAAGATGGACAGGATTCCAAACAAGATTTCAGACATCAGAAGTGGACATTGATGATAGGTGTATAATTGCTTTAAAATCCAATAGCATATAACACCAGTGCTACAAATGAGAGTATCAGTATAATTTCACTCGAATTAACTGTGTCTCTTTTTACACCTTAATTACCTTCTGTGCAACTCAGAGAAAATATAATGGACCTCATTTTCTAACCACCATACACCATGTGAAATCGTCGCCTGAATATGGGAATAGCACAGACTTTGTTTCGATAGTAAACTTTTCACACACACACACAATTTTACAAAACATCAGCAAAGACATAATAATAATAATAATAATAATAATAATAATAATAATAATAATAATAATAATAATGAGACAATCTTACCGAGTAGAGAAAGTTGAGTGGATTTGTTTCTGTAATGATACACAGCACTGGGTATTATGACACTGACTTTGTCATTTGAAATGATTATCTCATGTAGAGCGCAGTAGTATAGGCCCAGATCTGATTCTGTGACATTCTTAATCAGGAGACTGTGTGTGTTAGTGGAGCCGTTAAACACAGCTGAGTGACATGTAAAAGCAAAATGCAACAAATTATGAGATGACATCATGAGCGGAGGTTGATTCTGATGTGAGCAGTTTCTAAACTACACTGGATAAAATCCACTTTTCCAAACACAGTCGGAGTAGAGAGTGACGTCATCTCCTCATCTGACTCTCATCTCCACTTCTGCTCCAGAGATCCTCTTCTGACTGGAGAACACAACACCTGCAACACAACATCACACTTTACAGTACACTGAAGAGGGAGTACAAACTTCTGAACAACCTCACAGCAAGTTTTAATTCTTTAGAAAGTGTGTAAAAGTTCAATGTGACTTACACACGAGAGTGATGAAAGCGACTCTTGATGTCTCCATCTCAGACACTGGTGCTGAGCGGCTCGTGCTGCTGAAGCTCTTTCATGCAGTTGTGTGTTCTTTAATCTGATTGGTCCACATCAGTGGAACGTTTTGCTCTCGCTCTCTAACAGCTCATTGGTTGCGGTTAAACTGTGATGTTTAGACAAGCGGGAGACAAACAAACCTCACCTGCCTTTTAACACTTTTTGATTTTTTTCATCACTCTGATCTTTCTTACACCTCATTGGTCAGCAGGTCAGGTGTTTTATCTGGTGACTCTAAGTTTGAGCCAAATGAGTATATTTTGTTTGTGAGACAAAAGCAGATTGTGAAACCTGAGTGAGTATTTTAAGTGAATCGACCCAGTGGGTGTTTCAGCTGATCCAAGATTAGTGTCTCTCTTCGTAATGGCTTTGATCATGTGACTTCTACAATGTAAAGCTGATGTTAGGTCCAGTGGTGGCTGGCCCATAGAGGGCACTCAGGCGCTGCCCTCCCAGATGTGGTGGGGAAAAAATATAAAATATTGTAGCAATCGTGGAAGGTGGGTGGAGCACAGAAGCATGGCAGGCCAGAACTGAGTTCTCAAACTCTTTTTATTGCTAGCTTTTCAGCTTTCAACAGTCTCCCAGCCACACACGCGTGCACACACACACTAGTGTTCTGGTTGGGGAGAGAGCTCCCTTTCTCTGCCCTCTCTCTCCTTTTAAAGGGCATGGTTACTGGGGAAGACACACAAACACAGGTTAATTCACATCAGGTGCAGTGATTCTGCCACTTACCTTCCCTGACTTTGCCCTCCATTCACAGACTGACCCTCGACCACGCCCCCGCTGCCGCAAATATATATTTTTTTTTACAAATTTTATTATCAATGTCAGTTTTACTTAATAGTGTGTGCCTACATGCAATCTGAATTATTTAAACAACATTTCCACCAACTCACTCTCATTCAACAGTGAATTTCCACCGACAGGCTCGTATCATTTCTCTTCTTGGGCACTCGTCAAAGTGCCCCAGAAGTGCAGTGAAATAGCCAATCATGTATGGTTGTTAGGGAAAAATAATGAATATTTGGCCAATCAGCATCGCTGAATTTAATGGTTTTGGGGTGCTGGAAATTTCGCCCTGCTACAGAAAATGTGGGAAAGTTTCGGATTGCAATGGTGATAAACTTGAGGTCTCAGGTCAGTCAGTCAGAAAGATGATGGCAATGATGACAGTTGAGGGGCAGCTTCCACCAAATTCGGTGAGATCTTTGTTGAACTACCCTTTCGCGAGCAGGACGATGGTGGAAAAAATCCGTGTTAAGGAGCTGGGACCCGACAATAAACATCAACCAGCCAACCAAGGAGAGAGTTAAAGCCTACAACAGGACTTTTTGTAGGAGTTGGTTCCAGCGTAAGTCGTGGCTGACAGGCTGTGGAACAGCCAATGCACTTTTTTTGTTTCCCCTGCATCCTTTTCAAAAGTGACAGGTGTGATTTGACGTGGACACAGTCTGGACAAATTGACTTAAAAGCACCTCTCTGAATGCATCAAGAAACATGAAAGATCAAGAGTTCACATGGAAACCTGCGTAAAGCTAGCTGTGCTCGGAAGGATTAGCATAGCGGCGCAGCTAGACGATGGGCAATGCATTGATGTAAGAAGGCGCAATGAAGAGGTATTTGAGTATTGTATTGTATTTGATACCATTCCTTTCCAAAGCATAAATGAAGCCTAATATAGCTCTAAATTGTTAATTTACTTTATCTGTGAAACTGCTGATTTTGAGAAGGAAATTAAATTATTATTGTGGAATTGTCATTTTCTGACTGTTCATTTGAATGCTTATACTGGACTACACAAGGAAATCTATTGGCACACACCAGCCCCACCAAAAATTTTTTTCACCAGCTGCCACTGGATAGATCAGTAAATAAAGTTGCACAGGAAGTGGCTTTAGCTGCCAGGGCCTGAGAAAACGTACCTTTGGTTTCCTGTGTACATGTATAGAGGAGTGTGTGTGTGTGTGTGTGTGTGTGTGTGTGTGTGTGTGTGTGTGTGTGTGTGTGTGTGTGTGTGTGTGCGCACTTGTGTTTTTCTCAGAAACTGAAAGGTGTTGTGGTTCTTTGTATTGATGAAGTGACCGTCTCTAACCACAAAAACTTTCCATTTTGTGTGTGTGAGTGTGAGATTGCATGTGTTCCTACGTGCCTTGTAAGCTCCACCAGCTACCATCACCCCGAAAGAGATGGAAGTCAGTGAAAGCACAAAGAGGCAAATGGTCGACAAGCGGAAATAAGACACAGGTGAGAATCATCAGGCCTTACCTGCTGGTTCGATGTGGATGAGCTGAAGCAGCTTAAAGCAGATATGCAGAACCTTTATTTTTAAATACATTTCTGAGTGGATAGTATCTCCACTCTTGACTCTTGTATGCTGCATAAATGGGAATAAAAGTTTATATTTCTGAGACTTAAACTCAACCGCAAAGTTGCCATTCGAGCTGCCCCGCTGAGCCAGCCAGCCCTGAATGCGTGACATCACAGCAGTAACCGGTTTTAAGGCCGAGGCCATTTACAGCTATAGACCAAAGTCATATCAATAAAAATTTATGGTGAAAGTAAGAAATCCCATTACTGATTTGCTCAACTAAGACTGATTTGACTTCACTGATTGTGGGTTGACTCTCATTAAAACAGGATAGGCATTATAACTTATGCAACATACATGTACATGCATGCATTTTCACTGATAAAATGTAAAAGGCTAATTAAATAATCAGATGAACTGAGACAGTCACATTCTGAAGCAAATTAAATAATCTTATACCGGCAACTTAAACACACAATACACCACGGGCGATTGCTCTAAGACAACGAGGGAGGCTCAGCCTCCTCTAAAAATGACAAACATCGTGTAGGATGAATTGCGCTAGGTTTATGTTATAGCCGACCTTATAACATCGCTATTTCAGATCCAGAATCATAGAAATATATGTGCTCAACCCAACTACAGTGCGAAATCATTCCGTTATAACTTTCTCCAGTTCGCCTAATGTGTGCGTGAGTTTTTCCCCCTCGTGACAGCGCGATGCAGCCCACCCTCAGTGGACTTCAATGGCATTCGGGAGCTCTGCGCTTGTCAATCTCAAAATGCAAGACGGTTATTGGACAAATACTGCGAAAACGCCCGCCCCACGGACTCCAAGCCTCACAGTGGGAGGGACATGGCAGTTTCCGCGAGGAGACTGGTGACTGGTGAAAGCGACCGGATATTTTCTTTGATTGACAGCTCGTTTCAAATATAGACAGGCAGCGGTGAATTTCAGTTCAGTCCCATGCGGATTCGCAAGTGCTGTGGTGTATTGTAAGAGATCAGCTTACATTTCGATTTCATTCATTACATACGGTTTCTACCAGCTTTTTTAGTTTGTATATATTTTCATTGTAAATAATAATAATAATAATAATAATAATAATAATACATTCGTTTTATATAGCGCTTTTCTAGACACTCAAAGATGCTTTACAACAATTATAGAAAAAGAAAAAATAAAGAAAATAAAAATAATAATTGAATAAAATAAAAATAAAAAGTCCACCAAGTAGGGGTCAGGATGTAATTCCCGAGGTGTAGCAGCCACAGTCCCACCAAAAGGCGCATGAAAACAAGTCCCACATCTCCAGCACCGCCACCACGACGCCGTCAGCCACATCGCTCGAACACCACACCGTGGATCCACAAAGCAAGCAGAGAAGCTCCGCCATGCAGAGCGCTGGTGTGTCCCAAACCGCCTGCACATCCGCCGCGACGCCACCGAGCAACACCGCCCGGAACATCACGCCAAGCGTCAAAGCGCAGAGCGCTGGACAACCACGATGCCAAACGAGCAATAAGCTCACTGCAGTCCAACAGCCGGGAGTGCAGGCATCACCCACGGCGAACCAAGGCCTGGAGGGAAACCAACGCCCAAAACTGGGTCCGGAGCCACACCACAACCAGCGGACAAAACACTCAAACAAACATCAAACGACACAAATACGCACAAAAATAAATAAATAAATAAATAAATAAATAAATAAATGAAATGAAAATAGAAAGAAAGAAAATGAAATAAAAAATAAAGTGTAAATATAGTGTTGTCAAGTTTGCTATCTTAGTTCCAGAAATTTCATTTATTTGAGTGACTGAACTTGAACTTGAGGGGGCTAGTCAGCTAGCAAGAAAGCTGTGCACGGATGCCAAGCATTGCTGATTTAATTTTGGTGAAGCCATTTGCCAGTCTTCCTTTCGAGGAAAAAATTAAAATTAAAGAGCAGGGTAGACCAACGCCTCAAAATGACTTGGTGAAAAAGGTAGGGAATAATACTCGTTCCTTTCAGCTCTCCTGGTACGAGAAAGTGAATTGGCTAACAGCAAGTGACCCACATCAACAACAGTAAATAGGCTACTTTAGTAATATGTCATGGATGGACCAAAAATATAGAATCTATTTAAAATGTTTATGCTGAGTATATTATATTGGAATATATATTTTCTGGATATGAATTAAACACAGCTACAATTTGGAAAACATTTTTAAACAAAAACACAGCCGAGAACATTTCACACTACAGACCTGGATTAAAAGTGAAGGGTTATCAAAATTGTCAATAAAACATTTTTCAGTCAAAATAAGTAAAATATAGGGAAAGTTTCATTGAATGAAATGTGTGGCACCCAGCTCTATGTTTGGCTCCCCAAGGTCAGTGCTTGTGCCTATTCCAGAACACTCTGCTGTTACTGCTGAGGTTCCTGACAAAGAGCTGCTTTCAATAATGATCATTTTTTAAACAACATGCCACATGCCACAATTTTAAAATATAATATGTTAAAATATACCCCCCAACACCACCATCATGTATATTGGACAGTAGGCTAATGGGCCAAAAGAACCTGTTATTTCACAGTTTGTGACCCTGCCAACAATCAGCCAGATCAGAGGCAAGAGTATGGGCAAAATTGATGTGTTTTTTCTTTTTTCTTTTAAAATCTGGAAATATCGTAACCGACCAGCCTCCCCTGTGTGAAAGACTACCAGCCGCCACTGCAATACACGTTACATGTATTAATCTAAATGCAGGTAAACAACATGTTGTTTTTGTTGTTTTTTATCCAAATGAGAGTTGCAGCTTACCCGTCTGTGTTCTCACTTCTTGAAGGCCGATCTTCTGGCCGATTGTTTTGAACCAATCTGACTTTCAATTGTTCGTTCAGTTCTCTGTTCATTCACGTCTTCCACGTACTGTAAGGGTGAGATGGCAGCAATACCCAGTTTAGAAATAAGACGGCTGCTACACTCATTCTCTCCATATTGTGTGCGCCGCCATTACTGCTCGGCTCAGGCAATTACTGATACCCAGGATGGAACGGGATGAAATCCAATTTCTGTCGTGTTGCTGCACCGGCAAAAACCACATCTACGTGGCATGGTAATAAATTAGCTCAAAATGGAGGATCGGAGTGACAGTCAGCTCTGTGTGTTAGTATAGCGGAAATGGCGATGAGATCGATAGACTTGCTGTTGTGATGTTACGGACGTCAATGTCATTCACTCAGACCGCTGCCTATATGAATCACTTAAATCATAAAAATTACTTTATTAGATCTATTGTTAATGCTTAAAACTATTCCTGTGCCATTCTTGAGGTCTCAAGGCATTTATAAACTAAAAATGAGGCCATGGCTCTGCACATACACTTTAAGAAGTTTGCATATATCGTAATGCTGGAACCAAATACAGACTACTGGTTGGTTTACATGCCCTGTGAACACCACACAAAAACAGCCTTTTTGTACAACAAGATGATTCTGTCTGTCTTATACCCTGTATAAGGGCTATCACTGAGAACCTGCAACCTTCCAGTGTCTCAATAGTCCTGATACCTGCCCAGCTCTCCTGCTACTTTGCAGCACATAGCTGGAGGATGGAGACGCTTCACACTTATCTAGATCATGACATTATACTGTCCTTCATTGAATGGAATCAGGAGTTCTTGGCCAGGTCCTTGGTCAACACCTTGAGTAACAGAATATGACACAAGCAGAAAAAATTCTTCCTCGTTTGAACACATCTATTTTATATTCCCAGACAGACTTCATCCCAAACCCACTTGCTCCACTAAACCACTCACTCTCCTTCCTCTTCCTCCCTCCCACACAGTTAAATTCCTCAAACACCTCACTTGGTTGGGTGGTTAGTGTTCATGTCCCGCCCTTAAAAACTTGTCCTTTTATATTTCACAATAAGTACCACAATTCATCTTCACCAGAGAATTACATCCATCATCCATCCATTATCCATAACTGCTTATCCTGTGCAGGGTCACAGGCAAGCTGAAGCCTATCCCAGCTGTCTATGGACGAGAGGTGGGGTACACCCTGGACAAGTCACCAGATCATCGCAGGGCTGATACACAGAGATAAACAACCATTCACATTCACACCCATGGTCAATGTCATGCCACCAATTAGCCTAAACTGCATGCATTTGGACTGTGGGGGAAACCAGAGCACCTGAAGGAAACCCACACAGACACAGGGAGAACATGCAAACTCCACAGAGAAAGGCACCCATCGGCCACTTGGCTTGAACCCAGAACCCTCTTGCTTTGAGGCATCAGTGCTAACAACTACACCACCATGCCGCCACTAGAGAATTCCACAAATCTGAAAAAAAGCTGTAAATGAGCAGTGAATATAATGTATTTGGGTTTTTTTTACACATGAGTAAGAATATAACAACAAGGTATTTTAATGCAAATGTATTTTTAACAATGCAAACAATTTCACTCTTACAATTAATCTAAAAATAATGAGAAACTTCAGCAATTAAACCATGATTCACAGGCACCAAGCATTTAAAATTCATTTCACTCTCTATTATTGTCATTAAGATGTAAAAAAAAGAGTTTATTAAAATAATACACTGTGATCTAATACAAATTTCAGAATTCATTAACGCCTCCTCCTCAGCATCTCTCAGTTCTCTCAGTTCTGACCTCTGAATATGTGCTAAAATCAGAGTGCTGAACTCTCTTCTTCCTCTTCATCTTCTTCTTGAGGTTCTGGATGTCCAACGAGGCGTAACAAACCTCATCGTCTCCAACCTCATCACGTCTCCGAGTCGTCCTTTTGTGACTTCCTGCCAGATCAGGTTTAAATTTTGCTGTGAATTAAATGATGTTATCTTTAATCTTAAAAGAGAGAAACCATTTGCTGAAGATTATTTAAAACTGTCTGGATGAAGCCACACCCCAAATACTTCAGACAAAATGCCTAAATGGTGATCAGAGGCGGAGTTTTCTGAATTAGCCAACAAAATGCTTGACAGGTGAGGAGATAGACCTCCTTAATGGTGACGAGAAAAGTTAACTCTGATTGTATTGAAAGGTGAAACAGTGTTAGTGCTGAGAGCGAGTGTGTGAGTACCTTTAGTGGTGTTTGTGCAGAGGCAGTACACACAGATCGAGGAGAGGAGTGAGGAGAGGAGAACACACACAGCACACACAAGTCCATCAGCTTCCAGCTAACACTCCACTCTGATACACAGGGTTCACACCCAGTTGGACAGGATTCTGCTCAGGAAAACACACACACACACAAACTTCTGAGTCTAAAAATGTCACCAGAACATTTTTCAGTTTTATTTGGATAATCTTAAAGATGTATCAATTTTACAAAACATCAGTAAAGACAAAAAATTTAAATAATTATTAGACAATTTTACCAAGTAGAGAGAGTCGAGTGGATCTGTTTCCGTAATGATACACATCACTCTGAACTTTGGGGCCATGTTTTAAATCTGAAACTATTTTCTCATGTATAGCGCAGTAGTACAGGCCCAGATCTGATTCTGTGACTTTCTTAATCAGGAGATTGTGTGTGTTGGTGGAGAAGTTAAACACAAACGAGTAATGTGGGAGAAACATCATAATTTTGAGTTGACATCATGAAACGAGATTGAGTGAGTAAATTAAGTGAATCTATCCAGTGTGTGTTTCAGCTGATCCAAGATCAGTGTCTCTGTTCTTAATAGCTTTGATCATGTGACTTCTACAATGTAAAGCTGATGTTAGATCAGTAACTAAAGATGCACAGGAAGTGGCTTTAGCTGCCAGGGCTAGAGAGAATGTAGCTTTCATTTCCTGTGTGCATGTACAGAGGAGTGTGTGTGTGTGTGTGTGTGTGTGTGTGTGTGTGTGTGTGTGTGCATGCGTTTTTCTCAGAAACTGAAAAGTGTTTTGGTTCTTTGTATTTATGAAATGACCATCTCTAACCACAAAAACTTTCCATTTTGTGTGTATGTGTGTGTGTGAGTGTGAGATTGCATGTGTTCCTACATGCCTTGCAAACTCCACCAGCTACCGTCACCCCAACGGAGATGGAAGTCAGTGAAAGCACAAAGAGGCAAATGGTCGACTAGCAAAAATAAGACACAGGTGAGAATCATCAGGCCTTACTTGCTGGTTCGATGTGGGTGAGCTGAAGCAGCTTAAAGCAGGTACGCAGAACCTTTCATTTTAAATAAATTTCTGAGTGGATCGTATCTCCACCCTTGACTCTTGTATGCTGTATAAATAAGAATCAAAGTTTATATTTCTGAGAGTTAAAATCAACCGCAA
Organism: Neoarius graeffei; assembly: GCF_027579695.1. NCBI lineage: Eukaryota > Metazoa > Chordata > Actinopteri > Siluriformes > Ariidae > Neoarius > Neoarius graeffei. Next base: position 36,683,564 of record NC_083571.1, read on the forward strand.
AGTTGGCATTCGAGCTGCCCCGCTGAGCCAGCCAGCCCTGAGTGCATGACGTCACAGCGGTAACCGGTTTTAAGGCCGAGGCCTCTTACAGCTATAGACCAAAGTCATATATATAAAAATTTATGGTGAAAGTAAGAAATACCGTTACTGACTTGCTCAACTAAGACTGATTTGACTTCACTGATTGTGGGTTGACTCTCTTTAAAACAGGATGGGTGTTATAACTTATGCAACATACATGTTCATGCATGCATTTTCACTGATAAAATGTAAAAGGCTAATTAAATTAACAGATGAACTGAGACAATCACATTCTGAAGCAAATTAAATAATCTTATACCGGTAACTTAAACACACAATACAAGTCACATGTATTAGTCTAAATGCAGGTAAACAACGTGTTGTTTTATATCCAAATGAGAATCGGCGCTTACCTGTCTGTGTTCTCGCTTCTTGAAGGCCGACCTTGTGGCCGATTGTTTTGAAACTATCTGACTTTCAGTTGATCGTTTGGTTCTCCGTTCATTCACTTCTTCCACGTAAGGGCGAGAAGGCAGAAATATCCAGTTTAGAAATAAGATGGCTACTACACTCATTCTCTATTTTGTCTATACAGAGTACTCCGCCATTACTGCTCAGCTCAGGCAATTACTAAAACCCGGGATGGAATGGGATGTCACTGTTTTTAGCAACAACTGCGGGGAGGTCACTGCCCAAGCGATATGTCCTGTCCCATTCCGTCCTGGGTTTTACCAACAACCCTCGGCTCACGCTCCTGGAGGGCTGGTGCAACTGAACTCTCTTAAAATAAATAAAACTCTCTTAAAAAATAAAATAAAAACTTTCCTTTTCTTGTTTTATTTTTCTTTAATTGTTGATACTGCACCCGGGCTTATAGCCAACGCCATAAGCCTGGGTGACTCCACTCCACTCCACTCTGATACACACAGGTCACACACACTGGGACAGGATTCTGCACTCACACACACACATACACACACACAAAATTTTGATCATAAAGATGTATCAATTTTACATCACATCAGTAAAGACAAAAAATTTAAATAATGATTAGACAATCTTACCGAGGAGAGGGAGTCGAATGGATCTGTTTCCATAATAATACACAGCACTCTGAACTATGGGGCCATGTTTTGAATCTGAAACTCTTTTCTCATGTATAAGGCAGTAGTACAGGCCCAGATCTGATTCTGTGATGTTCTTAATCAGGAGATTGTGTGTGTTGGTGGAGCCGTTAAACACAAACGAGTAATGTGGAGAAACATCACGCATCAAATTTTGAGTTAACATCATGAAACGAGGGTGATTCTGATGTGAGCAGTTTCTAAACCACACTGTCAAAAATCCACTTTTCCAAACACAGTTGGAGTAGAGAGTGATGTCGTCTCCTCATCTGAATCTCAGCTCCACTTCTGCTCCAGAGATCCTCTTCTGACTGGAGAACACAACACCTGCAACACAACATCACACTTTACAGTACACTGAGGAGGGAGTATAAACTTCTGCACAACCCCACAGCGAGTTTTAATTCTTTAGAAAGTGTATAAAAGTTCAATGTGACTTACACACGAGAGCGATGAGAGCGACTCTTGATGTCTCCATCTCAGACACTGGTGCTGAGCGGCTCATGCTGCTGAAGCTCTTTCATGCGGTTGTGTGTTCTTTAATCTGATTGGTCCACGTCAGTGGAATGTTTCTCTCTCGCTCTCTAACAGCTCATTGGTTGCGGTTAAACTGTGATGTTTAGACAAGCGGGAGACGAACAAACCTCGCCTGTCTTAACACTTTGTGATTTTTTCATCACTCTGATCTTTCTTACACCTCATTGGTCAGCAGGTCAGGTGTTTTATCTGGTGACTCTAAGTTTGAGCCAAATTAGTACATTTTGTTTGTGAGACGAAAGCAGATTGTGAAACCTGAGGGAGTAAATTAAGTGAATCTATCCAGTGTGTGTTTCAGCTGATCCAAGATCAGTGTCTCTGTTCTTAATAGCTTTGATCATGTGACTTCTACAATGTAAAGCTGATGTTAGATCAGTAACTTAAGATGCACAGGAAGTGGCTTTAGCTGCCAGGACCAGAGAGAATGTAGCTTTGGTTTCCTGTGTACATGTACCGTATAGAGGTGTGTGTGTGTGTGCGCATGCGTGCGGTTGTGTTTTTCTCAGAAACTGAAAGGAGTTTTGGTTCTTTGTATTTATGAAGTGACCATCTCTAACCACAAAAACTTTCCATTTTGTGTGTGTGTGTGAGTGTGAGATTGCATGTGCTCCTACATGCCTTGCAAACTCCACCAGCTACCGTCACCCCAACGGAGATGGAAGTCAGTGAAAGCACAAAGACAAATGGTCAACTAGCGGAATTAAGACACAGGTGAGAATCATCAGGCCTTTCCTGCCGGTTTGATGTGGATGAGCTGAAGCAGCTTAAAGCAGATACGCAGAACCTTTTTTTTAAAATAAATTTCTGAGTGGATAGTATCTCCACCCTTGACTCTTGTATGCTGCATAAATGGGAATAAAAGTATATATTTCTGAGAGTTAAAATCAACCGCAAAGTTGGCATTCGAGCTGCCCCGCTGAGCCAGCCAGCCCTGAGTGCATGACGTCACAGCGGTAACCGGTTTTAAGGCCAAGGCCTTTTACAGCTATAGACCAAAGTCATATAAATAAAAATTCATGGTGAAAGTAAGAAATACCGTTACCGACTTGCTCAACTGAGACTGATTTGACTTCACTGATTGTGGGTTGACTCTCATTAAAACAGGATAGGTGTTATAACTTATGCAGCATACATGTTCATGCATGCATTTTCACTGATAAAACGTAAAAGACTAATTAAATAATCAGATGAACTGAGACAATCACATTCTGAAGCAAATTAAATAATCTTATACCGGTAACTTAAACACGCAATACAAGTTACATGTATTAATCTAAATGTAGGTAAACAACATGTTGTTTTATATCCAAATGAGAGTCGGAGCTTACCCGTCTGTGTTCTCGCTTCTTGAAGGCTGATCTTGTGGCCAGTTGTTTTGAAACAATCTGACTTTCAGTTGTACATTCAGTTCTCCATTCATTTACTTCTTCCACGTAAGGGCGAGATGGCAGCAATATCCAGTTTAGGAATAAGATGGCTGCTACAGTCATTCTCTCCATATTGTGTGCTCTGCCATTACTGCTTGGCTCAGGCAATTACTAAAACCCGGGACGGAACGGGATGTCACCGTTTTTAGCAACAACCGCGGGGAGGTCACTGCCCGAGTGAAATGTCCCGTCCCGTTCCGTCCTGAGTTTTACCAATAACCCTCAGCTCACGCTCCAGGAGGACTGGTGCAACTGAACTCACTTTAACAAAAATAAAATAAATACTTTCCTTTTCTTGTTTTATTTTTCTTTAATTGTTGGTACTGCACCCACTTTCAATATGGGCTTATAGCCAACGCTCCTCAACAGATCAGAGGTTTCATACGAATCTTCAGTAAAATGTACAAGCAGAGGAGAGACTACTTTATAGGCACCCAATGTGTCCATGAATTTCTCACAAAACACGTCCAAATCTTTGCAGTTTGAACATTCTTGGGCCATGAATGCAACATAAATCCACCTTCTGTCATGTCACTGCACTGGCCAGAAACACATCTGTGTGGCATGGAGATAAATTAGCTCAAAATGGAGGATCGGAGTGACAGTCAGCTCTGTGTTTTAGTATAGCGGAAATGGCGATGAGACTGATAGACTTGCTGTTGTGACGTTACTGACAACAAGGTCATTCACTCAGACCACTACCTATATAATTCACTTTAATCGTAAAAATTACTATATTAGATTCATTGTTAGCGCTTAAAACTATTCCTGTGCCATTCTTGAGGTCTCAAGGGATTTATAAACTATAAGTGAAGCCATGGCTCTGCGTATCTGCTTTAAGAAGTTTGCATTTATCGTAATGCTGGAACTAAATACAGACTACTGGTTGGTTTACATGCCCTGTGAACACCACACAAAAATAGCCTTTTTGTACAACAAGATGATTCTTTCTGTCTTATACCCTGTATAACGGCTTTCACTGAGAACCTGCAACCTTCCAGTGTCTCAATAGTCCTGATACCTGCCCAGCTCTCCTGCTACTTTGCAGCACATAGCTGGAGGATGGAGACGCTTCACACTTATCTAGATCATGACATTATACTATACTTCATTGAATGGAATCAGGAGTTCTTGGCCAGGTCCTTGGCCAACACCTTGAGTAACAGAATATGACACAAGGAGAAAAATTCTTCCTCATTTGAACACAACTATTTTATATTCCCAGACAGACTTCATCCCAAACCCACTTGCTCCACTAAACCACTCACTCTCCCTCCTCTTCCTCCCTCCCACACAGTTAAATTCCTCAAACACCTCACTTGGTTGGGTGGTTAGTGTTCATGTTCTGCCCTTAAAAACTTGTCCTTTTATATTTCACAATAAGTCCCACAATTAATCTTCACCAGAGAATTACATCCATCATCCATCCATTACCGCTTATCCTGTGCAGGGTCGCATGCAAGCTGAAGCCTATCCCAGCTGTCTATGGACGAGAGGTGGGGTACACAGTGGACAAGTCACCAGATCATCACAGGGCTGATACATAGAGATAAACAACCATTCACACCTACGGTCAATTTAGAGCCACTAATTAGCCTAACCTGCATGTCTTCGGACTGTGGGGGAAACTGGAGCACCCGGAAGAAATCCACACAGACACAGGGAGAACATGCAAAGTCCACACAAGAAGGCCCCCGTCAGCCACTTGGCTCGAACCCAGAACCTTCATGCTGTGAGGCATCAGTGCTAACCACTACACCACCACTAGAGAATTCCACAAATCTGAAAAAAGGCTTTAAATAAGCAATGAATATTATGTATTTTTTTTAAATCAGTAAGAATATAACAACAAGGTATTTTGATACAAATGTATTTTTAACAATGCAATCAATTTCACTCTTACAATTAATCTAAAAATAATGAGAAATGTCAGCAATTAAACCATGATTCACAGGCACCAAGCATTTAAAATTCATTTCACTCTCTATTATTGTCATTAAGATGTAAAAAAAAAAAGTTTATTAAAATAATACACTGTGATCAAATACAAACTTCAGAATTCATTAACGCCTCCTCCTCAGGATCTCTCAGTTCTCTCAGTTCTGACCTCTGAATACGTGCTAAAATAAGAGTGCTGAACTCTCTTCTTCCTCTTCGTCTTCTTCTTGAGGTTCTGGATGTCCAACGAGGCGTAACAAACCTCATCGACTCCAACCTCATCACGTCTCTGAGTCGTCCTTTTGTGACTTCCTGCCAGATCAGGTTTGAATTTTGCTGTGAATGAAATGATGTTATCTTAAATCTTAAAAAAGTGAAACCATTTGCTGAAGATTATTTAAAGCTGTCTGGATGAAGCCACGCCCCAAATATTTCAGACAAAATGCCTAAATGGTGATTAGAGGTGGAGTTTTCTGAATTGGAAGACAAAATGCTTGACAGGTGAGGAGATAGACCTCCTTAATGGTGAAGAGAAAAGTTAATTCTGATTGTATTGAAAGGTGAAACAGTGTTAGTGCTGAGATTGAGTGTGTGAGTACCTTTAGTGGTGTTTGTGCAGAGGCAGTACACACAGATGGAGGAGAGGAGTGAGGAGAGGAGAACACACGCAGCACACACACTCAACATCAGCTTCCAGCTAACACTCCACTCTGATACACATGGGGTCGGGGTGTTTGGAGAAACAGTAACCCTGGGAGAGGTTTCTCCGGAGTCTAAAAATGTCACCGCAACATTTTCAGTTTTGTTTGGATAATCTTAAAGATGTACTGAATCAATTTTACAAAGCATCAGCAAAGACAAAATAATTAAATAATGATTAGACAATCTTACCGAGTAGAGAGAGTCGAGTGGATCTGTTTCCATAATGATACACATCACTGGGAATTATCATGCCATCTTCTAACTTTGAAACTCTTTTCTCATGTATAGCGCAGTAGTACAGGCCCAGATCTGATTCTGTGACGTTCTTAATCAGGAGATTGTGTGTGTTGGTGGAGCCGTTAAACACAGCTGAGTAACGTGGAGAAACATCACGCATCAAATTTTGAGTTGACATCATGAAACGAGGTTGATTCTGATGTGAGCAGTTTCTAAACCACACTGGATTAAATCCACTTCTCCAAACACAGTCGGAGTAGAGAGTGACGTCGTCTCCTCGTCTGACTCTCAGCTCCACTTCTGCTCCAGAGATCCTCTTCTGACTGGAGAACACAACACCTGCAACACAACATCACACTTTACAGTACACTGAGGAGGGTGTACAAACTTCTGCACAACCCCACAGCAAGTTTTAATTCTTTAGAAAGTGTGTAAAAGTTCAATGTGACTTACACACGAGAGCGATGAGAGCGACTCTTGATGTCTCCATCTCAGACACTGGTGCTGAGCGGCTCGTGCTGCTGAAGCTCTTTCATGCGGTTGTGTGTTCTTTAATCTGATTGGTCCACGTCAGTGGAACGTTTCTCTCTCGCTCTCTAACAGCTCATTGGTTGCGGTTAAACTGTGATGTTTAGACATACATTAAAGATGCTTCATATAACTTTTTTTCTACCTTTTCTGTTTGACACTTTTTTATGATGAGCCTTTGATGTGGATGCATCTTATTCGTGACTGGTCAAAGCCAGTGGAACATTAACATGTTGGGGTGGGACATGTTCTCTGAGCACTTATTTGTGGCAAACAAACACTTTTTCCATTCAAAACAAACACTTTTCAAACATTAATTTTTGCACTGGGTAATCATACAGGGGTGAAAATATTAATGTCATGAAATAAACACAGAAAACATGAGACTTTAAACTCATGTAAATAACAATGTTACATCAAATTTGTAAAATAAAAGGCCAAATGTTCGTTTATTTCATCTTCGAGTGGAACTGTCATGTTTTTATCTCGATTAAATCCAGCGTCACTGACTTGTGACCTTTGTGTTACACTTATACATGACAGAGCTGACTTATTTATGTGCATCTGAAACTGCAGGGTGACACTGTCTACTTCCTGTTTCAGCAAAGTGACTAGCTCTGTGTATGTGTGTATGTTTCTCAGAAACCAAAAGGGGCCCAGGCCCATCGTGTTTATGAGGTGACCATTTCTAACCACAGAAGTTTCCATGACTCGTGTGTGTGTGTGTGTGTGTGTGTGTGTCTGTGTCTGATGTAGAAGCCAAATTCCCTAGATGATCTTTGACCTCTACCAAAATCATAAAGGGTGTCTCAGTGTTTCACATGCTGCTCACTCGAGGACATGTATGCTCTCAGCTGAAAAAAGAATTCTCCAAGTTTTAGGGGTTTTTTTCTTTTATTATAATTAAATATTCAAAACATTTCATACAATTATAACAAATAAAAATTAAATTAAATGCATTAATTGAAGAAGCAACATGAACTCATGACTGTGAACGTTATCGGATTTGTCTGACTCAAGTTTCAAATGGTTAACATTTGGATGTGGGTTGTTTTTGTGACAAACAGGAATAAGCACAGACAGACAGACAGACAGACAGACAGATAGATAGATAGATAGATAGATAGATAGATAGATAGATAGATAGATAGATAGATAGATAGATAGATAGAGGGGCGCAGATACGTTTTTTGAACTGGGGGGGACAAAGCTGCCAGCAAACCAACCCCACCCCCAACATGTGTTGTGCGAGGAATATACTCTGATGCCCTTAAAACTGCCTTCTGAGCACTGTATCTACAGGCTACCACCGAAAGAAGGAGGCTACCAGAAAGGCATCTCTACTCTGTACGATTTTACTTTCACTACGACATTACTTTGAACAGACTATCAAAAAATTGCAAGGTGATATGATAAAGTAAGGCACAGTTTACTTACAGTCGTTGTTTTTTGAAAAAACGATGCAATCGTTTTCTGCCTTTTCGGTTTGGTACCCTTCATCATGCCGTGTTGGGGTCCTGAACTAGGAGCTGTCCCCGATATGCCTGTCAAACTTGTTGTAGGTAACCATAGCAACCAAGCTCGAGCTCGCAACCTGTGCAGTCTGCGCAGCTCAACCAACCGAATATCAGTCTTTGTTTTGTTTTATGTGAGTTGTTGCAACTATGTATGTACTGCTGTGCACCTCAATAAACCGAATGGTAATTAGTAGGGCTGCATGATTATGGAAAAAATGATAATCACGATTATCTTGATCAAAACTGTAATCACGATTATTAAATCACGATTATTCTTGATGTTAGGGAAATCACTTAAATTTTATTTCACTATATTCAAACAAACAATATGAACAGCTTTCAGTGCAGAATGAAATTTAAAAGAGAAATTCTGATTTCCAAATGACAAATAAATGAAATTTATCCAAGAAATTACCAAAGGATGAAGGAACTGAAAACTCAATTGCAACAATTACATAGCATTATACTGAGGCCTACAAGTTTTTAGCTAGAAAGAGCAGCCTATCAACATGCTCTGGCTTTAAACATGAGCGAAGGCAGGCCACAGCATTGCCTCCAGTGCTAAATAGTCTGTTGTTCCGACATGGTTAGCTTTTCTCTCTCACCTCAATCTGTTACCTACTCTCACGCTATCACCCCTTGAAGATACCGCTGCACTGAAGCTCTGCGCACTTGCCTTGCTTGCTTATTTAAGCGGAGTAATGAAACCTTACATGCGTCGGTTCGCCCCCTAATGGTTTGGCGGAGTACTGGTTAAAGTGCTTGATCAGATATCCAGCAGAGCTCGCATTTTAAATGGAAATAAATCACGATTTTCATTTAATTCAATCGTGGCAGCCAAAATCGCGATTTTCGATTAAATTCGATTAATTGTGCAGCCCTAGTAATTAGTCTTTTGATTTTTCCGTGAGGTTTGCCTTATGCAAAGAAAGACAGCATAGACGTTTTTTCCTCCCTATAAGTGGGGGGGACCGAACGAGGTGAATTTAAATCTGGGTGGGACGAATCCCCCCCGTCCCCCCCTCTATCTGCGCCCATGGATAGATAGATAGATCTTTAAAAACCATGCAAATCAACTTTTGTCCAGATGTAAACACATTGCACAGTACAAATTAGCCACCTGAAATTTCTGTTTTAATAAATTTTCAAATTTGAAATAAACGCTTGAGCACTCTTTAAAAAACTTTTAAAGAGAAAAATTGTGAATCCTTAGACATTCTATGTAGAACCTTACAGCACAACACTTTCCAAATAGAACCCTTGTTGGAGGCTAAGGACCTTTAATTTTTTCATTGAACCCTTAAAGAACCTTCAAAGAACCATTTTTTTCCTAAAAGAGAATTTACACAGCCAGCGAGATATAGGCGTGAGCGAAACCTAAGTGGATGCAAGTGTTTGCTGATTTACACTGATCTGTTTCTGAAATTTGATTTTCAAGGTTTGAGAACACAAAAACTGCTAAAATGACCAAAGTAACAGTTCAGCCACAAAGCAGCCAGTCTGGAATTGTGTTTCATTACAAGTAATTAGGTCTTTTACACCCTTTATCTTTACATAGTCTATGCTGTGTGAGGTGCAAACCTGGTTAGCATGTCTTTTATGTTGACCACTAATTTGCTAGCTACCACAACATTAACTGTCTCCACAATGTTGAACCTGTCAGCTCATTACAAAGAGATAAGTTATAGAACATCTCATCTCATCTCATTATCTGTAGCCGCTTTATCCTGTTCTACAGGGTCGCAGGCAAGCTGGAGCCTATCCCAGCTGACTACGGGCGAAAGGCGGGGTACACCCTGGACAAGTCGCCAGGTCATCACAGGGCTGACACATAGACACAGACAACCATTCACACTCACATTCACACCTACGGTCAATTTAGAGTCACCAGTTAACCTAACCTGCATGTCTTTGGACTGTGGGAGAAACCGGAGCACCCGGAGGAAACCCACGCGGACACGGGGAGAACATGCAAACTCTACACAGAAAGGCCCTCGCCGGCCACGGGGCTCGAACCCGGACCTTCTTGCTGTGAGGCGACAGCGATAACCACTACACCACCGTGCCGCCGTTATAGAACATGTCCGAAATAATGGAAGAAATATTCCCTTGTCTGTATCAACGACCAAGGTGGTATAATCACCATGGTAACAGCATATAAACAGTATAAATGGTAGAAAAGGTAAATAAATCTTCACAGTAAGCAAGATGAAAACCTGAAAGACATGTTGGGAATGGGATGCATGTGGCAGGATATTTAAAGAGCAGCAAATAAGCCATAAACATGCTCACATTCATTTGTAATAATATTTTATTTCTTTTTTTCATGCGATCACAAATTCATGGCATGAACAATGACACAGGAAGACACCAATGTCACAAATTCCCAAATCCTTGAACACAATGTTTTAATGTGACAAAATAGGAGGCAGTGGTTTGGTTGTTTTGGGTTTTTTTTTTTTTTTTTTTTTTTGTGTGTGTGTGTGTGTGTGTGTGTGTGTGTGTGTGTGTGTGTGTGTGTGTGTGTTTCTATTATGTCTCATGCACTAAAAAAAAGAAAGAAATGATGCAGAAAAAATTTATAATATGCACTTAAAGTACTACCAGTCTAAACTGCTGCATTGATTCCAATGAAATTCTATCTGTAACAAAAGACAGAAGTCAGCCGGAGAACTGAAAAACGCCTTGCAAATGCTTCTGGTGCAAATTAGCCTTAAGAGCATGTGTATTGACTGTGTAACTGTTAACTGTGTCCGGTACAAAACTCCAAATTATTGCTCATTATTTTCTTCTTAATACCTAGGACCTGTCGGGAGGTTAACATTTAGCTTCTTGGGCTTTACTGAACCAATTTTATGGTAGGGTTCTATATAGAACCTTTAATGGTTCCACCAGAGACATACACAAAGAGTCATTACGGGTTCTAAAGGCCCTTTAATAGTCCTGTTGAATCTTGTTCATATCCATAAATTCTCTGTTTTTATGTAAATCCACAGGCTTGTCTATGTGGCAATACTTTTGAAATATGTAAGACTTTATTACATTTCATAATTCATAGTGTATTTAAGTAAACATTTTCACACACTTAGATGGAATACAACTAAAAGAGTGCAATAAAGTGGTCACTAAAATAAATAGACTTCTTCTTACAGCCATTACATACAGTATTAAATAAACTAAAACCCACTGTATGCATATTAAACATGGCAAAACTCTAATTTTGTAATTTTATTTATCAATCTATAAATATAAAACAAAAACCTTATTGTACGTCACTGCTTGTGAATATGAAGGCTTTGTTTTGAAAATGTAACCTTCAGTAACAGGAGGTGAAGTAACCATCAGAACCACTATGTAGTGGGCGGGGCAAGTGACACAGAAAGTTAACCAGTTATTACGTTTAACATTATGCAAATAAAATGCAAATCCATGTGATGAATATCAATGGGACTGAGGGACGATGATACACTCCTTGCCACACAAATATTTTCCAAAGCTCTTGGGCAAGTCAGCGAGACTTATGGTGTTGTAAATATATATATATATATATGGGCTTGAAGTGTTTTATGAACCCAAATAAAACAATACTAATCTTCTTCTTTCAGCTACTCCCATCAGGGGTTACCACAGCTGATCTTTTTTGCATATTTTGGCATAGATTTTACATTGGGTGCCCTTCCAAATGCAACCCTCCCCAATCTAGCCAGGCTTGGGACCAGCACTAATTATGCACTGGCTCGTTACAATCCCAGTGGCTGGGTATTTTACCTAATCTGCATGTCTTTAAACTGTGGAGGAAACCCACGCAGACACGGGGAGAACATGAAAATTCCATACAGAAAGGCCCCCGTCGTCCATGAAGTTCGAACCTGGAACCTTCTTGCTGTGAGGTGACAGCAATACCCACTACATACCACCCCTCAAAAAATAAAACAGTGCTAATATTTTCATTAAAAATGGATAAACGTGATCAGGAAGGGTGAATGTTATTTTTTGACAGAAATAAACTACATGGATGCAATTTATACACAAGCCATTTCTCTTGAGAACTTTTAATTTTTAGCAGAAAGACAATTGATGTCTGGTCAGATTGGTGGCTTTGGATACATTCCAAGGCTAGCTATGCAATTTTAAAGGCCACATCTTGACATCAAGGTGTTACCATGGTAACTGAAACTCATTCAAGAAATGTTTTTTCCTGATTCTACTCTTCTATTTATTTATTTATTTATTACAGTGGTGCTTGAAAGTTTGTGAATCCTTTAGAATTTTCTATATTTCTGCATAAATATGACCTAAAACATCAGATTTTCACACAAGTCCTAAAAGTAGATAAAGAGAACCCAGTTAAACAAATGAGACAAAAATATTATACTTGGTCATTTATTTGTCAAGAAAAATGATCCAATATTACATATCTGTGAGTGTCAAAAGTGTGTGAACCTTTGCTTTCAGTATCTGTTGTGACCCCCTTGTGCAGCAATAACTGCAACTAAGTGTTTCCCATAACTGTTGATCAGTCCTGCACACCAGCTTGGAGGAATTTTAGCCCATTCCTCCATACAGAACAGCTTCAACTCTGGGATGTTGGTGGGTTTCCTCACATGAACTGCTCGCTTCAGGTCTTTCCACAACATTTCAATTGGATTAAGGTCAGGACTTTGACTTGGCCATTCGAAAATATTAACTTTACTCTTCTTTAATCATTCTTTGGTAGAACGACTTGTGTGCTTAGGGTCATTGTCTTGCTGCATGACCCACCTTCTCTTGAGGTTCAGTTCATGGACAGATGTCCTGACATTTTCCTTTAGAATTCGCTGGTATAATTCAGAACTCATTGTTCCATCAATGATGGCAAGCCGTCCTGGCACAGATGCAGCAAAACAGGCCCAAACCATGATACTACCACCACCATATTTCACAGATAGGATAAGGTTCTTATGCTGGAATGCAGTGATTTCCTTTCTCCAAACATAACGCTCCTCATTTAAACCAAAAAGTTCTATTTTGGTCTCATGCGTCCACAAAACATTTTTCCAATAGCCTTCTGGCTTGTCCACATGATCTTTAGCAAACTGCAGACGACCAGCAATGTTCTTTTTGGAGAGCAGTGGCTTTCTACTTGCAACCCTGCCATGCACACCATTGTTGTTCAGTGTTCTCCTGATGGTGGACTCATGAACATTAACATTAGCCAATGTGAGGGAGGCCTTCAGTTGCTTAGAAGTTACCCTGGGGTCCTTTGTGACCTTGCCGACTATTACACGCCTTGCTCTTGGAGTGATCTTTGTTGGTCGACTACTCCTGGGGAGGGTAACGATGGTCTTGAATTTCCTTTACTTGTACACAATCTGTCTGACTGTGAATTGATGGAGTCCAAATTCTTTAGAGATGGTTTTGTAACCTTTTCCAGCCTGATGAGCATCAACAACGCTTTTTCTGAGGTCCTCAGAAATCTCCTTTGTTTGTGTCATGATACACTTCCACAAACGTTGTGAAAATCAGACTTTGATAGATCCCTGTTTTTTAAATAAAACTGGGTGCCCACTCACACCTGATTGTCATCCCATTGATTGAAAACACATGACTCAAATTTCACCTTCAAATTAACTGCTAATCCTAGAGGTTCAGATACTTTTGCCACTCACAGATATGTAATATTGGATCCATCCATCCATTATCTGTAGCCGCTTATCCTGTTCTACAGGGTCACAGGCAAGCTGGAGCCTATCCCAGCAGACTATGGGTGAGAGGCGGGGTACACCCTGGACAAGTCGCCAGGTCATCACAGGGCTGACACAGAGACAAACAACCATTCACACTCACATTCACACCTACGGTCAATTTAGAGCCACCAATTAACCTAGCCTGCATGTCTTTGGACAGTGGGGGAAACCAGAGCACTCAGAGGAAACCCACGCAGACAACATGCAAACTCCACACAAAAAGGCCCTCGCCAGCCGCTGGGCTTGAACCCAGGACCTTCTTGCTGTGAGGCAACAGTGCTAACCACTACACCACTGTGCCACCCTAATATTGGATCATTTTCCTCAAAAAATAAAAGACCAAGTATAATATTTTTGTCTCATTTGTTTAACTGGGTTCTCTTTATCTACTTTTAGGACTTGTGTGAAAATTTGATTATGTTTTAGGTCATATTTATGCCGAAATACAGAAAATTCTAAAGGGTTCACAAACTTTCAAGCACCACTGTATATAGCCTCATTCAAGAAATTACACAAACACTAGTGACCATCATAGAATGATGTAAATGATAGAAGTCTGCTATAACACTCAACTTAACTCTTTAACTCACCCACAGCAATGCAAAGGAAAAGTGGTGGGACTTTTTTTTTTTTTTGGTTGGTTGGTTGGTTGGTTGTTTTTTGAGCTGACAAACAACAGCATAAGAGGTGAATATAATCTTTCATGAATAAACTTGAGAGTTTCACTTTGAACACATAAAAGACAAAGGTGACTACCAACAGGAGTGAGAAAGTGGGTAATATGCACCCAGTTTCTGATAATAACCCACCTTTGATTTTATATATATATATATATATATATATATATATATATATACACACACACACACACACCTGTGAGTGTTTAGTCTATGTCTATTTCTTATCTAGAGTGTTTATACTGTTTATATTGTTTATTTCAGTTATTCTATTTTTATTTATTGCATTGCCTGTTTGCACCATGGGTCAGAGAGGACTGAAATTTCATCTGTGCTGTATGTCGAGCATGTATAGCATATTTGACAATAAAGTTGGCTTGACTTGACTTGACTTTTTTACCTACTACGTATTTTGAGTGTGTTGCAGTAGGTTCTTTTCTAATTAGCTAGATTAGCTAGTAATAACCTTCCATAGAACTACACTTCATACACATCGAGTACATGAATAAATGCTGCTAAAGGTCAAATGACCAGGTGGTATCTGTTGGGACTTTTACATAGTTTTGTTTATAGTTGCACAAAACATACTCTCAAGTCCTGAAGCATCTTTGGTAAAAGAACCCAAATTATGTCCCTATATTAATTGTCCCTGATTATTAACACTGCCAATATGATGTTCTTTTGGCCAAGCTTGGAATAAGAGTACCAGCAATTTGTTTCAATATCACCTAATTCAAGTGACAGTGATGAGATTTCTAATACATTTTAGGTTTAAAGTCTAAACTTACACAAATCCCTTAAACATTGTTGGGTCTTAAGTCTATGAGTTCTTGTTGTAATGACTCAAACTCACAGCTTCTGTAAACCCCCTTGTGGATGTTCTTGTTTTGCATCTTTATCTTTCTCCTTAGCTTTCTTTTTTTTGAACAGATTCTTGAGCTTTAAGGTTTTCTTGCCTTTGCCTCGACTATAGGATTCTGCTGGCGAGAGATTTCCAGATGGAGTAGAACTGCTGCCAGCACCATCACTGCTCACAAGACTTTGGGAGGAGGCAGACATTGAGGATAGCGAGGCAGGATGGCTGAGATCTCCAGGACTGGTCATATTCAGAGTGTTCTGATAAGACTTCTCTAAAATACCATCATACACTAGATGACTAAGGGGGTCTGAGGTTGGAGTCCAGAGCATTAGGGAGTTGATTGTAAGGTCAGGTTGATTGAAATGACCTGGGTCTGGAACTACAAACTCATCTCTGGATATCTTTGGCCTAACAGTCTCCACAGGCATGTCTGACATATCTCTCTGGATTATATCTCTGGGTGTGTCCAAAGTATTGTCTGGCCTGACATCCCGGATCAGTCTTTGTCTCTCTGTGACAACATCACGCTCATCTCTTGAGAGCTTCATGGATACAGCATTGTCCCTTCTCTCTCTTAAAGACATTCCTTGCTTATTTTCCATTGACGCATCCAAATCATCATGTGCCTTTTTCCTAAAACTGCTATCTATTGAAACACCTCTACTCAGCTTTCCCTTGTCCATGGACAGACCTAGTTCATCTCTGGGCACCTTTCCGTAAAATCGTTCTTTGGGCAACTCTTTGCTATCTCTTACCATTACTCTTTGTCCATCCACTGAGACTGAGTCATCATGCTCATCTCTCAAAGGGCCTGTGAAAGTAGAGGCTAAAGGTTTGTCCTTTAACAGGGTATGTCCCTTTTGAGTTTCCTCTCTAAGCATTAATCTTGGAGCAGTGTCCATATCTACATCAAAATCTTGACCTGTATCTCCACTTTGGATATCTGTCACATATTCATCTTTTGGTGTCATTTTTGACAGGCCCTCTCCTGAGGGATCATTCCTTTCTTTAGACACCTTTCGTTGCAGACTGCCCACATTCACCTCAGTATCATCCATGTATCTTATTCCAAGGTAAGGTTCCATGGGGGAATCTAATTTCTCCCTGGTGGACAGTCTAATAGAAGAATAAGTAGAATCTATTGGTAAACTTCTTGGAATCTTCTTGAAATCAACAGGACCCTCAGGTTCTTTTATACACACAGGACTGACCAAAGCCACCTCAGGTTCCTCTCTGGATATCTTTCTGGCTTGGGTTTCAACTCGAAGTTCTTCATATGAAACTTTTCTAGAATCACTCCTTAGAGGAACCCCAAGTTCCTCTCGTGATATCTTGCGCACGGGACTGTTCTCATGTCCATCAAGTGGAATCTTACTTGTGACACTATCAGAGAAAAGCTCCAGCTTATCACGATATAGTTTTCGAGGTGAAGTATCCAATCCAGGGCTGGTGTATTTTATTCCAACAGTGGGCCCAGTGGGATCAGACTCGGAGGCTGTCTCTAGACACTCTCTGTAAAATATGTAAAGGATTTTAGAATATGTTGATGATATTTTGCAATATTCTTCATTTAAAAAATGAGAAAAACAAGCCATACAAACGCAACCATGTAAACTGTATTCTCTAGTAATATTACTGCAGCTAAACCTAGAAACTAAAGATGCTACCAATCAAGATCAATTAACCAACCAACTTGAATCTACCAATCAAAATCAATCAACAATAAAAACTTACTGTTTCAAAATAGCAGGGAAAATTATTCCTTCCCCTTCCTCCTCACCATATGAAGGGAGAGGAGGCCGAATGGGGATTAGAAGATCAGGATCAGGTGACAGAATCACAGGTGATTGGATGATATGACCTGATCTACGAGAACGGACCAACGCTCGAGGAGAAGGCTTGAGTGGAGTAACTGTGACTGTAGATAAGACAAATGTAAGAAGTGATAGATAAACTAAGGCACTCTGGAGTTCATTCATCTCATTATCTCTAGCCACTTTATCCTGTTCTACAGGGTCGCAGGCAAGCTGGAGCCCATCCCAGCTGACTACAGGCAAAAGGCAGGGTACACCCTGGACAAGTCGCCAGGTCATCACAGGGCTGACACGTCATAGACAACCATTCACACACATCTACGGTCAATTTAGAGTCACCAGTTAACCTAACCTGCATGTTTTTGGACTGTGGGGGAAACCGGAACACCCAGAGGAAACCCACGCGGACAACATGTAAACTCCGCACAGAAAGGCCCTCGCCGGCCACGGGGCTCGAACCCGGCCCTTCTTGCTGTGAGGTGACAGCACTAACCACTACACCACCATGCTGCCCTCACACTGGAGTTTTCCCTCTAATTTACATTTTCATTTATGGCATTCAGCAGGTGCCCTTATCAAGAGTAACTTACAGAAATGAAATGACATTACATTTGACATCTTATTTATACAACCAAGCAGTTTAAAGTTAAGGGCCTTGCTCAAGGGCCCAATAGGGGCAGCTTGGTGGTGCTGGGATTCCAGCATGCAACCTTCTAATCAACAGTCCAATGCTGACCATACTCACCAGGAATTTTTTGTGGCATCATGGAAGGCATACCATCCTCCATGTCATCAATGCTTACAGGCGTTTGGTAGGAAGACATGGTTGCTCTTTGCAAGACCATCCAGCTGGCATCAGGGTACAAGATGGCTGTGAGGCTGGACAGTCCAGCATTGTTCATTACAGCAAATCCACACAACATCTCGATCTGCTGCCACCTGTGCAGGCGTTCTTGCAAACATGCCGTCACCTCTGCGAGGGCATTTCTGTTACCAAAAAGAGCAACAGACTCATTAATATCATTATTAATATTATACCCTAAGATTTGTGTTGTTCAATAATTCCTCTGTATTCCCTTCAGTACAATGGTCCCTCTCTATTATCTGTACACAACAATAGAGTTTAACAAAAAATACCACATTTTTGTACCATATCATTGTGCCAGGTTTTCCAAAAAAAACTCAGTACTGTCCATTTGTCAACACAATTTCCCTATTTTATTCCTCTCATAAATACACAGACATAAATGTTCCCTCTCTTATATTCTTACTTGGCCTGTAAAATCTTGTGATCCACTTCATCTAAAGAGGAACTGTGTGCCACATGGAGGGTACCAAGAACAGAACCTCTCTTCTTCTTAATTCTTTCTGCCTTGAGAGACCACCAAGCAAGAACACAACAACAAATACATGCACACACTGGGTAAACTTTATACGAGAACTTAGCAGGAAAGTAGCATGGCAAAACTTAAACATGAACATAAGATCTACCAAACCAAGCACCACTGCCCTTGTTAACTTGTAATTCAGATAGTCTCCAAATGCTAAATTGCAATGTAGACAGGGTTGGTACCTCATACTTGGCAGTGGCCAGCTGCTGTTCAGCACTCTGCTTTTTGACATTGTAGTACTGCATCTCCATCTCATGTGTGAGTTGCAGCCACAGCTGCAGAGACTCCGGCATTGACCAGCTAGCTTGAATGTCCTGCTCTGCCTTCTTCAGTGCCCCTCGAATCTGAGCACAACACGCACACATCACATACTCCTTCAGGGCTGTTTCAGAACCTTTAACAACCCTAAGTGACATCCAACTGGCCCCCCACCACCCCAATCATACCTCTCAAGTTGCACAAGAAGGCCTCTGTAAAAGTTTGAAACATGGTAAAACTACAGTCCTTTCTCACTGAACTATACTATTGTTACCAAAAAAAAAAATTCTGCATTCCTCTGGGCCCCTCGAGAGTCTCAGGGGCTCTAAATGGGTGCTTATTGAGGTTTTTCACTCACGTGACCAAGTCATGTGATGCATCATTAGGCTGCCATTTTGGACATCACGGCTCGAATCAGTTTGAATGCGAGGAAGGCGACAAACGAAAAACATAAAAGAAAAAGGAGCAGGATGCAGAAAACACCTTCACTATACAGCGACGTAAGGCATTTACAGGGCGAGCAGAGGGAGAGGTATTTGCAAAAATTGAGGTTAGCAGGCTTAGAGAACGACGTTTACCTGCTTCCACCAGGATTGTTCACTGACGTACGGAAGTACACGAAGCCCTTGTCTTTACCTGACTTCGGCCCACATGATCTGTATACCTATGTCGTTAAAAACCCATCGCCATACACAGGTATTGATCTGAAAGCGTATAAGAGTTTGGATGCCTACAAATATTTTGTGTTAGGCTGGGTAACATGCCTACATCAGTGGGTCGTCCCTGGAGCCGGTGGTCGCCATTTTATTACAGCTAAGGTTTGTTCACATTTTCATTTACTTTCGGTCCTCAGGATAAACAAAATGTTATTAAATGTCATTGAAATAACTTCTTAGTCTGTTGAGACATGGCCCGTTATAAATTTGCTGTTACCAGGCAATGACCAAGAACTGTATTATTAGGGTCGGTGTCTGTGTTGTAGCAGTGTACTAGCAGCTAGCTGTTAGCACTAGCTAATGTCAACAACATAGTAGCTAGTATGTTACTGTAGCAATGTTTACGTTCAGTCATTTGGATGACTGTTAAAACCTTTCAGTCTCAAGTTTTTCTCATCTCATCTCATCTCATCTCATTATCTCTAGCCGCTTTATCCTTCTACAGGGTCGCAGGCAAGCTGGAGCCTATCCCAGCTGACTACGGGCGAAAGGCGGGGTACACCCTGGACAAGTCGCCAGGTCATCACAGGGCTGACACATAGACACAGACAACCATTCACACTCACATTCACACCTACGGTCAATTTAGAGTCACCAGTTAACCTAACCTGCATGTCTTTGGACTGTGGGGGAAACCGGAGCACCCGGAGGAAACCCACGCGGACACGGGGAGAACATGCAAACTCCACACAGAAAGGCCCTCGCCGGCCCCGGGGCTCGAACCCAGGACCTTCTTGCTGTGAGGCGACAGCGCTAACCACTACACCACCGTGCCGCCCGTCTCAAGTTTTTCCTTTACTGTATTTACTAGTTTACTGTAATTATGATCCGGCAGCTATTTACACCGGATCCAGTGTAAATAGCTGCCAGAGCACGCTCCGGCTTGCTCCCCCTCAAATTAAGCAGCGCACTCCGGGAGCAAGCCGGAGCGCGCTGCTTAATTTGAGGGGGAGCAAGCCGGAGCACGCTCCGGAACCTCGGCTGGAGCACTCCGGGAGCAAGCCGGAGCGCGCTGCTTAATTTGAGGGGGAGGAAGCCGGAGCGCGCTCCGGAACCTCGGCTGGAGCACTCCGGGAGCAAGCCGGAGCGCGCTGCTTAATTTGAGGGGGAGCAAGCCGGAGCGCGCTCCAGAACCTCGGCTGGAGCACTCCGGGAGCAAGCCGGAGCGCGCTGCTTAATTTGAGGGGGAGCAAGCCGGAGCACACTCCGGAACCTCGGCTGGAGCACTCCGGGAGCAAGCCGGAGCGTGCTGCTTAATTTGAGGGGGAGCAAGCCGGAGCGCGCTCCGGAACCTCGGCCGGAGCACTCCGGGAGCAAGCCAGAGCGCGCTGCTTAATTTGAGGGGGAGCAAGCCGGAGCGCGCTCCGGCAGCTATTTACACTGGATCTGGTGTAAATAGCTGCCGGATCATAATTACAGTAAACTAGTAAATACAGTAAAGGAAAAACTTGAGACTGAAAGGTTTTAACAGTCATCCAAATGACTGAACGTAAACATTGCTACAGTAATATACTAGCTACTATGTTGTTGACATTAGCTAGCTTGACCTTCAAAATGGCGGACACCGGGGTGTCACGTGACCCTGTGACGTCAGGTGAAATACCTCAATAGCTAGAAATGGCCCTACTCTCCTTCCATGCCACTCTTTTTGTTTGCATGTAAATTATGCTGAGGCAAGCAGTCACCTGTTCAAGTTCTTCTTCAGCATATCTAAGGCGGCTGAGTTCACTGACAGCACCCTTGCGAAGCTCATGGAGCCGGTTGGCCTCCTCTTGAGCTCCCTGGATCTCATCCCTCATCTTCTCCTCTAAAAACTGCTTCTCCACTGCTACTGTACGCTTCTCCTCCTGGGCCCGCTCCAGCCTGGGCAAAAGAAAATGATGGTATTAACCATTAAGTTCTATTCAGTTCATCTGACCATATGCTTAGCTAGTGTGTAATAATTGACAGGGACTTAGCTGGAACAAAAACAGCTAAAATGCTTTTTAAAAAATTATTGGTCTTTAAAAGGTGCTCGAATACCCACCATCAGAGGAACTCTCAAGCACTGAAAGAGTTTTTGTGTCTACTAACATTCCAAAACAGTAAATTAACCATAATAAAATGTTACAGTACTTCTTCTTTCAGCTGCTCCCATTAGGGGTCGCCACAGAGGATCTGTTCCACGTATTTGATTCGGCATAGGTTTTACACCAGATGCCCTTCCTGATGCAACCCTCCCCAAGCTATCTGGGCTTGGGAACAACACTGGCTTGTACAACCCCAGTGACTGGGTATTTTACCTAATCTGCATGTCTTTGAACTGTGGGGGAAACTGGAGCACCTAGAGGAAACCCACGCAGACACAGAGAAAATATGCAAACTCCACACAGAAAGACCTCCATCGGCCATGATGTTCGAACCCAAAACCTTCTTGCTGTGAGGTGACAGTGCTAACCACTGCACCACTGTGCTGCCCAAAATGTTACAGTACTATCGGTCTTATCTCATCTCATTATCTCTAGCCGCTTTATCCTGTTCTACAGGGTCGCAGGCAAGCTGGAACCTATCCCAGCTGACTACGGGTGAGAGGCGGGGTACACCCTGGACAAGTCGCCAGGTCATCACAGGGCTGACACATAGAGACAAACAACCATTTACACTCACATCTACGGTCAATTTAGAGACACCAGTTAACCTAATCTGCATGTCTTTGGACTGTGGGGGAAACCGGAGCACCCGGAGGAAACCCACGCAGACACAGGGAGAATATGCAAACTCCACACAGAAAGACCTCCATCGGCCATGATGTTCGAACCCAAAACCTTGCTGTGAGGTGACAGTGCTAACCACTGCACCACCATGCTGCCCAAAATGTTACAGTACTATCGGTATTAAATCCAAAAAGCTGGTTTGGATCAATAGGACAGCTATTGTTAATTAGGGCAGCACAGTGGTGCCTCACAGCAAGAAGGCTCTGGGTTCAAGCCCAGCGGTTGACAAGGTCCTTTCTGTGTGGAGTTTGCATATTCTCTCCGCGTCTGTGTGAGTTTCCTCTGAGTGCTCCAGTTTCCCCCACAGTTCAAAGACATTTAGTTAAGTTAACATGGGGCAACCATGGCCTGAAGTTGGGCTGAAGTGGCCTTGAGCAAGGGCACCTAACCCACAACTGCTCCCCAGGCACTGTAGCATAGTTGCCCACTGCTCCAGGTATGTGTGTGCTCTTTGCTCACTTGTGTGTGCATGTGTGTGTTCACTGCTTCAGATGGGTTAAATGCCGAGGTTAAATTTCACTGTGTGCTTAAGTCTGTGCTTGAGTGACAATAAAGGCTTATTGGCTTCTTCTTATTTTCAAGGTTACATGATGGTGAAATACTAGTGTGGACAATGATGACTCACTGCTCTTGCAAGTCTCTGAGACTCTTCTCAGCTCTGTGTAGGCTCTCCAGATCCTTCATCATTTTGGAAATGTGCTCCTTTGATGCTTTGTTCTGCACCTGAGCGAACCAGCACCCACCCAACCCCATCACTGCCGACACGATGAGCAGCAGATCCTTCATCCAGTTGTGTGGTGGCCCTGGAGACAAAAAAGGGAGGGATGCAATATGACAAAAGTCCAGCCAATTGGATCCTTTCACAGTTCACTTGTTTCTCAGTTCTAGTGCAGTCCTGTAGTCTTACAAAGTTTCTATTTTTTGCTCTAGCATATCTGATTTGACCTACAAAATACTTGATAACTAGTAGAGGAAAATGAGGACAAGGACTGAAATTCCAAGATAGTATTCACTAGGTGTGACAGATGAAGTATGTTGCTTGCTAAAGTTAGAAGGTGCTCAATGCACTTAAATATGGTCAGAGCTATATTTGTAAATGACATTAAAATATATGAGAGTGTTAATGGCCAAACCTGTTAGTCACACCTCAAGTCATACTTAACGAAGAATGATATGATACCAAAGACAGACCAACTCCCAAAATTCCTACTCCACACTATCCCATGCCTCTGGCCACCACCCAGGAGTTGAGATGTTGAATTTCATATATGAGTAAATTAGATTATGTTACTAGAAATCTCAACCACAGGTAAATCTGGGACCTCTATGTGGTTCATCTTGGTGTTTGTATGACTTTCAGTTTGAGCTTGTGATGTTCATATGAGGTTGAGGTTGACCTGGGCATTTTTATTAGATTGAGCAGATCTTAATATTTCTGTTAGTTTTATCTTCGAATTTCTATGTAGGTGCAGTTGATCTTGATGTTTCTATGAAGTTGTGGTTGATCTTGGTAATTTTTTTTTTTTTTTTGAGGTTGAGTTGATCTTGGTATTTCTGTGATGTTTACCTGGGTGTTTCAATGAGGTTAAGGTTTATCTTGATGTTTTTATGATGTCAAACTAATCGTGGTGTTCCTGTGAGGTTGATCTTGGTGTTTCTATGAGAGTGAAGTTGATTTTGATGTCTTTATGAGGGGGAGTTGATCTTAGTATTTCTGTGAGTTTTATCTTGATGTTTCAATGAGGGTGAAGCTTATCTTGATGTTTCAGTGAGGTTGAGGTTGTTGTTTTTTTCTGAGATTGAAGCTGACCTGGCTGTTTCTATAAGCTTATGTTGGTCTTGGCATTTCCGTGAGGTTGATCTTGGCATTTCTTTGTGGTTAAGGTTGATCTTGATGTTTCGATAAGGTTAAGCTGATCTTGGTATTTCTGTAAGGTTGATCTTGGTGTTTCTTTGAGGTTCAGGTTGATCTTGGTGTTTCTATAACATTGATTGATCTTGGTTTTTCTATGAGTTTAAGTTGATCTTGGTTATTTCTGTGTGGTTATTCTTTGTGTTTCTCTGAGTTTGAGGTTTTTTGGTGCTTCTATGTTTCTATTAATCTTGTTTTCATTTGGCACCTCAAGTTGGCATCATCTATAGCTGCTTAGGCGTTTTATCATGTATCAAAGACATGATATATTGTAATGAATAAACACCATGCCCCTGATACTATATAGGAACTCTGGGTGTGTGGTTGTTAGAAATTTGAGGCTTAGGCCTTGAAATCTCATTATAAGTACACAGTTAAAAGTACACACGTGTAGGTGGTCCAAACAGCACGACATCTAGCGCCTTGAGCTTCAGCTTGTGTTTGTGCTGCTGGTCCTGGATCTTCAGGTAGGTGCTCATGAACGATGGCTCATTGGATGCAATCCTAGAGAAAAATTAAAATTTCTACAACCAAATTTCATACAATTATCCATTTAATAATTCAATCCATCAGCCATGTTTCATTAGTGTTGCACTGAATCAATCTGAAGAACCCTTGAGAAGCACCCTTTTTCTATAAGTATATGATAATTACATTATTACAGCAGGCCTCTGATTGGTTGCTCTCACCTAGGCAGTGTGTTTCCATTGACATGTAACTCTTTAAAGCTCTTTTCATATTGCGGCAACTCCACAAACTCTCGCAGCCAGCACAGCACATCCTCCTGCGTCCAGTTATGAACTGCAAGGGTGAGAAAAACACACATAATATTCACTGCCCACTAGCTTAAATATCATGGATTGCTGAAAACACACCAACACCCACCCACCCACACCTTCTGAGGACTTCCAGCCTCTCCAGAGCTCCTCCACAGTGATGTGCTGGTCCTCTCTGTGCAGTTTACTGTGTTTATTTGTCTGCTGCTGCTGCTGCATGTCCTCAATAATGAACTACACACACACACACACACACACACATTATTTATATACATACATACATACATACATACATACATACATACATACATACATACATATATACTAGTGCATCTCAAAAAATTAGAATACCATGAAAAAGTTCCTTTTTTTCATAATTTAATTCAAAAAGGTAAACTTTCATATATTCTATATTCATTACATGTAAAGTGAAATATTTAAAGCCTTTTTTGTTTTAATTTTGATGATTATGGCTTATAGCTCATGAAAATCAGAAATCCAGTATCTCAAATTATTATAATATTCCCTAAGCTCAATCAAAAAAAGGATTTACAATACAGAAATGTCCAACTTCTGAAAAGTATATTCATTTATACACTCAGTACTTGGATGGGGCTCCTTTACCATGAATTACTGTATCAATGCGGTGTGGCATGGAGGTGATCAGTCTGTGGCACTGCTGAGGTGTTATTGAAGCCCAGGTTGCTTTGATAGTGGCCTTCAGCGTATCTGTATTTTTGGGTCGGGTGTTTCTCATCTTCCTCTTGACAATACCCCAAAGATTCTCTATGGGGTTCAGGTCAGGCAAGTTGGCTGGCCAATCAAACACAGTAATATCACGGTCAGCAAACCATTTGGTAGTAGTTTTGGCACTGTGGGTAGGTGCTAAGTCCTGCTGGAAAAGGAAATCAGCATCTCCAAAAAGCTCGTCAGCAGATGGAAGCATGAAGTGCTCTAAAATCTCCTGGTAGATGGCTGTGTTGACTTTGGACTTGATAAAATACAGTGGACCAACACCAGCAGATGACATCGCACCCCAAAATCAATACAGACTGTGGAAACTTCACACTGGGCTTCAAACACCTTGGATTCTGTGCCGCTCCACTCTTCCTCCAGACTCTAGAACCGTGATTTCCAAATTAAATGCAAAATGTACTTTCATCTGAAAAGAGGACTTTGGACCACTGAGCAACAGTCCATTTCTTTCTCTCCTTAGCCCAGATAAGACACTTCTGACATTGTCTCTGGCTCAGGAGTAGCTTGATATTAGGAATGCGAAAGTTGTATCCCCTTTCTTGAAGATGTCTGTTCGTGATGGGTCTTGATACACTGACACCAGCCTCAGTCCACTCCTTGTGAAGCTCTCCCAAGTTCTTGAATCAACTTTTCTTGACAATCCTCTCAAGACTGCGGCCATCCCTGTTGCTTGTGCACCTTTTCCAGCCACCCTTTTCAGCAATGACCTTTTGTGGCTTACCCTCCTTGTGGAGAGCATCAGTGATCATCTTCTGGACAACAGTCAAGTCAGCAGTCTTCCCCATGATTGTGGTTGTGTGTACTGAACTAGACCGAGAGATACACTGTGTTCATACTGTTTTACTCAAACTTGAAATGAAATATTCTAATATTTTAAGATGTTTTTTTTGTTTTTGTACTGTATGCCATACTGATTAAAATTAAAATAGAAAAATGCTTGAAACATTTTAGTTTATGTGTAATGAGTCTATAATATATAACATTTTCACTTTCTTAAATAACTGATGGAAAATATTGAACTTTTTCACAATATTCTAATTTTTTGAGATGCACTAGTATATACATACATATACATATGCATATATGTATGTATGTAACATACACACACACACACACACATATATATATATATATATATATATATATATATATATATATATATATATATATATATATATATATATATAGTCAGCCCTGTGATGACCTGGCGACTTGTCCAGGGTGTACCTCGCCTTTCGCCCGTAGTC
This sequence comes from Neoarius graeffei, assembly GCF_027579695.1. NCBI lineage: Eukaryota > Metazoa > Chordata > Actinopteri > Siluriformes > Ariidae > Neoarius > Neoarius graeffei. Next base: position 36,710,480 of record NC_083571.1, read on the forward strand.
AGCTGGGATAGGCTCCAGCTTGCCTGCGACCCTGTAGAACAGGATAAAATGGCTAGAGATAATGAGATGAGATGAGATATATATATCTACAGTTATTCCATGAAATCGAGTTGTTCATGAGCCGACGAGGTGCTGAGTTGGCTATAAGCCATGTACGACGAGATTGAGCCTAGTAGTAGAGTAGCCAATCAGAGCATGCGATTCCTCATATCCAGTGAATGTGGGCAGAATTATATATATATATAGATGTGTGTGTGTGTGTGTGTGTGTGTGTGTGTGTGTGTGTGTGTGTGTGTGTGTGTGTGTGTGTGTGAGACTTCTTCAAAGGGCTGTTTGAGGGTTAAGACTTAGGTTTCAGGTTAGAATGAGATTTAGATTAGGGTTAGGCATTTAATTGTAATGGTTAAGGTTATGGTAAGTGGCAAGGGAATGTATCATGTCAGTGAGTCCCCACAAAGATAGAAGTACAAGAATGTGTGTGTGTGGTGTGTGTGTACAGTCTTGGAATTTGTTCTGTGCTATAACTGGAGACTCCATGAGAATCCACCTTAGGCATGTCCTTCATACGCCCCAGACACCTGATCTGCACGTGCACACACACATGCATGCACACACACAAACTTACAACAATATGTTTTTTTAAGCAGCTATAACATAGTAGATAGTTGTTGTTGTTTTTTTAATTAGCTATGTTAGTAAACATTTTATCACAGTGCTGCTGAGTTCTGCATTCTGATTGGTCAGAAGGTGTTGATTAATTCTTTATAACAGCAGCTCTGACAGTAGTGCAGGTTTATATTAATACATTCATTCTGATACATTATCATTTCTATAGTAACTGCTCCTTCACAAAGACTTGTACAACAGACACTACACTGATACTAAATAGATTAAAAATCATTGATGTGGTGAAGTTTTCTTCAGAGTAAGGAGACGTTTATTTTAAATTTAGGGAAGGAGTTTGCAGTGTCAGCTGCAACTTTCAGTTTTCTGACAACTTCAGGACGAAGCAGTTTGCACTTTTCAGTTTCTAGTTAACATGACAAGATGCACTTATTTTTTGTTTTCCTAACTTCAAAGAGGGGTTGGCATAGTGGTGTAGTGGTTAGCACTGTCGCCTCACAGCAAGAAGGTTCTAGGTTTGAGCCCAGCGGCCGACGGGGGCCTTTCTGTGTGGAGTTTGCATGTTCTCCCCGTGTCTGCGTGGGTTTCCTCTGGGTGCTCCTGTTTCTCCCACAGTCAAAAGACATGCACTTAGGCTAATTGGCGGCTCTAAATTGACTGTAGGTGTGAGTGTGTGAATTTGTGAATTGTTGTTTGTCTCTATGTGTCAGCCCTGCGATGATCTGGCGACCTGTCCAGGGTGTACCCCGCCTCTCGCCCATAGTCAGCTGGGATAGGCTTCAGCTTGCACAGGATAAGCAGTTATGGATAATGAATGGATGGAACTTCAGAGAGAGTTTGGTGAGGGAACGACTGTTTATAGCTGCTATAACATACATGAAAACATGAACTAACTCATTTCCAACTTAAATGTAACTATAAATCAGGGGTGTCCAAACTGATCCATAAAGGGCCGTGTGGCTCCAGGTTTTCATTCCAGCCATGCAGCAGCACACCTGACTTGGCTCATTCAATCAACTGAACTGTCTTCACACAGTCAAATACTTGCAGCCACACCCACCCTTGTTTAAAGGGTGGGTGTGTCAGTTGATTGAATAAGCCAAATCAGGTGTGCTGCTGCATGGCTGGAATGAAAACCTGCAGCCACACGGCCCTTTATGGATCAGTTTGGACACCCCTGCTATAAATGACTAAAAAAGTGATGTTTTAATGTCTATACATAGCTAATGTGTCACTTTTTTCAGTATAATCATCTCTCTCTGTCTCCCTCTGGTGTTCACCTCCACACTCTCCTCCACCTCGATCCCTCCGTCTTGATCATCGTCCATCTCCTGGTGGATGTGCCGCAGCGCCTCTAGGCTGTAACGATCCGCCTCTGTCACACATGGAGGACTCACCTGCTGACACACATCTGGGGTCAGAGGTTACAGACGAGGGTCAGTAAGCAGCAACGCTCTTTAGTGTATTAGCACAAGGTAGGAATCCAACCACACCATCTGGAAAGTTTATTCATTCCCTAATCCCTCACACCAAAACCAGGTGAATTTAAGACATGCCCCAAATCACCATCCTCTCAATCTTGTACTCTAAAGCAGCCTGTGTCTTAAATCACTCCAGCCTAATTTACGATTTTTAATCAACCAATCCATCGTTCATATCATTCTGGACAGAAACAGAATCAGCAAATGAAATATTATTGAATGGTTGTTTGTTTTTCTTGATAAAACTAGCAATATTCACCTGTTATGGTTTGAGTCTCCTTCTGTGCAGGTTCTGGAGTGCTGAAGCTGAAGCTGAAGTTAAAGCCACAGCTGATCAGCAGCACTGTGACAGGAAGTCCGAGCATCATGATCAGTTCCTCAACCGCAAATCAGTCCAACACTCAGCCTCCAGGGATTGATTGATTGATTGATTGATTGATTGATTGATTGATTGATTGATTGATTGATTGATTGATTGATTGATCTGCAAGGTCCTGAGTTTCAACAAGCCAAATTTAATTTTATAGTTACTTTTTATAGGTTACTCCAGACTTCTTTCATTCATTTATATTCATTCATTCATCACCTGACACTTACAGACAGAACATTATCATGTTCAAGTCCCTAAACTAAAAAAAACCCCTCTTCTTTAATAGCCACTAGATTTCTGCAGCAGGTAAAAATAGAAAGTCTCGAGCGCTTCTCATAAGGCGCGTGCGTAAATCACGTGACATGACATGCAGCTTATCACTTTTCGATAATATCGTCTCTGCGGTATATCGCTATATCGAAAGGCAACTTTACGGTTTTTTTTATTGAATACCTGTTATAAACTTTAATTTTAAAGGCGTGAGCGTTGACGACAAAAGAAAGAATAATAAGCGAGAGAGAGAAAAAAAAGCGACCCTAAGAGAGTAAATATGTAAATATGTAAATATCCACCCGGTTAACTGTCGGATCTGATCATCATACAGGAAAAAAGTTATAAATAATCAACAAAATCCATCAAACAGCGTAGAGGATTAAATAATTTCCGTGTAGAAGCCCATTATTCCTTCACTCCTCGCTGTGGATCATGTTCAGAGTAAAAAAAAAAAATCCATAAACATGAGCTGTTTTCTCTCTGTGTGTTTGCTGTAAATACGGCAGTAAATCCCACACATGCGTCTCTTCAACTTCCCAAAGCAAACACAGACGCGCTCTGGTCACAGGGGATGCGCTCCAAAGCGCACAGGGCTGTCAGGGGTGTGGGATCAAGACTCTCTGTGGATGTGTCCAAAATCACTCACTCATTCACTACTCCCTACTCACTATATAGGGAATTCTATTGCTGGGTTTCATTTGACGTCACATCCGCCTCATTAGTTATTCAAAACTTTAAGCTAGTATCTCACTGGGCTGCGAGAGCTTGCTACAAATTGCGAACGTCATTCGCGAGAGAGTTTCAAAAGTGTCTTGAAACATTCGCGGGGCTTCTCAATTTCCTCGCATGAGTCGCAAAGTGTCGCTCCTTTGTCACTGAAACTTTGAACATGTTCAAAAAATTTGTGCGACAAAATTTCTCTCAAAATAGCTGCAAATGCGTCGCTGGTGTCGCAAAGCCGTCGCGAACCCTTCTCGAGTCAGTTTCCATGAGGCTTCCTGTACTTCCCTGCCTGCCGAGGGAAAGCCAGGCTGCAACAGCCTGAGACTAGTTGGAGACACAACAACTGTGGTAAAATATGCGAATATCAATTCAGTGTGATTCCAAGTGAACATTGTCGCTAATTTGCATATTTTATCGCAATTGTTGTGTCTCCAATTAGTCGCGGGCTGTCACAGCCCAGTGAGATACTACCCTTAGCTGGTGGTCTACCAAAGCTCAGTTGACAAAGTGTTTGCACGGAGAAGGTGCATTGCTCGCGTGAAAAATGCCTTACACTTGCATTGTTTTAGGTTGTTAGAATCGATCAAACCATGACACTGAAAAGCTTCTTCAGGGTTCTCTGTGAACTAATAAAAAAGGTTGAACGAACACAGGATTTCACAAAAAGACGTCGGCTTTTGAACCTCACTGAAATCGAAGGGAGCCGAGTTGAAGCATGCTTGAATTTGCAGTGATCACTTCGTGAAACTGATAAATTATATCCCTCTCAGTTATGTCCTTAGTGTTTTCCAAGTACTTTTCTTGCTATGTGTCGTTATTTTATGGTACTTGTTTTAGTCACGAAGCGCTAAAGTCCCCAGCTGTTTCTTTGTTTCCTCCTCACTCCTCACAAAGCCCATATGCATGAAGGTCGCGACAAAATTCTTATCCAGCCGTACAGTTACAATGCGCCATGATCACTTCTCCGTCTTGTTTAACTAAGATCCAGGTCTTTAAAGGGGTTTCTGATGATCTTTGTGAATGATTTACCTGAGAGATAAGAGCCAACACGAGTGAGAAGCAAGTGAACTGTTGTTTGTTTACACTTCAACTTGCAGCGCTTCGTTGTAAGGATGCAAATGAAAAGCTTTAAAAAAAACATACTTACACGGGCAAAAACAATACAGGATTAATTTGACAGCGACTTGATACCGAGGTCCTTTACTCAGCCACATACAAAAAAGTTATAAGCCTCCATACTCTTCCACGCTTTCATCTGTTTTGTGGTGTAGACGGACGTCTGCAACACCAGATAGTTCAAGATGTCGGGGAACTTGACTGAAGGGTAGTTTTTGAGATCGTATGACAAATCCTTCTTTCCCAGACTGTAGGGGTCGATTCCATTGCACATAGCAATCTTCTGAATATATCTAAAGCTAGCAGTGGCTTCTAGATTACGAGCATTCTGAGAACTTATCACTAGTTGTTTGCACTATGGCAGCCGTTTAGACCACCAGCTATTTCACTTCCGGTAAAACCACGTAGAAAAGTCATGTGAATGAAACCCAGCAATATAGAGGAGTATATAGTGAGCTCATTGGGAAAAGTTAAAAGCCAGCTCCTGTTGTTGAAGATGCCCCAGCAGCTTCAGAGTCTGAAGCTGAGTCCACAGCCCCTCCCCCTGCTTCCAAGATTGACACGGTCGCCGAGGTCCATCAGCCAGCAGAACAGTCCTCCTCTGACAGTGATGATGAGCTTCATCCCAGTGAGGCTGCCAAGTCCCAGAAGAAGCGCAAGAGGGAGCTGGTGACAGCTGGCTTCACTGAGGAGCAGGAGCAGGCAATGGTTGACTGGCTCAAGGCCCCTGAGCAAGATTGCATCCTCAACAAAAAGCACCCCAACTACATCAAGAAGGGCCTGAAGGATGCACTGTGGGAGCAGAAGGCCAGGGAGATGGGCAAGACCAGTGACCTGCTGAAGAAGTGGTATGCCAACATGAGATCAAGGTTTGGCAAGCTGAAGCAGACTCCCTCAGGTTCTGGAAACATTGAACTGACTGCAAGGGACCGCTGGATCCTGTGCCACTTCAAATTTCTCAGGCCCCACCTCATCATCCAGGTCAAAAAGAGGGTCATTGTCAGTGTAAGTATTTTATTTCATTATTTCATCTTTTCATTTTGATGAAAATGAATGTGCCACATACCCCCACCGCCCGACTCAGGCCGGGCAGCCGTCTGGCCTGTAGCCGACTCCCCCCCCCCCCCCCTTTGACGGGAGAGGAAGTCCGCCACGACCATCTGCGCCCCCGGCCTGTGGACCACCTTGAAATTAAAGGGCTGGAGTGCCAGATACCAACGGGTGATCCGCGCATTGGCATCCTTCATGCAGTGGAGCCACTGGAGGGGCGCGTGGTCCGAATAGAGGGTGAAAGGGCGCCCCAGCAGGTAGTACTGGAGGGCGAGGACCGCCCACTTGATGGCCAGACACTCTTTCTCTATGGTGCTGTAGCACCCCTCACGCACCGACAGCTTCCTGCTGATGTACAGGACAGGGCGGTCCTCCCCCTCCACCTCCTGGGACAAAACCGCCCCCAGCCCTCTGTCCGACGCATTGGTCTGCAACATAAAGGGGAGAGAAAAGTCAGGGGAGTGTAAAAGTGGCCCCCCACACAGTGCAGCCTTTACTTCAGAAAAAGCCCGCTGGCATTGCTCCGTCCACTGGACCGGATCTGGTGCCCCCTTTTTAGTGAGATCAGTCAGCGGGCTGGTGACGTCCGAATAATTAGGTATAAACCTACGATAATAGCCAGCCAGCCCCAGGAACTGTCTCACCCCCTTTTTGGTCTTGGGCCTCGGGCAGGACGCAATTGCTGCGGTCTTGTTAATTTGGGGACGCAACTGCCCGTTGCCCAAGTGGAAGCCCAGATACCGTACTTCCACCCGCCCAATCACACACTTCTTCGGGTTGGCTGTGACACCCGCTCGCCTCAGCGACCTAAGGACGGCCCTTAGGTGTTCAAGGTGCCTCGGACAGTCATTACTATATATGATGATGTCGTCGAGATAGGCGGCCGCATAAGTGGCGTGGGGGCGGAGGACCCTGTCCATCAGCCGCTGAAACGTAGTGGGCGCCCCAAACAGCCCAAACGGAAGTGTGACGAATTGGTGTAAACCAAACGGTGTGGAAAAGGTCGTTTTTTCTCGGGACAGTGGAGTCAAGGGGATCTGCCAATATCCCTTCGTCAAATCCAGTGTCGAATAAAAGCGAGCCGTGCTGAGTCGATCGAGCAACTCATCAATACGAGGCATTGGGTACGCGTCAAATTTAGACACCACGTTGACTTTTCTATAGTCCACACAGAACCGGACCGACCTGTCGGCCTTGGGTACCAAGACCACCGGGCTGCTCCAGTCACTGTGGGACTCCTCGACGATGCCCATTTCGAGCATGGTCTCAAGTTCTTCCCAAACCACCTTTTTTTTGTGTTCGGGTAGCCTGTAAGGGCGGCTACTCACTACCACCCCCGGGGGCGTCTCTATGTGGTGCTCTATGAGGTTAGTGTGACCGGGCAGGGGGGAGAACACATCCGAAAACTCGGTCTGCAACTGGGCGACCTCCGTGAGTTGGGTCGGAGAGAGGTGTCTCCACAGGGGACCGGAGAGGCACGGGATGCCAATGCCCCTTTTTGAACCTCCAGCCCCAGCTCCGCCTTCTCCGGAACCACCGACACCAAAGCCACGGGGACCTCCTCATTCCAGAGTTTAAGCAGATTGAAGTGGTAAATCTGTAGCGCCCCACCCCTGTCCGTTCGCCTCACCTCATAGTCGACGTCCCCGACTCACCGTGTGACCTCAAAGGGTCCTTGCCACTTGGCGATCAATTTGGAGCTCGACGTGGGCAACAGTACGAGTACCTTATCTCCTGGTGTGAACTCCCCAAGGCGCGTACCCTTGTTGTACAGGCGGGCTTGCCATTCTTGGGCCTGCCACAAATTCTCCTGGGTTAGGTAGGTGAGCGTGTGGAGTTTTGCGCGCAGGTCCATAACGTATTGAATTTCGTTCTTACTTTGCGAAGGTCCCTCCTCCCAATTTTCCCACAGCACGTCTAGAATGCCGCGCGGCTTACGCCCATATAACAATTCGAACGGGGAGAACCCCGTGGAGGCTTGGGGGACCTCTCGCACTGAAAACAACAAGGGCTCGAGCCACTTATCCCAATTACGTGCGTCCTCACTTACGCATTTTTTAATGATATTTTTGAGGGTGCGATTGAACCGTTCCACTAAACCGTCCGTTTGTGGGTGATAAACGCTGGTACGGATCGGCTTAATCCCCAATAACCCATACAGTTCGCGCAGTGTCCGTGACATAAATGTGGTGCCTTGATCAGTCAGAATCTCTTTCGGGATTCCAACTCAGGAGATAACGCAGAAGAGCGCCTCTGCAATACTGCGTGCTGAGATATTGCGCAGAGGCACTGCTTCCGGGTATCGCGTTGCATAGTCCACCAGAACTAATATAAAGTGATACCCTCATGCTGACCGATCTAATGGCCTGACAAGATCCATCCCAATCCTTTCGAACGGGGTCTCGATTAATGGTAGGGGGCGCAAAGGCACTTTTGGAATGGCCACTGGATTTACTAACTGGCATTCACGGCACGCCGTACACCACCTATGAACATCGCCGCAAATCCCCGGCCAATAGAATCGGGGCATTATTCGGGCTAGTGTCTTATCCTGCCCTAAGTGTCCAGCCATGGGATTAAAGTGAGCCGCCTGAAATACCAATTCCCGGCGGCTCTTTGGAATTAAAAGTTGGGTGACTCGCTCTTTAGTTTGAGTGTCCTGCGTCACTCGGTATAACCTATCCTTCATAATCGCGAAGTAGGGGAAGGACGGGGTGGCATTCGGCTGGAGCGTTTGACCATCGATTACTCTCACTTGGTCAAATGCATGTCGCAGAGTCTCGTCTCGCAACTGCTTTAATGGGAAATTTGTGAGGGATTCCCCAATAGAGAGAGGAGGGGCCGGTGGCTCCTCACTCTGACGCGAAGGTGACGTAGACGGCTCTGCGACAGCTGCTCCCGCCAAAGCGACACCGGAACCTCCCCCTGTTAAATGGCAGGACCCACTCTTTACTAAGCGTGTCATTAAACCCCGAAATCCTGGCCAATCAGTCCCCAAAATTAAAGAGTGGGTGAGGCGAGGATTAACCGCCACCTTCACTATAAATTTTTCCCCTCGGAAGAAAATGTGGACTGACACCAAAGGGTAGCTGTGAATGTCCCCGTGCACACACAACACCTTCACCCCCTGTGCTCCCCCCAACTCCTCGTCTTGCACCAGGCTTTGGTGAATTGAGGTCTGGTTACACCCAGAATCCACCAATGCCTGATATGTCTCGTCTCGTCTTGTCTCGTCTTCTTCTGCTTATCCGGGACTGGGTCGCGGAGGCAGCAGTCTAAGCATGGAAGCCCAAACTTCCCTTTCCCCAGACACCTCGGCCAGCTCCTCGGGAAGAACACCGAGGCGTTCCCAGGCCAGCCAAGAGACATAGTCCCTCCAGCGTGTCCTGGGTCTTCCCCGGGGCATCTTACCGGGGGGACATGCCTGGAACACCTCCCCAGGGAGGCGTCCAGGAGGCATCCGAAAAAGATGCCCGAGCCACCTCAGCTGATTCCTCTCGATGTGGAGGAGCAGCGGCTCTACTCCGAGCTCCTCCCGAGTGACTGTGCTTCTCACCCTATCTCTAAGGGAGCGCCCAGCCACCCTGCAAAGGAAACTCATTTCGGCCGCTTGTATCCGTGATCTTGTTCTTTCGGTCATTACCCAAAGCTCATGACCATAGGTGAGAGTCGGAATGTAGATCGACCAGTAAATTGAGAGCTTCGCCTTTTGGCTCAGCTCCTTCTTCACCACGACGGACCGGTAAAGCGACCACATCACTGCGGAGGCTGCACTGATCCGCCTGTCGATCTCACTCTCCATCCTTCCCTCACTCGTGAACAAGATCCCGAGATACTTAAACTCCTCCACTTGAGGCAGGACTTCTCCACCAACCTGGAGAGGGCAAGCCACCCTTTTCCGGTCGAGAACCATGGCCTCGGACATGGAGGTGCTGATTCTCATCCCAGCCACTTCACACTCGACTGCAAACCGCCCCAGTGCATGCTGAAGGTCCTGGTTTGAAGAAGCCAACAGGACAACATCATCCGCAAAAAGCAGAGATGAAATCCTGTGGTTCCCAAACAGGATTCCTTCCGGCCCCTGGCTGCGCCTAGAAATTCTGTCCATAAAAATTATGAACAGAACCGGTGACAAAGGGCAGCCCTGCCGGAGTCCAACATGCACTGGGAACAGGTCTGACTTACTGCCGGCAATGCGAACCAGACTCCTGCTCCGTTCGTACAGGGACCGGACAGCCCTTAGCAAAGAGCCCCGAACCCCATACTCCTGAAGCACCCCCCACAGAATACCATAGGGGACACGGTCGAATGCCTTCTCCAGATCCACAAAGCACATGTGGACTGGTTGGGCAAACTCCCATGAACCCTCGAGCACCCTATGAAGGGTATAGAGCTGGTCCAGTGTTCCGCGACCAGGGCGAAAACCGCATTGTTCCTCCTGGATCCGAGGTTCGACTATTGGTCGAATTCTCCTCTCCAGTACCCTGGAGTAAACCTTCCCTGGGAGGCTGAGAAGTGTGATTCCCCTATAATTGGAGCACACTCTCCGGTCCCCTTTCTTAAAAAGAGGGACCACCACCCCAGTCTGCCACTCCAGAGGCACTGTCCCCGACCGCCACGCGATGTTGTAGAGGCGTGTCAACCAAGACAGCCCCACAACATCCAGAGACTTGAGATACTCAGGGTGGATCTCATCCACCCCCGGTGCCTTGCCACCGAGGAGCTTGCAAACCACCTCAGTGACTTCGGCTTAGGTAATGGACGAGTCCACCTCTGAGTCATCAGCCTCAGTCTCCTCAGTGGAAGACATGACGGTGGGATTGAGGAGATCCTCAAAGTATTCCTTCCACCGCCCGACAATGTCCCCAATCGAGGTCAACAGCTCCCCACCCGCACTGTAAACAGTGTTGGCAGAGTACTGCTTCCCCCTCCTGAGGTGCCGGACGGTTTGCCAGAATTTCTTCGAGGCCGACCAATAGTCCTTCTCCATGGCCTCCCCGAACTCCTCCCAGTTCCGAGTTTTTGCCTCCGCAACTGCCCGAGCTGCAGCACGCCTGGCCTGCCGATACCCGTCAGCTGCCTCAGGAGTCCCGGAGGTCAACATGGCCCAATAGGACTCCTTCTTCAGCTTGACGGCATCCCTTACTTCCGGTGTCCACCACCGGGTTCGGGGATTGCCGCCACGACAGGCACCGGAGACCTTGCGGCCACAGCTCCGAACAGCTGCATCCACAATGGAGGTAGAGAACATGGTCCACTCAGACTCAATGTCCCCTGCCTCCCTTGGAAGCTGGGAAAAGCTCTCCCGGAGGTGGGAGTTAAAGACCTCCCCAACAGAGTGCTCGGCCAGACGTTCCCAGCAGACCCTCACCATACGTTTGGGCCTGCCAGGTCTGTCCAGCTTCCTCCTCCGCCAGCGGATCCAACTCACCACCAGGTGGTGATCAGTTGACAGCTCAGCCCCTCTCTTCACCCGAGTGTCCAAGACATAGGGCCGGAGATCAGATGAAATGACTACAAAGTCGATCATCGACCTCCGACCTAAGGTGTCCTGGTGCCACGTGCACTTATGGACACCCCTATGCTCAAACATGGTGTTCGTTATGGACAAACCGTGACTAGCACAGAAGTCCAATAACAAAACACCACTCGGGTTCAGATCGGGGAGGCCGTTCCTCCCAACCATGCCCCTCCAGGTGTCACTGTCGTTGCCCATGTGAGCATTGAAGTCCCCCAGTAGCACAATGGAGTCCCCAGTCTGAGCACCCCTCAGTACCTCTCCCAGGGACTCCAAGAAGGCCGGATACTCTATACTGCTATTTGGCCCGTAGGCACAAACAACAGCAAGAGCCCTCTCCCCAATCCGAAGGTGCAGAGAGGCGACCCTCTCGTTCACTGGGGTAAACTCCAACACATGGCGGCTGAGCTGGGGAGCTATAAGCAAGCCCACACCAGCCCGCCGCCGCTCACCACGGGTGACTCCAGAGAAGTGGAAAGTCCAGCCCCTCTCGAGGAGCTGGGTTCCAGAGCCCAAGCTGTGCGTGGAGGTGAGCCTGACTATCTCTAGCCAGTACCTCTCAACCTCCCACACAAGCTCAGGCTCTTTCCCCCCCAGCAAAGTGACATTCCATGTCCCAACAGCCAGCCGCTGTGTCCGGGGATCAGGTTGTCGAGGCCCCTGCCTTCGACTGCCACCCTATCCACACTGCACCAATCCCCTACTGCTACCTCTGTGGGTGGTGAACCCACAGGAGGTCGGGCCCATGTCACCTCTTCGGGCTGAGCCCGGCCGGGCCCCATGGGCAAAGGCCCGGCCACCAAGCGCTCGCATACGAGCCCCAGTCCCGGGCCTGGCTCCAGGGTGGGGCCCCGGCTGCGTCATACTGGGCGACATCATGGTCCTTGATTTTTTCTCCATAGGGCTTTTTGGTGAACTGCTCTTGGTCTGACCTGTCACCTAGGACCTGTCTGCCTTGGGAAACCCTGACAGGGGCATAATGCCCCCGACAACATAGCTCCTAGGATCATTCAAGCACACAAACCCCTCCACCACAATAAGGTGGCAGTTCTAGGAGGGGCGCCTGATATGTATTCCCTTGAATACTCACCGGTATGCGATACACTCCGGCCCGATCGAGGGCGGCCTCTGGCGTGTCGGGGATCTGAACCACCGTGCCCACTTCCATCGCCGTGCACTGCTGTTGAAGGTGGCCCGGCTCCCCGCAGTGCCAGCAAACCGGCCCGGGCTTTCCCTCTGCACCGGTGTTCAGGGGCTCACTCACCTGAGGGGGGGGAGAGACAGACACAGAAGGGAGAAACGGGAGGGCACCGTGGGTGCGGTGGGCCAGCAGGGGTGGTGCCGGCCCCCGCCTCCGCGGTGGGGGAATGGGGCGAGGACGGGACACAGGAGGAGGGGGAGAGAGAGAGAAGAGGAGAGAAGATGCTGTCTGCTGTCCTGCCGCCGGAACAGTCGCCAAATGGTCCTCCGCCAGCTCGACTGCCTGATCCAGCGACGCCGGGCAGTGGCACTGGACCCACTCCGCGGTTCCTGCTGGCAAGCAAGCGATGAATTGCTCCAGCACCACCTGGTCGATGATCCCCTCGGCGTCACGGTTGTCAGCCCTCAACCACCGCCAGCAGGCGTCCCGGAGCTGCTGGCCAAATGCAAATGGTCGGCCGACTTCCTCCAAGCGCAAAGCGCGGAAGTGCTGGCGCTGCTGCTCCGGGGTGTGCCCCACGCGCTGGAGGACGGCCTGGCAGAGGTCCGCGTAGGCCAGCCGGCGGTTGGCGGGGAGCTGTAGTGCGGCCAGCTGTGCCTCTCCCGTTAGCAGGGGGAGGAGGCGCGCCATGCGCTGCTCCATCGGCCACCCCGAGGCCTCTGCAACTTGCTCAAAGAGCGTGATAAAAGCCTCGGGGTCGTCCTGCAGACCCATCTTGGTTACGGTGAGGGGAGACGGGCCCGCGGTGGGAGCGCTGGTGGACCCCGCCGACACAAGGAGGTGCCGGAACGCCTCTCGGTCTTCTTGCTGGGCCAGCACCAGGGCCTCGAAGCGTCGTTCTTGTTCCTTTTGGAGGGTGACGAGCGCCTGGTGCTGGCTTTGCTGGGCCGTGGCGAGGGCGTGGACCAGGTCAGCGAATGGGGAGGACTCCATGGGGCTGATTGGCTGGTGCTCCACTATGATTCCCTGGTTTCAGCACCACTGTGGCAGTTCCTTATGAGGGGGTGGAGCACAGAGGACAGCAGGACAGAGATCAGGTTTATAGCAAGGTTTTATTGCCACACTTTTCAGTCTAACAATATTGTATTCCACAATAGAGAGACACACACACACACTAGCGTCTCATCCAGGGATGAGCTCCTCTGCTATCGCTCTCCCTCCTTAAGTAGGGCACGGTCACTGGGAAGACATACAAACACAGGTTAATTGCTCTCAGGTGTAGTGATTCTGCCACTTACCTTCCCTGACTCCGCCCTCCTGTCACAGACCGGCGCTTGACCACGCCCCCGCTGCCACACTGTACTTGTAAATTTGTTGCCTGTCTTGCATTATTAACAAATAAAGATGTGCCCTTGAAATCTAACATGTTGTTTGTGTGAATAATTTGCCCAGTAATATCTCCTATTATTATTTTAGAATAAAGTTACAGTAATTTAGCCCACAAACATAAAACATACACTTCAAAAAAAGAATTCCAATGATAAATAAATAATGGACAACTAACTTGCCCCTGTTCGAAACATATTTGGTGGCTATTCCGGGAGTGTTCTGACTGCATTTGAGGTGAATTCGTACAGCATTCGAGGCACTTTCTGACCAGACTTCGGGTGGTATTCGGGCAGCAATCGAACCGCACTCGTACGGCATTCGAAGTGCATTCTTAATATTCTTACTGCATTCTAACAGCGTTCTAGGTATTCCTACTGTGTTCCAACTACATTTGAACTGCATTCAAAAGCTAATACACCCGGAATGTGCAAGAATCATTCGAGGCGGGTTTGAAGAGCATTCTAAGTATTCGAACGACATTCTTACAAAGCTGTAAGAATGTTGGTCAGTTTGAAATTCCCACCCAAATGTGGCACGAATTTTGAAAAATTTTTCATTCTGGCTGGTTCTGCTTCTCATCTCATCATCTCTAGCCGCTTTATCCTTCTACAGGGTCGCAGGCAAGCTGGAGCCTATCCCAGCTGACTACGGGCAAAAGGCGGGGTACACCCTGGACAAGTCGCCAGGTCATCACAGGGCTGACACATAGACACAGACAACCATTCACACTCACAGTCAATTTAGAGTCACCAGTTAACCTAACCTGCATGTCTTTGGACTGTGGGGGAAACTGGAGCACCCAGAGGAAACCCACACGGACAGAACATGCAAATTCCACACAGAAAGGCCCTCGCCGGCCCTGGGGCTCGAACCCAGGACCTTTTTGCTGTGAGGCGACAGCGCTAACCACTACACCACCATGCCGCCCCTGGTCCTGCTTGATTCCTGCTAATTCTGAATAAGTGTGACAGGGCCTTTAATGTTAGCCTGCTTTATCCTCCACAACCAGCTCTGATGCGTGTTTGGGTTCACTGTCCTGTTGTAAGTCCCAAGTCATGTTCAAGTTTCTGATGGTTTATGCTGAAGAATTCTGAGGTAGTCCTCCTTCTTCATTATGCCATCCACTTTGTGCAATGAACCAGTTCCACTGGCAGCAAAACAGCCCCAGAGCATGATGATCTTACCACCACCACCAGCTGGTACAATGTCCCTCTGTAAATGGTGGTAATTGTGGCCAAACAACTCAATGTTTGTCTTATCTGACCATACAGCTTTACTCCAGAAGGCTTTTTTCTTTGTCCGTGTGGTCAGCTTCAAACTTTAGTTAAGCCTGAAGGTGTCAATTTTGGAGCAGGGGGTCATTTCTTGGATAGCAGCCTCTTAAGGCCAATTTATGCTGACAACCCAGTCCTCGCAGATGGTGTCGCAGATGACGTCTGCGAAGCCCCCCCTTCGCAGACGCTCTGCGTGCACCTCCCAAAAATTGTGACCACCACAGACAGCCTCGCAGACAGCGTCGCAGACAAGAGGGCTCTGATTGGTCCACTCTACATCCGCTGTACACGCACTTCTGCTTCCCTACTTTCCCGGTTTGTTTTGTTTTCACTACCGCCATTTTTAAAAACACGAGCAAAGATGGAGCAGCACGAAGAGCGGTTGATCGAGGAAGTACGTACATCTATACGACTCCAGTTCTAGTCATTATAAGTAACCGGAGGATAAACACTCCATTAACCACACCCACCAACTACTCCTAGCGATTTCGTGACTTTGCGCCCCCTTGCGTTGTGGCGGTGAATAACATCACGCACGCCTATTACTCCCCGCTCAACAATAAATTACAACTGTCTGCAAAAAGCTATCTGCGAAAGCCTTGTCGCAAGAGCATGCAGAGGCCTTTAGTCCATGGTGATCTGAACTGTAGACAGTGATCCATCAACTTCCAGTTCATGGCAGGGCTGTGCCATGGTGGTTCCCAGGTTGTTCCTGACCATCCAAACCAATTTCCTTTCAGCTGAGGATGGCAGTTTGGGTTTTCTTGAAGCAAAGTGGCTTGGCAAAGTGACTACACCTCATAATAACTTGGATACAATTGTTTGAACTGATCTTGGAATGTGCAGTTGTTTAGAAATGGCTCCAAGAGACATTCCAGAGTTGTGTATATCTGCAATCCTCTCTCTCAGATCTGCACTGAGCTCCTTGGACTTTCCCATTTTACTGTGTGTTGGTCAATCCAATGAGTGCTGGAAACAAACCCTTTTTATGAAGGTACAAAGAAGCTACCAGCTGTAGTCAATCATGATCACTAACAGGAAGTTAAGAGACCTCAGCCATGGCAAGATACGAGACATTTTGGAGGTTTCAGCACCTCTGAATTAATAATCTAAGTGATCGTATGTACATTTCTGACCTTGTATGTATAATTTTGACCCTGTGTTAATTTCAGAAAACCCAAAGAAAATTAAAACTTGTGCACCAAATTCTAGTGTTTTTTTTAATTAAAGGTGTATGCTGTACAGTCATTCTGACACAGAAAAAGAACAGTTCAAAGAAATTACTGAAAGCCCAAATATTGCCATGACATTCATATCCAAGATGACATTCATGTCACTGTATGTAAACTTCTGACTGCAACTGTAAATAGAGTCGATTCCGCACAATAATTCTCTTGGGACAGAAAATAGGATGCAACTACACTACTGTGATGAACAATGGAAGTTTCTCTGTATGGAAACCTTTAAAATATAGATACTGTGTATTTCATAAGTCTTATACTCGTACACACACACACACACACACACACCTAGACTCAGGATTAAATTTAGAACCCTATCATATTAAACGAGACCAACATTCATGTTCTTAGAGGAGCAGAAACATCAGGTCGGGTTACATCTTAACAACTCCGCTGGCGTGAAAACACAACAGGTGTTTGTGTGTGTTTAACCGAGGGCTGAGGAGGCTATTCGAAGTGCACCCAGATTGTGCAAGTGAGCAACCCAAGGCCACTTGACATGACATCAGCACCAGCTGACACTGAAGCTCCGCCCACCTCAGCAAAAAAATCAACATGAAGTTAACATGCATTCACAGGGGCAGCAATTTTCTTGGTCAAATCTTTCCATGTTTAATCACTAGTGAGCGTGTCCTGTAGTGAATCATTTCTGTTTTCCATTGACTCATTTGGCTATAAATTTAGCTACACATGCACAACTTTGCAAATTCTGACCCCAGATCAGTAGTTTTGCTACTAAAATAAAAATACATCAGTGAGTGTCAGCAACCACAGGGAAAAGAATTGCATTACTCTCTCTCTCTCTCTCTCTCTCTAGCTCACTTCTCATTTGCATAAAATTAAATTGTAAATTAAGTTGTAAATTCTGTTTTGTGTTGGTCTTCACAGATGTCCTTTTGAATTCCAAGTCATATCCATAGACCTGAACTTCAAAACAGAATCGGATTTCGCATTTGTATTGTCTGTTTATAGCTCTTGGGTATAGATTAACCAAGAGATGACTGGAGATTGAAATATGAATGTATAATGTTCTATAATTTTAGTCGACAGTGATTTTTTTTTTTTGGATCAGAAGGGCATTTATTTCCAAATGTGCACACTGAAATATCAGGCGCAGAAAAAAAAAAAAACACCCACTTCCGTTTGATCCACCTCCTGGTGCTGTAGATCACTGGTGCCATATTAAGGCTGTCCCCCAAATACAAACACACAGAATCAGTGCTACATTTTCCCAAGAGTTCTCTGAATAATGAAAGGTTCCACTTGGAACCTGCACTGATGGGGAAACACTGGTGTAGAGATTTACACAGAATCTTCAAGGGTTCCCTTCAGAAAATGACGAGAGTGGTTTCTCCCAGGTGGAAGGTGGGAATTACAGGTTTTCACCATATGACGCTGATGCAGCGTTAGAGGTTCATGTTGTAGGGCGCAGGTTCCCATCCGTGGTCCAGAAGAACCCTTTGTACTGAACACTTATAGTGTTTTCCTGCTCTCACAGAAGTGAGGTAAGTGTGTTAGAGTACAGAAAACACGGACGTGTGAAGGACAGGAGGTTCTCCAGGACAGGCTTGGGAACCCATATGCTAAACTGTAAGAGTTTAAGGTGAAAAAATTAAAAACAGCAGTCTAGTGTTCTAATGGGAACAGAAATGACAGCAGTAAGTTCAGATCACAGTGCATTGAACTGAAACCCAGAACATTCCCAAGTGATGGTTACTGGTTTATTTCTAGCTAACTCACATCTTATTATCCATCCAAATAAAGTAAGTGAGAGAAATGAAAGAAACACAATCATCTGTTAAAGTATTTTATTGCTCTTCTGACATCGACTCCACTGATCCCTCTTCTAATGGCCATCTAGTGAACTTCACTCAAGCAGATAAAGCAAGAGAGCTTCCCCTCAAATGGCAGCATGGGCTTGAGAAATGGAACACAGCCTGGATTTTACACTGATAATAATGTGCATTGCATCCATTACAGTATTTCAATGAGGCTACAGCTGCAGTGGCCCTTTAGAGCATTAGCACTCAAAATGTCCCGAGTGCAAAGAACACAAACGATCTGGAATCCTGCCATACAGCACACGTGCGCACGCACACACACAAACACAACATTCAAGACTAATCCGAGATGTCTGACATGTGTGAGCTCTGATCTGAGTGAAAAGGTTTCAGCAAAGGATGTTAACAGGCGTTTCATCAGAGAACTGGTTCACTTATTTTTGATCATTAAGGCAAGTGCAGTGGCACAAGTGACAAATAATTCTCATGAAATAAAAAAAACAAAAAATATAAAATCAGCATGACTTTGAAAAAGTTCATCAGTCTCCTTTAATCTAAACATAGTTGAGCAGATGAGACATGTTCATGGCTAAAACTAGCTAGCTAGCTCTGGCCTCTGACCACACCCAGTTCTTTAGCCTGGTGTGCTGATATGGTTTAGGACGCTGTGGAACTTCCTGGCATCGAGAAACATGAGCGGAACTTCACAGGAAGCTGCATCGTTACAGAGGCTAACATCCTGAATGCATTTTGAATTGCCTCTTAGGCTCCGCCTACTAAAAATTTGATTAAGTAACTGGAGATGATTTGAGCTTAGAGGTGGAGAAAAGGTTGCTGATAGTCAGAAATTTATTTATTTTTAAATGAAGCTTTATGACGACGTTTGAAACGACTGCCGGAAGAGCTGTTTGTGGATGGAAAGACTTCGCTTTACTTCTTAGCAAAACTAAAATCTACACTTGTTGCTAAACGATGACGATTGCCATGTTATTCCCTTTATAAACAGGCTGTAAGGGAATAACTTTGGAAGACTATCACTGCGTTCCAGTTTCGGTTTAAAACACACCCTTGTTAAACGAATGAGCCAAACCGATAGTGGTAGGAGTTGGAGGTTAAAAAAAAAAAAAGTTAGTTTTGAAAAGTTTTGCTGCCTGTTTACACTTTATATCTATAAATTTCATCTAGCGTCATCTATAAATCTATCCATCATAGCCAGCTGCTCAAAGAAAAAGTTAAATGGAGAAAAAAAAAAATCCAGAACCATGTCACCATCCTTGTGACTAATTCCCCAGGAGCCCATCTAGAGAAGGGCCCAGGGGACAAGGGTGTGTCAAGAACACGACTGGAGCACAGCTGAATAAAGCAACTGGAGAAAACAACACTTAAAAGTTTGTGACCTTCAAAAACGTTGACCTCTGGGTTTGACACGAGTTTGAGAGTGGTGATGAGATGGGGGAGATTTCTCATAGGCACAAAGGGTTCAGTTCAGCTGCCACAAAAATTATCTTTCATGACGGAGGGGAAAAAAATAAACAGGATGAGCACCAAAAAAAAAAAAGTCAAAGTGCAGAGATTCCGGATGCAATTTTTTCAGCTTATAGGTGATGAAGATCCCTCAGTAACAGGGTGCTACGTTCCTACACATGACCAAACACACCAAATCTAATGGGCCTGAAAACAAAAACCAAGAACACGCCCTTCCTTACAAAAAGCAATGCAGGTATCTGAAGTGAACACAGACAAACAAAAAGAAGTACAAACAAACAAGGAGAAAAGCAGAGCAGAAGGCACATTAACACTCCATTTGAAGCGAGTCTGTACACCTCGGTTTGCCGCCGTGTTCAACATGAACCTGTTCATAAAGGCAGAGATTCGACTCGACTCGACTTCAAGGCTGGATAAATTCTGCAGCTGTGTACAAAATGAAAGATGACACGATGCCCTCATTGGAAATTCTCGTCTTTTTTCCTCTCAAATTTCAAAGCTCTAAAATATTTCATGCTTCATTCAGAAACATGCGGTTTTGATTCGTTTTGCTCCGGTTATGCTAAAAACGACTGCTTTAAAGATTAAAACGCTGGATTCTAGGAGTTATGAACTGGAAATGTGGCACATGGACTTTGTGTTGTTTCAGATTTTGCAAGCTGTTTTTCACCCTCATTCCTAGCTCTGGCCCAAACATACATTTTCCTGAGTTCTGAACTCAGCCTGTTTGCCATTTCCCAAGTTCTGAGCTCAAAACTGTTTCGCGTTTGGACCAAGTCCTGAGTTTTAAACTCAAAACATTTCCCAGTCTGAATTTTGGACCTGGTTCGATCTGTTTCACGTTCCAGCTTCCGGACTCGATACGTTTTACGAGTTTTGAGACTGGACTCCAGCAGGTTTTCCTTTTTATCGGATTTTACGTTACTGAGTTCTGAATCAAATCTGTTTTATAGAACAATCTGAACTGTGACTGTTTCACCTTTGAGTTTTGAAACTAAACTCTTTGATAAATCCAAAACCTGTACTGGACCTCGTGCGTTATGGAACAAACCTATTTTGCGGTTCCCACAGCCTGGACTCGACTTGCTTTGCGTTAATGAGTTCTAAGCTTCCATCCCACCGTGTTGTTCAACCTATGAGAGCAAAATCCCCCAGACTGCATCATGGCAGTTTTAATCAAATCGTTAACTTCTTTTGAAAACTGAATCAGATTCAGGTTTACTAAAAGCATCGTGGTGATGACCTGGACTGCTAGTGAAAGCCACTGAAGCAATGATCTCTGTGACGTTGTGCTCGAGATCAAGAGGTCTAAGTGCATTACTCAAGCTGTAATGTGTGGAAAGGTGATTTCCCCCCCCCCACACACACACCAGTAACGACCGGGACACTTTGTAATAGCTCAGACGATCATTAAATAGGAGGAGGAGTCAGTTAAAGCTTCTGAGTAAAACAAAACAAACATGAGTAAAGCCACCTTCTCCCAAATGACACACACTCTCTGTCTCACACACACACACACACACACACACACACTCTTCAGTTTAGGAAACAAAAAACCGGACAAATATACACGATGTAAAAACGGTATTACAAAAAGGGAAAAAAAAATGTAAAAATGCTGGTACAAGTCCAGAAAAGTTAAGGCAGTTGCCAAAGAGGATTAAAAGGCAGCTATGACAAAGAGCTCAGGTGATTAAAACCGTGTGAACCTCTCTTTTTTTTTTCTCTTCCTTTTTTAAACTTCTGAGCACAAATGCTCATGAGAAATATACAAAAACTATTTGGTAACAAAAGGTTACTAAATGTTACAAAACTGAGGAAAAAAAAGGTGAAAAATGTACCTTCGCTAAAGCTTATAAAATTATACATCATTAAAAAAAACAATAATAACAATAATAATAATAATAATAATAATAATTAATACTTGGTCCTTGAAAACTATATTACTACACGATAACTTTTTCTTCTTCCATGTTGAGCCCTTCTGACAGAGGACACGAAGAGTTTTCTTCACCTCTGTTTTTACGGTTTGGCAAAACTATGATTAGTTTCATTTTATTTCCATGAAAGAAAAAAAAAAAAGGAAAAGAACAAGGAGAAAAGAGCTGGTCTTGAGTTCAATTCCTCTCTCAGAGTCTCATCCATTCTCCAACATCGGTGTCCTTTAGTGGAGAATCTGAAAGGTGGCGTTTTATTTTGCCCTTCAGCACCACACACACGCGCGTGAGCAAGCACGCGCGCGCACACGTTAGGACACGGACATGGCCGAGGAGAAAGAGGACGATGAAGAAACCGCGCTGGATGTTGGGAATCCAACCTGACTGTCGATCCTTCACTGCAGCATAAGGCTCGATGAAGATGATGATGAAGACGACAAAGAGGAGGAGGAGGAGGGTGAAGAGACGGAGGCTGAGCGCAGAATGGCCCCTGCGGCACTGCAGTGTGGCCGTGGCCCTGGCTCAGGCGTGTAGGTGAATGTCAGTGCCGTGGAGTAGATGATGCCATCGTTGCGCACCAGAGTTACAGGAACCTGGACGGGCTGCCGGACCCAGCGCCATCCCTCACGGAACGCTGAGATATCAGGAACCACGCAGAGAACGCTCTCGCCGCACCTACACAGATTTTACATTTAAAACTCCAACACACAGAGGCCAAATCTGAAATGACTTCACACTTGTGTGTGTATTTTTTATATTATATATAAAAAATGCTGACTACACTGGGTATAACTCTGTGTGACTGGCTCACCTGTACATGGTGTCCGCCTCCACATCACCAAACCACACTCGGAGATTTGGAGTAAAATTTTGTCCAGTCAGCTCCAGCATGGCCACATCACCCCCTCCGTTTAGCTACCACACACACACACACACACACACCACTCTAAAATCCCTTATGAAAGCAGCACATTTTAATACAATCATGATACACTTACACAAACAAAATTAATGGAACGGATTTATTTCTGGCCTCACGTCTTAAATGTGCATTTTTTTTCAAAACTGGATAATAAACTGATCGTCTGTTCCTGTATCAGAACAGTGGACTAATGGCATCCAGAGACTGTATTATATTTGTGTGTGTGTGTGTGTGTGTGTTACCTGTAAACTCTCAACCACAGGTACAGGTGTGACAGGGTGTGTGACAGGGCCCATGCCCTCGTAGAATGTGTACTCGGCTTTATCCGTGCTGATGATCGTCCACGATGCGCCATCGTTAATCATCTCTTTGTTCATTTCTTTGGGGCACGGTGTTGCCTGGAATCATTCAAATTACAGTGAAAGAGGTGTGGCCTGCACACCTGTCTCAGAAAAGGAGGCGTGGCCTGCTCACCTGTCAGTAATACAACCCCGATTCCAAAAAAGTTGGGACAAAGTACAAATTGTAAATAAAAACGGAATGCAATAATTTACAAATCTCAAAAACTGATATTGTATTCACAATAGAACATAGACAACATATCAAATGTCGAAAGTGAGACATTTTGAAATTTCATGCCAAATATTGGCTCATTTGAAATTTCATGACAGCAACACATCTCAAAAAAGTTGGGACAGGGGCAATAAGAGGCTGGGAAAGTTAAAGGTACAAAAAAGGAACAGCTGGAGGACCAAATTGCAACTCATTAGGTCAATTGGCAATAGGTCATTAACATGACTGGGTATAAAAAGAGCATCTTGGAGTGGCAGCGGCTCTCAGAAGTAAAGATGGGAAGAGGATCACCAATCCCCCTAATTCTGCGCCGACAAATAGTGGAGCAATATCAGAAAGGAGTTCGACAGTGTAAAATTGCAAAGAGTTTGAACATATCATCATCTACAGTGCATAATATCATCAAAAGATTCAGAGAATCTGGAAGAATCTCTGTGCGTGAGGGTCAAGGCCGGAAAACCATACTGAGTGCCTGCAATCTTCGGGCCCTTAGACGGCACTGCATCACATACAGGCATGCTTCTGTATTGGAAATCACAAAATGGGCTCAGGAATATTTCCAGAGAACATTATCTGTGAACACAATTCACTGTGCCATCTGCCGTTGCCAGCTAAAACTCTATAGTTCAAAGAAGAAGCCGTATCTAAACATGATCCAGAAGCGCAGACGTCTTCTCTGGGCCAAGGCTCATTTAAAATGGACTGTGGCAAAGTGGAAAACTGTTCTGTGGTCAGACGAATCAAAATTTGAAGTTCTTTATGGAAATCAGGGACGCCGTGTCATTCGGACTAAAGAGGAGAAGGACGACCCAAGTTGTTATCAGTGCTCAGTTCAGAAGCCTGCATCTCTGATGGTATGGGGTTGCATTAGTGCGTGTGGCATGGGCAGCTTACACATCTGGAAAGACACCATCAATGCTGAAAGGTATATCCAGGTTCTAGAGCAACATATGCTCCCATCCAGATGACGTCTCTTTCAGGGAAGACCTTGCATTTTCCAACATGACAATGCCAAACCACATACTGCATCAATTACAGCAGCATGGCTGCGTAGAAGAAGGGTCCGGGTACTGAACTGGCCAGCCTGCAGTCCAGATCTTTCACCCATAGAAAACATTTGGCGCATCATAAAACGGAAGATACGACAAAAAAGACCCAAGACAGTTGAGCAACTAGAATCCTACATTAGACAAGAATGGGTTAACATTCCTATCCCTAAACTTGAGCAACTTGTCTCCTCAGTCCCCAGACGTTTACAGACTGTTGTAAAGAGAAAAGGGGATGTCTCACAGTGGGAAACATGGCCTTGTCCCAACTTTTTTGAGATGTGTTGTTGTCATGAAATTTAAAATCACCTAATTTTTCTCTTTAAATGATACATTTTCTCAGTTTAAACTTTTGATATGTCATCTATGTTCTATTCTGAATAAAATATGGAATTTTGAAACTTCCACATCATTGCATTCCGTTTTTATTTACAATTTGTACTTTGTCCCAACTTTTTTGGAATCGGGGTTGTACAAAGTGTGTGTGCGTGTGTGTGTGAGAGAGAGAGAGAGAGACACACACACACTCACCTGGAACTGGATGATGCGTTCCTGAGAGAGACACAGGTACATCCGCTCCGTGTCCTTCAGGTAAAATGCACACTTGTGAAGCTGAGATACAGGATCATCTGCATCCATAAGTGCAGTCTGCTTATCCACCTTACGGATGACCTACACACAATTTAATAAACAATGCCAACATTTCATTTGCCATGATTAACATCACAAAAATATTACAATATTTAAAATGATGTGTGTTCTCACCAGACGTGGTAAAGCCATGCCTGTGACGGAACACACCAGTTTAACGGTCTGACCGTAGTGGATGTATCCGTCTCTCACTGTGAACTCCTCACCCTCTGACTCCTCGTCATCCACTGTACAGTGCGAGGAGAGAAAAAGAAAAATCAGACACTGAACAATAAAACAGAAACATAAGGATGTGTTTGAGAGGAGTGCGCGCACACGCACGCACAAGAGAGAGACTCACACAGGTGGATGTAAAAGGCCCCCCACTGCTGAGAGCTAGCGTGGAAGTTTCCTCCCTCAACATGAAGGTATCGAGTGCTGACTGTCTGAGAGCGTAACCGATTAAACAGAGCCACTTTAGTGCCCGATGCTATACACACTGAGAGAGAGAGAAAAATTTAAAGCTGAATTTTCACCGAATCAAATTAAAACTGAATTTGATAAAAGAGAAAAGTAAGAAGCCATTAATGTATTAGCACACTGCTCAGAGTTAAGTGTCTCTTTGAATAGAAATGACAGAAGAATTCACAGAATGACCAGATTTAAAAAAGACTGAAGATAAATGACTCACGGTCTGCGTTCTTCAGAGACTGTTTCTTCTTGGAAGGTTTGGAGATGACTTTGATGCGTTTGCTGAGGAAGACACCAATTTCTGCGCTGTTCCCGTAGAACATCTTCACTGACAGCATGAAGTGCTTCCTCTTGTCTGAGTCGGATATGTACAACGTTTTGGCTGTGCAGAAGTTCTGCGGCGGGGAGGAGAGATGGAGAAAGGAACCAGTCAGGACAAAGGGAAAGCTCAACAATTTCTTAACCCTTTGGTGACTGACCCCTTGAAAATGGTTCCTCCAGGAACCATGACGTTTCAGTTGTCAAGACAACGGAAAAACTAAAATACAAATACAAGAGCATTTTGTTTTGTGCACAAGAGCATTGTGACGTATCTTTCTGTTTTTGTATTTTAGTTTTTCCGTTGTCTTGACAACTGAAATGTCATCGTTCCTGGAGGAACCATTTTCAAGGGGTCAGTCACCAAAGGGTTTTAAACGGCTTTTATCGTTTTGCATTGTGTCTTCACTGGGTGAGAGTTTAAGAGCGTGTCTGTTGCACCACCTTGCCCTCCAGGTTGAGATGCTGCATTTCTTGCTCGCTGTTTCCGATGCCGATAAAGGCGCAGGGTTGTGCTTCCTGCTCAGAGCAGCCCTCTCTCTCCATCTGCTCCTTCTTCTTCTTCCAACCACAGCCCATCAGGTACACACACGGCGGCGGGCAGAAGAACCTCAACATGACACACAACACCACGTTATGAACCTCAACAAACAACTCACAGCTACTGTTTCGCCCTTACGTACACAATTAACACGTGAGTCACAGTCCACAGTCTCTGCCTCCTAACTCCAGTGTAACCAATAAGACCACAGACCCCACCTCCTAACACTATAAAACAATCAGACTGTAATTCCCATAACATCTGGGATTCCAGTCAACTGATTCTTTCAAACAATCTGAGAAGCTGAACCAGGTGAGGTTTTTTTTTTTGGGGGGGGGGGGGGGTCCTCAAGTTTTAATACTTTTGCATGTCAGGTATCCTGTTGGAGTATTTTCTTGGATATATATTTAATACAATGACATTTTGATTGTTTATTGCTAGGTTTTTCAATCATGTTGGCTTATTCATATTGAAGTTTTTGTTCAATTTAAATACTACAATACGTCTACATTTGTTTTTATTCTCAATATTTATTTAATGGGGGCGGCACGGTGGTGTAGTGGTTAGCGCTGTCGCCTCACAGCAAGAAGGTCCGGGTTCGAGCCCCGTGGCTGGCGAGGGCCTTTCTGTGTGGAGTTTGCATGTTCTCCCCGTGTCCGCGTGGGTTTCCTCCGGGTGCTCCGGTTTCCCCCACAGTCCAAAGACATGCAGGTTAGGTTAACTGGTGACTCTAAATTGACCGTAGGTGTGAATGTGAGTGTGAATGGTTGTCTGTGTCTATGTGTCGGCCCTGTGATGACCTGGCGACTTGTCCAGGGTGTACCCCGCCTTTCGCCCGCAGTCAGCTGGGATAGGCTCCAGCTTGCCTGCGACCCTGTAGAAGGATAAAGCGGCTAGAGATAATGAGATGAGGATTTATTTAATGTGAAATTTGACTCACTCATTCTAAAAAAAAAAAAGTGCCTAAAAAAAAAAAAAAAAAAAGGCCATCAGGGTTAACCCTGTTCTCATTTTATTTGCTGGTTGTGCAAGAGCCAACATTACCGGCATTCAAAAGTAAGTAAGTAAGTAAGTAAGTAAGTAAGTAAGTAAAGATAGATAGATAGATAGATAGATAGATAGATAGATAGATAGATAGATAGATAGATAGATAGATAGATAGATTTATTTCATTTCAACATGGTAAACCCAATCAATTTATCAATACATGTCCACAGCCTAAAACACATTCGTTTAACATCATACAGTCACAGGCATGTCCTTAAATCTCCCTTTTTCTCTCAATCGTTTAATTATTGAAAAAAAAAAAATTCTAATATCAGACTCGGACTTTCTGCTTATGGAGGCTGATGGTCGAGATGCTCAATCAGTTTAACAAATTTTCCCCCCCCCCAAAAGATAGACATTACTGTGACTTGATTTTTGGACACACTATTCCACGCTTTCTTGCTTTTGAATGATTGTTATTGTCCCAGTGCGACACTGAAGGTTTCTGACCAACTGCATGTAGCTGACTGGAATCAGGTGAATTAGAATTAAAACAAAAACAAACAAACAAAAACGAATGACTTGGTTATACTGGTGAAAGGGTACAAATAGCTCACTAAAAAGTGTTGTTCAGCAGGAACCACACCCACGGCTCGAAATTCGCGGTGGTCCGGTCGCCCGAGGCAACTTAGTCATTTGGTGGGCAATTCCTGTCACTAGTCAGCCCGGCTGGCTAGTTGAAAATAAAAAAAATATATATGAAGCGAAGATTCAGACACACCATCAACTAAAGCCGCCACATATTAAGCGTGTGCCGTGTCTGTTTTAATCAATGAGTTTATCGGCAGGACAGAAAATACCAAAGAATTCCGAATCATATCGTGTACGAGTCAGGCTGTCAGTTTTTTCACTACTGCGCATGCATATAACGCATCTCGTTGAATATCGCGGTAATCACGTTATCAAATTCAATAGATGTGGCCATATTATCACCCATTTAAACATGTGTTTTTGTTGTTGTTTACATCTACATCTGCCAAAGCTACGTTGCAATGTGGAATTTTTTGAAAGGTGTACAGAAACCGCCAGAGACGGGGACAAAGCGACCTCGGTCTGAAGAGGAGAAAAAGGCCGCTGATAAAGCGTATGAGAAGGAGAAACGACAAAGGACTTATAAGCAAACGTGGGAGCAGGGTAGGCCTTGGCTGCGATATGATTTCTATGGAATAATTAATTTTTTTCAAGTTGATTCCTAGTCAATATGAAGCTCCTGATGCTTTCTCTCTCATAAATGGTTAAATACAGAAAGCATATTGGACATATTTTGGGTGCTATAGTCATGATAGTAAGTATATTTGTTTTCAATACTCATACACCAAGTTGCCAAGTTTTCCAATACATTACTATTTGTTGATATATTATGGTGCTCTGTGTTATGTATTTAACAACAGTATCAAAATACTCGGGTCTTGAAATAAATGCACGTTAGTCATGAACAATGGGAACTACTCTCTTTTGTGTTATTTTTGACAGAAGTAAAATTCATACATGAACAAATTTTGGCGAGTTGATTTTCTGTTTGGCAAGTTACTTTGGAAGGTAACTAGTCCGGCTGGCTGGTGAAAAAAAAATATGAATTTCTAGGCCTGACACCCCACTGTCTGGAACATCCGAACAATGTATATTTACCTCTTTTCGTTGCCGTAAGATTTCTGTGCAACTTTTGCATGTAGTATCAGCACAGTCTGATCTCCTCTCTCCTTCAAGTAATTACGCATCGCCTCTCTGGGGACAAAAACAACCTCGATTAGGGCATTATTAGAAAATTATTTAAAAACAAACAAGGACAACCTGTGTACCTGGTAAGGCGCTTTGGCTGAGGAAGCTCACCAAATTTCCTGCATAAACAAAGCAAAAGAAGGTCAGAATTACTGAAATACATATGTATAAGGCTTAGCAAAGAGATCTGCGCATGCGCAGTTTCTGTACAGTTGGTTGACAGTTTGGAAGGCGAATAAACACAAAAATAAAAAGTGAACAAGCGTTAAGTGTTCATACGTAACTCTTATTCGAGGACAAATAGCATTGCGTGAAAGCAATGATGTGTCATAATACTTGAAGAAACCCGTTATTAAAGTAAAAGTCTTGCTACAGCTAGCGAGCTAAGAGTTGGCTAACTCGTTAAACAGCTTTTTTTTTTTCTGTTCACACCGAGCGGCGTAAAGAAACCGCGCAGCCTTTTACGCTTTACTGCTCACTCCGATAAAGTACTGGCACATTTACACAGATGTAAAACGCCTATATTATGGGCAATAAATATCATTTTCGCAGAACATGTCTGCTTTAGAAATGTGGGCGAAACTTGTCTGATTAGCATGATGGCTAACTGAGCGAACTACATAAAAGAACAAAGCTAAAACAAGGCACGAGACCAAAAAAGTAGGTAAATAACAACGGTGAACAGGACTACACACGGGAGAGAGACCGAACACGAATAATTTAAACTCTCCCGACAAACCCCGTATATTTAACGTCAACTTTAACTTCTCCATGCCTCTCTCTTGTTGTTAATTTCATCACTTACCCCGTCACAACAGGCGCCATCTTCCATCAACTCTCTAATAAAAGTCTATGTATCGCGAGATTTCCGCCAGCCTTCCTTCCAGACAGAACAACCCAGGCGTGGGAAAGTAGTCCAAGTCTCGCGATAGCTCATATATTCTCACAATAGAAAAGCATTGAAAAGCTTATCACGTGTTATCGCGAGAGTTCTTGTTCTCCGACAGCCGCAGACCAAAGCGTGAGAAGGTGAAGGAGGGGAAGGAGGGGGAGGCGGACTTGTCACGCAGGCGTGGGAAAGTTCCTAAAATCTCGCGATAACACCGAAATTTTCTATAATAGAATGTTAAAGTGTTATCGCGAGATTTGCCAGGGTAAGCAAATAACAACCAAGCACCGTGTGAAAATTCTCACAGTGTGAAGGACAGATCCTGTGGAGACGCGTGGGTCCTGAACTCACAGTTCACACTTATTAAGTCTTAATTCAGGCTTGCCACGAAGGTTGGGGGGGGAGATCACACTATAATTTCTGTGACTGTTTGGGGGTTTTTTTTAACCCAATAAAAATCACAGAAACACTATCACTAATACAAGGGGGAAACTCTAATAGATTAGATTAGATAGAACTTTATTGATCCCTTTGGGAGGGTTCCCTCAGGGAAATTAAGATTCCAGCAGCATTATTACAGATAAACAGAAAAAAGAAATAGAGAAAAACTTCTAGACAAATCAAAATATAATTAAGTATTTACATATACAAACATAAAAAGAATAAGATATGGGAGAGAGGAGGAGGAAGGAAAAAAGGGAAGGGGGGCAGCAGGAGAGATATTGCACATTGTCAGGTATTGCTTATTGTTAGGCTAGGCTACTGCTCCTTCCTAGTCTGGCTAACGCAACTTCAAAGCTCTGCGAGCATTTGGTCTGGCATAGATATTAAGCCCAACCGTTTCCCAAAGCGCGTGGTTGACCCGCCTCCCTGAAATGCCTCAGTTTGCTACTGGTCGAAGCCAGAAAAGGCTGTGACGAAGCTTAAACCAATCACATCACTCTTTCCTCTGACGTATGTGACGCGACGGAAACTGCTTGAGTAACAGGAAGAAGAAGGAGGAGCTGAAGAGGAAGAGGACGATAATAGCGCGATCAAAGGCGAGACGACCACAACGATAGGATTCTCGCTGAGCCCCACTGATTTGGCTACCAGTGGGGCTAACTGGTAGATAAAACTCTTACCGAAGCCGGTCGGGAGCAAGGCGAAAACGTCCTTCCTTTCAATAAATACCTCCAGGGCTGCTCTTTGCTCCGTTTTCAATGAGAACTTCCCATTGAATGCTTTCAATACAGCATCTACCGCTGTGTCAAAGGCTTGCCGCTGCTCCATGTTCGTAATGTTTCTAGTGAATGAAGCGCTTCCGGCATAGATTCTGTAAACAATCTATGGCTTCCGGTCGCAGTTCTACTACGTCACTGCCTTGAACACGCCTCTACCCAGGGCCGTTGGAGATGCTCAAAGTTGATTGGCTCCCGATTTTTCGGGAGCTTGGAAGAGCTGGAGATAGCTTGCCTTGCCAGACTAAGTTCGCAACAGCCCCCCGTGTTGCGTCACACTTAGGATGGGTGGGCCCAGGCTAGCTCCTTCCCGTCCTCTGTCCTCCTGTTACCCCTCCTCCCCCCCAGAGAGGAGTTGTACAGTCTGATGGCATGAGGGACAAAGGAGTTTTTGAGTCTGTTCGTCCTGCGCTTGGGAAGGAGCATTCTGTCACTGAACAGGCTCCTCTGGTTGCTGATGATGGTGTGCAGAGGGTGACTGGCATTGTCCATGATGTTCAATAGTTTGTCCATAGACCTCTTCTCTGCCACCATCACCAGAGAGTCCAGCTTCATGCCGACCACAGAGCCAGCCCGCCTGATCAGTTTGTCCAGCCTGGATGTGTCCTTCTTGGATGTGCTGCCCCCCCAGCACACCACGGTGTAAAACAGGACACTGGCAACCACAGACTGATAGAACATCCACAGGAGTTTCCTGCAGATGTTAAAGGACCTCAGCCTCCTAAGTATAGCCTGCTCTGTCCCTTCCTGTATAAGTGATTGGTGTTGCAAGTCCAGTCCAGCTTGCTGTCCAGCCACAGCCCGAGGTACTTGTAGGAATCCACAGCCTCCACCTCGACTCCCTTGATCAGAATTGGTCAGGACCTTGGTCTGGACCTCCCAAAGTCAGTTGTGCAGGGTGAAAAGGAGACTATAATTATCTAACTATTAAAGCATTCATGTGTAAATTATTGAAAAACCTAACTTTTATTGAAACTTTTTTAAATTACTTATTAAGTTTAAATCGACAATATTAGGAGTAAAATATAAACTTTATACCTGGAAATTTTTTTTTACACATTTTGTTGACAAAAATAGCAAACATAATTTATGAACAAAATATAACATTCTTGACATTTTTAAATTACAAAATGTTCAGGATTGTTGATGATGCAGCTTTAATAATTAAAAAAAAATATCCTAAGATAGGGGTTCTCAACCTGTTCTGCTTTAAAGTGCATATCACGGGTAAATTCAGGAGCAAGAGCAATGTAATTCTCCTATTTTATATTAAACTTTGGTCAAATATCTGTCACATTTTGCGTTTTGTGCAATTTTTTTTCCTTGCGCAATACCAGAAAAATTCAGTTGAAATCAAGCCATTTGAGGAGAATTGGTCCGCCTCTGAAAAAAACTTGGCATTTGGATTTCCCGGGAAACATTGATTTTCATGATGTCGCGTGCGGGACACCTCCTTCTAAATCCTTTTGTCAGCGCTGGTTTGTTTATGAGAAAACGACCTGGTGGTTTTCTGCAAATTTCTTCAATGTTATCACGTAATTATTAAAATGGTTAACAGATGTATCATAGGAGGGCATAGCAACACCAATCTTGATGGGATTAGTACTCATCGTTTTCCAAAAGACCGGACAATGAGAGAGTAATGGGAGCGCTTGGTCTATGCAGGCTGTGCACTGAAACCGCGCAAGCTCTCACAGCCTGCTCGCGCTTCCACAGGTAACGTCACGAATCTGGCTCCAGACTTCCTTGGGATTTTTTTCCAGATGCGTTTTATTTTATTTTTTTCTGCTGTAGACAGATGGCCTTGTGCAAAATTACCCTTCTGGATGAGCGTGTAAAAGGACATACTTTCATATTAAAAAAAAAAGAAATTGGTCCAGAATATGCACTTTAAGGCCCACCCCTTCATATTTGTAATGAGTTGGGGCCCATTAAAAAAAGATCCCCAATTATGTTGGCTCCTCTATTCTATTAGAATCTAATAATCTATTGTAAAGTGTATTAATGGGATGCAATATCACTCCCTGTTACAGTTGGGAGCCCAGGAATTAAATAAATGCAATAAAAACAAACTGTTTTCAATTGTAGGTATTGTATTTAAAACTGTATGGATGTGCCAGAAGCGAACATAAAACCATGCATGCAGGGCATTCTCAGTCAAAAGGGATTAATGATCCAAAAGTGGAGTCAAGTCAAGTTTATTTGTATAGCGCTTTTAACAATAAACATTGTCGTAAACAGCTTTACAGGATTTGAACGACTTAAAACATGAGCTAATTTTATCCCTAATCTATCCCCAATGAGCAAGCCTGTGGCGATGGTGGCAAGGAAAAACTCCTTCAGACAACATGAGGAAGAAACCTCGAGAGGAACCAGACTCAAAAGGGAACCCATCCTCATTTGGGCAACAACAGACAACATGACTATAACATTAACAGTTTTAACATGAAGTCAGATTCGTTGATGTTATAAACTCTTCATTGATGGAAACTCGAGTGCAAAACTGTTCATGACAACTGCAGTCCTAAAGTTAGCAAGTCACCTGTAGTCCTCAGACATAAAAGCATTACTGTAAGTGTCCAGATCGGAGTGGAGTCTGCATTACCAGGAGCTCTACTCCAGGGAGAACACTGTCACACATATGGCCATCGAAGAGACCACCCCACTGTCCATCATGGAGGAGCTGGACATCCCACCCACCATCGAGGAGCTCAGCAAGGCCATCGACTCGCTAGCCTGTGGTAAAGCTCCAGGTAGCGATGGCATCCCGCCTGAAGTCATCAAAGCCGGCAAGGAAAGCTCCCTCTTGGGCCACCTACACGAGCTTCTGCTGCAGTGCTGGGAGGAAGGGACAGTACCCCAGGACATGTGTGATGCCAAGATCATCATGCTGTACAAGAACAAAGGGGACTGCAGTGATTGCAACAACTATCGCGGTATCTCGCTCCTCAGCATCGTCGGCAAAGCCTTTGCCCGCGTTGTCCAACAGACTGCAGCTCCTCGCCGAGCGGGTGTACCCAGAGGCACAGTGCGGCTTTAGAGTGGCCAGATTGACCATCGACATGGTTTTCTCCTTGAGACAGCTACAGGAGAAGTGCCGTGAGCAGAGACAACCCTTGCTCATCACCTTCATCGTCCTGACCAAGGCGTTCGACTTGGTCAGCAGAGAAGGACTCTTCACCCTCCTACACTGGATTGGATGTCCCCCCAAGCTCCTGAGGATGATCATGTCCTCCCACAACATGAGCGGCACTGTTCAGTACGACGGATCATCCTCGGACCCCTTCCCAATCAAGAGTGGTGTCAAGCAGGGGTGCGTCCTCACTCAGACTCTCTTCGGTGTGTTCTTCTCCCTGCTGTTGTGCCATGCCTTCCGACAGTCTGAAGACTGCATCTTCCTCCACACCAGGAGTGACGGGGCCTATTCAACCTGGCACACCTCCGAGCAAAGATGAAGGTGCTGAAGGTCCTCATCAGAGAGATGCTCTTCGCAGATGATGCCGCCCTCACCGCCCACACTGAGGAAGCACTACAGCAACTCCTCACCTGCTTCGCAGATGCCTGCAACGAGTTCGGGCTCACTATAAGCCTGAAGAAGACCAACATCATGGGCCAGGACGTCAGCAGAGTTCCCCATATCACCGTCGGCAACCACAACCTTGAAGTGGTGGATAGGTTCACCTATCTGGGCTCCACCATCTCCAGCAACCTTTCTCTCGATACCGAGCTGAGTGTGCGGATCGGCAAAGCAGTAACAACAATGGCCCATCTTGCGAAGAGAGTCTGGGACAATACCATGCTCATGACCAACACCAAAATGAGAATGTATCAGGCTGGCGTGCTGAGCACTCTCCTCTATGGAAGCGAAGTATGGACCCTCTACTCCCGCCAAGAACGTAGACTGAACGCCTTCCACATGCGCTGTCTCAGAAGACTTCTGGGCATCACCTGGCAGGACTGTGTCACCAATACCAATGTCCTGGCCAAGGCAGGGATGCCCAGCATGTTTGCCATGCTGACCCAGAGACGCCTGCGCTGGCTAGGCCACGTCAGTCGCATGGACGACGGCCTCATGGACGACTGCCGCATCCCAAAGGACGTGCTGTATGGTGAGCTGGCCACAGGCTCCAGACCCACAGGATGACCTGCACTACGCTACAAGGACGTTTGCAAGCGCGACATGAGGGCAGGTGGCTTCAACCCCGCAGACCTGGAGACGGCGGCCTCAGACCGCATCGGCTGGTGGTCCACCACCAAGGCCGCCGTTGGGGAAGCCGAGGAAAGGAGAGAGACCCGGTGGGGGAAGAGGAGTGTAGGTGCAATTAGTAATTAAGTGATCAATCTCATTAAATCAGTCTCATTAATTAATCTCATTAAATCAGTCTCATTGGATCAGTCTCATTAATTGATACCATTAATTTTGGTGCTTAATAATAAATTACCAAACAGCTAAATTATGGTATATTCCAAATTATTATGATCACTTACCGTATTACATAACTCATATGCACCTTGGAATTCTTTTGAGATTTGGGCGACTTCAAAAGTATTGGAACAACAAATAAAACACACAGTTTCAATAATAATTGAATTTATTATAACAAAGATAAAAATGAATAATAACAGTTGAAATCTTCAGCAAACAGTGAGGTGTGTGGGTGTGTGTGTGTGTGTGTGTGTGTGTGTGAGTGTGTTGTGGTGAAGACAAAAGATTAGCTTTGTGTGCTAATTAAGATGTGTTTGTGTGTGTGAGGCCTGGTGACCACGTGTTTCTAAGTAACACAAGAGAGATAGCTTTGGTTGCTAAGACAAAGGAATGCTAGCTAGGGTGTGTTTGTGCGTGGGGGAGTTGACCACGTGTTTCTAAGTAAAACAAAGAATTAGCTTTGGTTGTTAAGACAAAGGAATGCTAGCTAAGGTGTGTTTGTGTGTGGGGGAGTTGACCACATGTTCTAAACAAAAGTCAGCCTAGCTTGCTAACGAGACAAAGGAATTAGCCGTGTGTTTAGCTAAGGTGTGTTATGAGGCCTATGGCCTAGCAAAGAAAAAGGCTAGCATGGGATGCTAACTGAGACAAAAGAATTAGCCGTAGGCTAATTTCACTAGCTTATAACAGTACTAAATCCACTGAAATCTTGATGAGATCAAAATATGTATAAGAATAAAATTAAGAGTTTTAGGAAGGAATAGAATAAAGCATGCAACAGCCTATCTATTAAAACAACTGAGAGGTCAAAACAAAATAGAACAATCAATCAATTCAACATCCTAAGTGTTTACAGTGTACACAATTAAACCGTTCCTGAGTTTAAATTCACACTGCTTCATAAAACTAATTCCTAAGACTAGTTTCCGCCCAAATGCCAATCTTACTTCAGTATCTCGCCTCTACGCGAGATTATGAGAAGATGTCCTGAGACTTTTGGAGTTTCACCATTGTGGAGACCTCCGTGAAGCACAGAGAATTTCTTGGTCCGACGCGTGGTCGCTCGTGATGAAAAGAAAGTCTCTGATCAGACAGTGTGCACAGAGAATTAATTAGAAGGATCCGGTCACTTCTAACCTTAAATTAACTGCTTGGGCTGCAGTTGTACATACTTATAATGAATAAAACCGGTTGTAACTCGACTGAGTTAAAAATCGCGCAATTCTGGAGTCTACCTTGGCCAAGGGTACGAAAGAAAAGCGCTAAATTCTGTTTCTTGGAAGAAAGACGTCTTTTCTTGGGTTTTCTGGTGCAGGGTATCTCTTTGTGTCCAGATGGCTTGACATCCAAGACGAGAGAGAGACGGAAGCGTTGTTCCATTACTTATGCCTTCATGGAGGATGTGATGTTGATCCCGCCCAGGCGTGACGTAGGTCAACGTGGAAGTTGGCTGATGGGAAATGTAGTTTCTTAAAGGGACTGTACCTACATTCCCCCTTTTGGTCTCAGGGGTATGATGGAGTCATAGCACTGAGAGCACAGTACCATACAGTCCACATGTCCGTAGTCCTTGAGGTAGCCTTGCTCTGTACAGTCTATGGTGTCCTGTGAAAACTGTGTAAACTCGTGAGTTCCAGTAAGACAGTTGGAGGCAGAGCATTTTGTAGTGTTTGGGTTGGTAAACCTAATCTTCTGGAAAGGTATTGGGTTGGTGAATGTTGGTGTACACTTATGGGTGAGTGAGGCGTACAAGCTAGGTGGACAGGAAGTGCCTAACCATCGTCCCCCCCCCCCTTTTTTGGAGTGAAAACTGTTCAAAGGGCTTGATTTGATTGTTATGGAAATCAATATGAGGGCGTTTGATTAGGCCTGGATGTCCTTGTTAGGGTTTTGCTGGGATTCGAACCTGGTTCGTTGGTGTGATAATCCAGCAAACCCCCACTAGGCCACTCAAATGCAGAGGCGTGAGGCGGAAGTAGAAAAGGTATCAAAAGGTTTATTTATACTATATACACTATATACAGGGCAAAACAAAAAAACAAAAACAAAGAGTATAATCCAATACTGGGAAGACAAAGGGAAAAATAAAATATCAAAAGTTCAAAGTCCAAAAAGGAAAAGGCAAAAATGCAAAAGCTCAGAAGATCACAAAAATAAAAATATCCAAAGGTACAAAACAAAAGCCAAAAAACCAGAAAAGCAAAGTGCAAAACAAAGAACACGGTACAGAGGAAACTGGAGATAAACATAACAGCATAAAGACTCCGTGACAAGAGGACTGAACTCAGGGGTATAAATACACAAACTAATTAAGGACACAGGTGAAGATAATTAGGACTAACAGGCAATTAACAAAAACACAAAACACAGGAACAGTGGCGGCCTCTAGAGGCCAAAATAAACAAGACACGAAAAGGAAATAACAGCGGCCTCTAGAGGCCAAAACAGTCCAAGTCCTAACAGGACCCCCCCCTCTAGGAGCGTCTCCTGACGTTCCCAGGGCGATCCGGATGGGCCGAATGGAAGTCCCGACACAGTTCTTTATCTAGGACATCCCGAGCAGGAACCCAGCAGCGCTCCTCAGGACCATAGCCCTCCCAGTCCACCAGATATTGCAACCCGCCGCGGACCCGGCGGGAGTCAAGCAGGCAATGCACAGTGAACACAGTCTGCCCCTGGAAGATGCGGGGGGGTGAGGGGTTCCTAGGGGCAGGGGCATACGTAGACGTCAGTACAGGCCGCAACAGGGAAACATGGAAAGTGGGGTTGATCCTCAGAGTCCGGGGCAACTGGAGACGGTAGGAGACAGGGTTCACCCTGCGCACCACCTTGAAGGGGCCAATGTAGTGAGGAGCAAGCTTGCGGTTCTCCACCCGCAGCGGAAGGTCCTTAGTGGACAGCCAAACCCGCTGCCCAGGGCGGAAAGTGTGTGCAGGTCTTCTGTGGCGGTTGGCCTGAGTCTGGTTGGTTCTGGAGGTCTGTATGAGGGTCTTCCTGACCTTGCTCCAGGTCTTGCGACACCGTCTCACATATTGGTTGACCGAGGGCACCCCCGCGTCCTCCTCCTGGTCCGGGAACAGAGGTGGCTGGAACCCGAATTGGCACTGGAATGGCGACAGCTTGGTGGCCGATGACTGCAGGGTGTTGTGGGCGTACTCTGCCCATGGCAGCCAGGTGCTCCACGATGTCGGGTTATCCATAGCCAGGCCTCGCAGGGTGGTTTCCAGGTCCTGGTTGAGCCTCTCCGTCTGACCATTGGACTGTGGGTGAAACCCAGAGGAGAGGCTGGCAGTGGCTCCGATGACCTTGCAGAACCCGTGCCACACTCGGGAGGAGAACTGGGGCCCTCGGTCTGAGACGATGTCCTGTGGAAGACCAAAGACTCGGAAGACATGATTAAATAAAAGTTTCGCTGTTTCAAGAGCAGAGGGGAGTTTGCACAGTGGTATGAAGCGGCAGGCCTTGGAGAATCTGTCAACAATGACCAAAATGACCATGTTACCTTGTGACTCAGGGAGACCCGTGATGAAGTCGACTGCCACGTGGGACCAGGGACGCCGGGGAATGGTCAGAGGATGCAGGAGACCCTGGGGACGCTGTCGTGGGTTCTTGGTTCTGGTGCAAACCTCACAGGACAGGACAAATGACCTTACTTCCTGCTCCATGTTAGGCCACCAGAAGCGTCTTTTCAGGAAGTCCAGGGTCCTCCGAGCTCCCGGGTGGGCGGTGAGAGGGGAAGAGTGACCCCACTAGAGAACCTTGGCCCGGGCTTGATGTGGGACGTACAAGAGGCCCGGTGGCCCCGTCCCAGGACCGGGGTCCTGGCGTTGGTCTCGTCGGACAGCCTCCTCAATACCCCAGAGGACAGGGGCCACAATCCGGGACACAGGGATAATAGGCCCGACTTCATTCTCCCTGTTAGTGGCAGAGAACAGCCTGGACAGTGCGTCAGGTTTGGTGTTCTTGGAGCCGGGGCGGTACGAGAGGGTGAAGTCAAACCGACTGAAAAACAGGGCCCACCTAGCCTGTCGAGGGTTAAGTCTCTTGGCTTGCTGGAGGTACTCCAGATTCTTGTGGTCAGACCTCACCAAAGGGACAGGTGGATCTTATGTCTGGTCTCCTCAGGCGGAAAAGGCGTTCAGAGACCTCAAGGACCCTGTTAGGACTTGGACTGTTTTGGCCTCTAGAGGCCGCTGTTATTTCCTTTTCGTGTCTTGTTTATTTTGGCCTCTAGAGGCCGCCACTGTTCCTGTGTTTTGTGTTTTTGTTAATTGCCTGTTAGTCCTAATTATCTTCACCTGTGTCCTTAATTAGTTTGTGTATTTATACCCCTGAGTTCAGTCCTCTTGACGGAGTCTTTCTGTTAGGGTTTTGCTGGGATTCGAACCTGGTTCGTTGGTGTGATAATCCAGCAAACCCCCACTAGGCCACCAGGGGGATGACTCAAATGCAGAGGTGTGAGGCGGAAGTAGAAAAGGTATCAAAAGGTTTATTTATACTATATACACTATATACAGGGCAAAACAAAAAAACAAAAACAAAGAGTATAATCCAATACTGGGAAGACAAAGGGAAAAATAAAATATCCAAAAGTTCAAAGTCCAAAAAGGAAAAGGCAAAAATGCAAAAGCTCAGAAGATCACAAAAATAAAAATATCCAAAGGTACAAAACAAAAGCCAAAAAACCAGAAAAGCAAAGTGCAAAACAAAGAACACGGTACAGAGGAAACTGGAGATAAACATAACAGCATAAAGACTCCGTGACAAGAGGACTGAACTCAGGGGTATAAATACACAAACTAATTAAGGACACAGGTGAAGATAATTAGGACTAACAGGCAATTAACAAAAACACAAAACACAGGAACAGTGGCGGCCTCTAGAGGCCAAAATAAACAAGACACGAAAAGGAAATAACAGCGGCCTCTAGAGGCCAAAACAGTCCAAGTCCTAACAGTCCTAATGCGATACGCGACAGGGAATGGTTTTCTTACGATCGAAAGGTCCCGACCAATGTGGTAGGAACTTTTTGAGACGTCTACCAGCTTGGTAAAGTTAAAATATAGGACTTTGTCACCTATTTGATATTCGTGATGGGAGGCTTTTCGGTCGTAGTAGGCCTTTTGTCCTTTTACGCTCGTTTCTATTTATCTGTTGAGGGGTCTGACCTCTGCTGTAACAGTCCTTTAATCTCAGCCAACTGGGCTTTCAAAGAGTCCAGCTCTGAGCGGAACTCACCAGGTTGGTCTGAGTCACTGTGTTGGTCATCTCTACCCCTACGTTTAGAATTACGGTCAGAGCGCTCCTGCTGTCTCTGGCCAGAGTGGGGATGACGGTCTTGCTGCCAACTGCCTTGTTCCCTACAACCCTTTTCACATGAGGGGCGGTTGCCGTAGTCACTGTGGACTTGCCCTCGGTCCCTCCTAGCCTTACCTTGCCGATTCTTTCACTCACCCTGGTGATGGCTCGGCAAGGGGTGGTTCGGACCGGGGTTTCTCCAGGGGGGTCCCCCTTTTGGAGCTTCACCTCCTTCTAAGGCTAGCGGGGGCCTGTCTGCACTCTGGAGACTATGGACTCTGGGTTCATCATCGTTTCCGTTTGCGGTTTTGGCGATGGTCTCCCAGGTCATTTGGGCTAATTGCCTAATTTCCCTCATTGAGTGGAAACCCTGTCGACACATCAGTGCGACTTGAGTCCGCAAGCTTGGGTGGAGGTTATGTAAGAAGAGGGATTTGAAGCCTCTATCTTCTTCCAAGCCCGGTGCGCTACTACCCTGGAAATAGGCAGTACGTAGCCGTCTATAATATTCGCGAGGTGCCTCAGACCGTTTCTGTTTAATTTGTAACGCACACATTGTCGCGGAGGTTTCATCCGTGTACGGCACATATTCTTTCCTCATGTAGTTGCAAAGTCTCGAATAACTATCGCGAACGTTTGGGGGTAGAGTCTCTAAAAAGGCGC
The DNA here is from genome assembly GCF_027579695.1 of Neoarius graeffei. Classification (NCBI taxonomy): domain Eukaryota; kingdom Metazoa; phylum Chordata; class Actinopteri; order Siluriformes; family Ariidae; genus Neoarius; species Neoarius graeffei. The sequence continues at coordinate 36,751,646 of NC_083571.1, forward strand.
AAACACTGCTACTGGAGGTCTTCCAGATTAGTTTAAGTTTTTCTCGCGTTGTGGCATTCGGTAGGTCCATCAGGCATCGGTCAATTTCTAGTAAATAATCATTTACGTTTGTTCTTTTATTGTCGGGATCGAATCGCTCAACATCGTGGGCAAGTAGGTCAATTTGCCGTAAGCGAAGAGTTTGGTGCACGTCCTTGTGCGACCTTCTTGGCTCTCCTGAGTACTCACTATCTAAGCTACTCTGGTATTGCTCCCGTTTCTCACTAGATTCATAGCCTGATTCATCCGAAGATGGATCAGGGATACTGTAGCACACTGACCTGGGTGTGCTATGGTCCTGGGCTCGGGATGAGCACAGTACGGCTCCACCCTGGCTAAACGACGAAGTCGTGTAGCGAGTTGATGGAGTTTGGCAGGGTGTCTGGTCCTCGACCAGGTAATCTATGGTGTCCGGTTCAGACACCTCTTCCCACTCTGAGCTTCAGCACATTGTTGGGGGTCTTTCACACCCCTCGCGCCCTTCTTGGGGGGTCTGCTCCTCGGCAGCCCTCTTGGCAGCCTTTTCGGCTTTCTCTAGCCTTTTGGCGCAATCATCAAGGGAGGTTTTCAAGAGCTCACGCTCCCTATATAAATCATTATTATCGGCTGCCAGCTCAGCGTTGCTGGTGGTCAGCCTTTCAACCTCTCTGCGGAGGCGTCTGATTTCTGAATCAGTATCTCGGAAGTATGACAGGAATAGCTTACCTAGTGCCTCTTGGACACCAATGGTTGTTCTTTTTGGATCTCTCATATGTTTGTTCGAGTTATCTATGTTGTTTTGGCATTCACTCTTACTCGTGTTTCTAATGTTTGCCTTTTCGGAGGCAGAGCAGTGAATGAGGTCTGCGATGACCTCAAGGAGAGACATGTCTTGAGCGTTGTCTTCAATTTCTGAGACACGAGGGGATGCCATTTTGCTTAGGTTGGATATTTTGTAATTAATTAATCAATGAGTTAATTTATTAATAAATTGTTATTAATTAATATTAACTACATAATCAATTAATCAATCAATAAAGTTGTTTTGTTTGGAAATGCTATCTCTTATCCTAAGTTATGAATAGGTTATTAGTATTTGTGATATGGTTATCACGCTACTGTTAACCGTCTAACACACCTGGGAATATACCTTCGCAACTGCTGAATCAAACTGATAGTTTATCTGTTGTTGCAACAATATTCAAGAAGTCAACACCAATCGCCTCACATGGGGCACCAATTTAACATGTAGGTGCAATTAGTAATTAAGTGATCAATCTCATTAAATCAGTATCATTAATTAATCTCATTAAATCAGTCTCATTGGATCAGTCTCATTAATTGATACCATTAATTTTGGTGCTTAATAATAAATTACCAAACAGCTAAATTATGGTATATTCCAAATTATTATGATCACTTACCGTATTACATAACTCATATGCACCTTGGAATTCTTTTGAGATTTGGGCGACTTCAAAAGTATTGGAACAACAAATAAAACACACAGTTTCAATAATAATTGAATTTATTATAACAAAGATAAAAATGAATAATAACAGTTGAAATCTTCAGCAAACAGTGAGGTGTGTGTGTGTGTGTGTGTGTGTGTTGTGGTGAAGACAAAAGATTAGCTTTGTGTGCTAATTAAGATGTGTTTGTGTGTGTGAGGCCTGGTGACCACGTGTTTCTAAGTAACACAAGAGAGTTAGCTTTGGTTGCTAAGACAAAGGAATGCTAGCTAGGGTGTGTTTGTGCATGGGGGAGTTGACCATGTGTTTCTAAGTAAAACAAAGAATTAGCTTTGGTTGCTAAGACAAAGGAATGCTAGCTAAGGTGTGTTTGTGCATGGGGGAGTTGACCACATGTTCTAAACAAAGGTTAGCCTAGCTTGCTAATGAGATAAAGGAATTAGCCGTGTGTTTAGCTAAGGTGTGTTATGAGTAGGGTGACCAGACGCCCCGGTTTTACCAGGACAGTCCCGATTTGGGGTTGTGTGTCCCGAGTCCCGACAAAAGTCTGTCGGGACACGGATATGTCCCGGTTTTCGCCACTCGCGACGTTTGCGACTGAGCAGAGTGGGAATCATGAGCGGAGAAATGTCTGCATTTATTATTTTGATGAATTGACAGGAATAGCAAACTTTCCTGGTTACTGCCCCCTGGCCCTGTGGCATGGGTGTTTATTTAGCCACATTATTCCAGACAACAGAACATGTTGCCATGCAACAATAAAATAAACATTAACTGGCACGAATGTTCTTTGTCTAGCAGCTAGCAGCAGTAATGCCGCAGCAATTATGCCGAAAAGAAAATGTACCTTTTCCAAAGATTTACAGGGCACCTACCCCTTCCTCCGAGAGGTGCAGAACAATGCGCACGAAGCCTACTGCACACACTGTAAGTGCTTTGTTCTTGTACTGAGTTGGGTAGCCTATGTTGCAAATTCTGTGTGCTCCTGTGGGGGCTTTCCTCGGGCTGTCGCCCCTCTCCTCCTTTACTGCTGTTTTGTTTGAGTGTATATTTACGGAAGCCGCGAGAGGCCCTTCATATAATGTTTTTTTAATTCACCTTATTATCCTGAGATAACAACATAATTAATTCAGGATCGCGAGAAAACAACACAACTAATTCGAGATCTCGAGAAAACAAAACCGTTATTCCGAGATAACGACATAATTAATTCAGGATCTCGAGAAAACAACACAACTAATTCAAGATCTCGAGAAAACAAAACCATTATTTCATGATCTCAGCTGGATCACTGTATCTCCGGTCGTAGAGACGAAGCCGGGCCAGTCTTCTGCGGAGGTGCCGCGGACTAATTTTGAAATTATCCCTTATTAAAAGACTTAATGCAATCCCTCCCTGTGTCAACCCCTGATCAAAATATTGCCTTATTAGGTGATTGATTATTCCAGACATTCCAGTGACCAAAGTTGCGTCTATACAGAATGAGAAATAGCCCCAAAGTCAGCATATCACAAGTCTCTTGGCACACCTGAATGAACCATTTCTCAGCTGTTTACTCGAGATCATGACATAATTGTTTTGTTTTCTCGAGATCACGGAATAATTGTTTTGTTTTCTCGAGATCTCGAATTAGTTGTGTTGTTTTCTCGAGATCCTGAATTAATTATGTCGTTATCTCTGGATAACAAGGTGAATAAAAAAAAAGTATTATATGAAGGGCCTCTCTCGGCTTCCATAGGTATATATTCTCAAATCACTTGTCTCTTTTTTGTTTCTGTTTAACATACCATTCTGACAGTTTGGCCATATTGCTGTGTTGAACAGCTTGTTGCACCATCCATTAAAGTGTTCACTTTTGTACACATCTTCTTGCTTTGTTCATTCAGTTGTGGGGAATGGTTAGTCAGGTTGATTCTGACCTAGGCTATGTTGAGGTCACATATCTACTTTTTAAGTTCATGCTATAGTGCATACAATTTTAGAGATATAGCCTACATGTGCATATGCATTCTTCTTGGTGTTCTCACAAGCAGGTGAAATAAATCAGTTTAAATTTGGCCTATGGACATAGCCTGGCCTATTCTCAGCTATTACAAAATCTGTTGTCTGACCATAATTTAACTGATTTGTATACCACTATGCTACTAGATAACAAAATGCCTGTTTGTTTATTTCATGTGAGATGTTGATAAATGTGAGCTTCAACAAAATGATAAGAGCACTTCTCTGAGTGTCACATTTACGTAAAAAAAAAAGGTGTGCATGCGCAAGCATGGTCGCGCACAAAATGGTCCCGGTTTCAGACTAGGGAAATCTGGTCACCCTAGTTATGAGGCCTATGGCCTAGCAAAGAAAAAGGCTAGCGTGGGATGCTAACTGAGACAAAAGAATTAGCCGTAGGCTAATTTCACTAGCTTATAACAGTACTAAATCCACTGAAATCTTGATGAGATCAAAATATGTGTAAGAATGAAATTAAGAGTGTTAGGAAGGAATAGAAGAAAGCATGCAACAGCCTATCTATTAAAACAACTGAGAGGTCAAAACAAAATAGAACAATCAATCAATTCAACATCCTAAGTGTTTACAGTGTACACAATTAAACCGTTCCTGAGTTTAAATTCACACTGCTTCATAAAACTAATTCCTAAGACTAGTTTCTGCCCAAATGCCAATCTTACTTCAGTATCTCGCCTCTACGCAAGATTATGAGAAGAATGTCCCGAGACTTTTGGAGTTTCACCGTTGTGGAGACCTCCGTGAAGCACAGAGAATTTCTTGGTCCGACGCGTGGTCGCTCGTGATGAAAAGAAAGTCTCTGATCAGACAATGTGCACAGAGAATTAATTAGAAGGATCCGGTCACTTCTAACCTTAAATTAACTGCTTGGGCTGCAGTCGTACGTACTTATAATGAATAAAACTGGTTGTAACTTGACTGAGTTAAAAATCGCGCAATTCTGGAGTCTACCTTGGCCAAGGGTACGAAAGAAAAGCGCTAAATTCTGTTTCTTGGAAGAAAGACGTCTTTTCTTGGGTTTTCTGGTGCAGGGTATCTCTTTGTGTCCAGATGGCTTGACATCCAAGATGAGAGAGAGAGAGAGACGGAAGTGTTGTTCCGTTACTTATGCCTTCATGGAGGATGTGACATTGGTGATCCCGCCCAGGCATGACGTAGGTCAACGCGGAAGTTGGCTGATGGGAAATGTAGTTTCCTAAAGGGACTGTACCTACAGGAGGCTCCGAAGACAGCGGAGACTGCAGTCGGCACCAACAGACACCCAACCAAGCAACTTTACCTGCAGCAATTGTAGCAGACCGTGCGGCTCACGCATCGGCCTATATAGTCATACTAGGCGCTGCAACTCAATAACTGATGGATGACCCCTGGCACCAATCACCATGATCTTTCGAGATCGAAGGAGCCAACAACAACAAGTGTCCAGAGCGGAGTGGAGTCTGGTCGATTTAACACAACAACTTATTGTCATGTTTGTGTTCAGAAAACAAGCAAGTTATTAAAACCAAGAAGTACACTCAAAAGAAGTGGACACAGAAATCACTCAATGGGATTAGATCCTTACACCCTAACAATGAAGGATTTTTCCTATGAAAGAAAATTATACTAGCTAAGTTTGACATTAATAGAATAAATTTTGTTCCTGTTGTAGCTGTAACTAAATACAAAGACAATAGTTATGCATACTATTAATTAACTTAATGTGAACATAATTGACAGATAATCAATAGATTTAAGGTTTTTTTAAGATTGTTTATATTTTTTGTATTTGTATCTGTACAAGACCCCAACAGCTCTGCTGATCAACTTATCATGTTTAAATAGTTATTTATTCATTCATTATGAGTTGGAAAATTATCCATCCATTGAGTTCCCCAAAATCTCAAACTACCTGGTGCTGCAGACATTGTTCTACATGGACAAACAGATGAAAACCTGGAAGAGCATGGAGGCGTATAACTTTTTTATATGTGGCTGGGTTAAAGACCTGTTGATCAGGACACTACAAGATAAATCCTGTATTGTTTTACAAACACAGTAGAAATTATTCCTTTAAAGAGAGATATTGTTATTACTTGAAAATAATCTCTTGTTTTCCTCCAGTTGGAGCAACAGTGTCAAGAACTGCATAGTGAACACCAGGAGAGTCAGGTGGAGAACATAAAACTGAAAACGGCCCATCAGGAGCTCTCACATGAACTGGAACACTCCTGTTGTGAGCTGTCATTGGCTCATGAGCAACTGGCCAAACTGCAGGAGCAAAGCTTGAGACAGCAGCAAGAAAAAGAAATGTAAGCACATGCACATAGCCATATCATCAATGCATTTACAGTAACGTTCATTTACTCATTTTTATTCAGGGATGAGGTGGTTTAACCCTTTCACCACTGCAGACCACTATCCCGGTCTCAGCCTAGTAGGGAAACCCCAGTGCATTGTATATGGTGATTGGTTGTGAAGTTAGATTCCCTGGGATTTCATATGATATAATTTAGATAAGCACATTGTTTTATGTTATATAGGGTTACACATCTTTCTTTCAGTAAATATTAATGGATAAAGCAGAAATTTACCCGTGTTCAGTTTATTGTCATAAATGTTATATATTCCTGAAGCAGAATTCCTCTAGTTTCCAACTGTACCAAATATGTCACTATGGCACACATTATATTTATTTTTAGTTGTGTACTGGGTTGAATTTATCAATGTTACTTAGTGTTTCTTATATAAAGTTATATAGCAGTCTGTATATGAATTTATAGAGTGGTGAAAGGGTTAAACTAGGCCACTAGATCCTTTATTTAAGGACCAACTAAAATTCACTAGAAAAAATATTACAGGTGGATGAAACAAAAATAACAGGATTTAAAAAACAAACACATTTTAAACTTGAGTGATTTAGCTGAATTTGAGGGACTCTCAGAGCCTGGCAGGAATGCAGGCGGCAGACAGATGTAAGAGCAGTAGAGTGTATTGCAGTAAAGCTGGCCAGCAAATCCAAATCAGTAAATCAAGACAGAGTCATTAAACAGGCAATGGTCAGGCAAGACGCAAACAGGGTATCAAAGACAAAAAGCAGTACAAGAAGTACACTCAAAAGAAGTGGACACAGAAACCACTCAATGGGATTAGATCCTTACATGCTAACAAAGAAGGATTTTTCCTATGAAAGAAAATTTTACTAGCTAAATTTGACATTAATAGAATAATTTTTAATCCTGTTGCAGCCGTAACTAAATACAAAGACAATAGTTATGCATACTATTAATTAACTTAATGTGAACATAATTGAGGGGCGACACGGTGGTGTAGTGATTAGCGCTGTCGCCTCACAGCAAGAAGGTCTGGGTTCAAGCCCCATGGCCGGCAAGGGCCTTTCTGTGCGGAGTTTGCATGTTCTCCCCGTGTCCGTGTGGGTTTCCTCCGGGTGCTCCGGTTTCCCCCACAGTCCAAAGACATGCAGGTTAGGTTAACTGGTGACTCTAAATTGACCGTAGGTGTGAATGTGAGTGTGAATGGTTGTCTGTGTCTATGTGTCAGCCCTGTGATGACCTGGCGACTTGTCCAGGGTGTACCCCGCCTTTCGCCCGTAGTCAGCTGGGATAGGCTCCAGCTTGCCTGTGACCCTGTAGAAGGATAAAGCAGCTAGAGATAATGAGATGAGATGAACATAATTGACAGATAATCAACAGATTGAAGTGTTTTTTTTTAAAGATTGTGTATATTTTAGTCTTTTGTATTCGTAATTATTTGTGTAGGTGCCATATGCTGGTATGTTGATGTTTGTTTGTGTTGACGCCAGTCACACATGTCATGGGGGTGTGTGGTCAAGGACCACTGATTGAGTGATCGAATGAATGGAGTTAAATTCACCTGTTCACCGCGGCGGCTGCATGGAGAGGGGGTGAGTAGGGAGAGTGTATTTTTTGTTGACCGCTAAATCCAACTGCAAACTGAGCATCTTGCCGTGCCTTGCCTTGCTTGTTTGTCTTGTTCGGTGTTTAAATAAATACGAACATAGTCGGAAACACGGAAATGGCTTTGTTGTTTGTGTAGCGAGTCAGCAGTGCAACGCTCCCTCACTTAGCCTCTCAGTGACTTCAGCTTTTGTTTGGAGTCACTATAACTTTGTCAACAAAAAACTACACCCAAATGGCATATGTGGACACACGGATCACGCCACATGCTGCATAACTGCAACACCAGAGACTGGTTGCAACGCGGACTCCAGACCGGTAGGCCTGTATCACTCGCATTCATTCACGCTGTGTATGTTGGATTGACAGCGGGTCTATTGGGGAGCACTACCTGTATGTGAAAGTAAGTCCGCTGAGACACGATGTCCTGCTCGTTGAGAGTTTATCTGTGGTATTTTCCCAATACTTATGGATGTGAAACAAACGATCTGTGGAAAAAACGAAAACTATGTCGGGTGTATTGTTGATTCACTGTGCAAATCACTGAGTTGTTGAGTTTTAAAAGGCAATATGAGTGAAATTAGTGAACGAGTGGAAAATAATGGGTCTGAAGCAGTGGATGCTAAACGAAATGTCAAACTTGCTGTAAAAGCCTTGGCAAATAAAGTTGAAAATCTGCAAAAGGAACGTAAAGCATATGTGAATAAAATAAAAGGCTTAATACCTGCAATGAAAGAGCTTATGAAACGAAATGAAAATGCACAAGAGTTGAAATCCCAGTTGCAAATTCTTACTCAGCTCCTTGATACTGCTGTTAACCTGCATCGAACAATAATTCCACTGTTACCTGAGGATGAAAAGGTTAAACAGAATGATTGGTTCTCAAGTATTGAAAAGTACAGCAGTGCATTCAAGAATGATGTGATTCAATGGATGGATGAAAATGAACATGTTCCCAATCCTGTTGAAAATGATTTGGTTGCAGCAACAAAGGGTGTGTGTAACTTTCAAATGGATGATGCCTCACAAACAGCAGCACAGGACACAGGCCCCATCACGCTTCATGAAGGCTTGCAGGATGATGTGAAACCAAGTGATAGCATATCAAATGTGCAAAGCAGACGATCTGCACAAAGTGCCGAAAGTGGAAAAAGCTCTGGAAGTGGAAAAAGGTCCTCTGTTTCAGGCACCTCCTCTGCTCGCATTAAGGCTGAAGCTGATTTGGCTGCATTGATGGCACGGCAAAAACTTCTACAGGATAAACATGCACTGGAGGAGGAAGAGCAGCAAATACGGAAACGTAAGGAAAGGCTCAAGTTGGATGAGGAAATTGCTGCACACTTGGCTAAAGTGAGTGTGCTAAGGGCTGCTAGCACATTTGGTTCTAAACACACTGTAACAGATCACTCCAATGCAATGAATTCTTACCTTCTTATCTTCACTGGCTTCCAGTAAGCTACAGAATTGACTTTAAAGTATTGCTGCTGGTATACAAATCTCTAAATGGTACAGGGCCCAATTACCTCTCTGATATGTTGCAGCGGCCTAACCCAATCAGATCTACCAGATCGCAACAAAAAAATTTACTATTAAAACCAGTTGTTAAAACAAAGTGTGGTGAAGCAGCTTTTAGCTACTATGCAGTACAGCTATGGAACCAACTGCCAGAGGACATTAAAAATGCTCCTGCTGTTGGCAGCTTCAAATCTAGGTTAAAGACCAAGCTGTTTTCAGACGCTTTCTGTTAAATAATTAATATTTTTACATTTTTTATAATCTTTACTTTCTCTGCATGTTTTAACTTTACTTTAACTTTATTCTATTTTATTCCGCTGGTTTCTTTTTCTTTTTCTCCTTTTTCTTTTTGGCATTTTATTATTTTATTTCTACTATTGTTTAATTCTTATTATTTTCTTTTAATTCTTTTAATTCTTTTAATTAATTGTTTTAGAATAAAAATAAAATTATTTTATGCAATTTTTTTCTCTATTGTTTACTGTTTTTGTTTTTACTTCTGTAAAGCACATTGAACTGCCATTGTGTATGAAATGTGCTATATAAATAAACTTGCCTTGCCTTGCCTTAAAAATGAACAAGGACAAACAAAGTTCAATATTGACGCCACTCCTTTCATTCCTCAGAGGCTGGAAACACTTAAACAACAACTGAAAATCACGGTCAGTGATCAGGCAATAAGGCTTAAATCCCACGCAGCTCACCTTCAGCCTCTTGCTTTAAAGCGCCACCTACCTGAGCCCAATCCTCAGTCCAGTGCTCATAATGATCAGATGCAACATGGAATCATTTTCAACACTGAAGGTTCAGTAGGCAATGGGGAGCAAAATAATGTTCTCGATATCATGAAAAGACAGAATGAAATAACGACACTACTGATACAACAGCAGCAACGTTTATCCTTGCCCAAAAGAGATATTCAGGTCTTTGATGGCGATCCATTGCAGTTCCATACATTTGAGAGCTTTCGAAAGTGGTGTTGAAAGCAGTGGCGGCTGGTAGTCTTTCAAACAGGGGAGGCTGGTCGGTTACGATATTTCCAGATTTTAAAAGAAAAAAGAAAAAACATCAATTTTGCCCATACTCTTGCCTTTGATCTGGCTGATTGTTGGCAGGGTCACAAACTGTGAAATAACAGGTTCTTTTGGCCCATTAGCCTACTGTCCAATATACATGATGGTGGTGTTGGGGGGGGTATATTTTAACATTTTATATTTTAAAATTGTGGCATGTTGTTTAAAAATTGATCATTATCGAAAGCAGCTCTTTGTCAGGAACCTCAGCAGTAACAGCAGAGTGTTCTGGAATAGGCACAAGCACTGACCTTGGGGAGCCAAACATAGAGCTGGGTGCCACGCATTTCATTCAATGACACTTTCCCTATATTTTACTTATTTTGACTGAGAAATGTTTTATTGACAATTTTGGTAACCCTTAACTTTTAATCCAGGTCTGTAGTGTGAAATGTTCTCGGCTGTGTTTTTGTTTAAAAATGTTTTCCAAATTGTAGCTGTGTTTAATTCATATCCAGAAAAATATATATTCCAATTTAATATACTCAGCATAAACATTTTAAATAGATTCTATATTTTTGGTCCATCCATGACATATTACTAAAGTAGCCTATTTACTGTTGTTGATGTGGGTCACTTGCTGTTAGCCAATTCACTTTCTCATACCAGGAGAGCTGAAAGGAACGAATATTATTCCCGACCTTTTTCACCAAGTCAATTTGAGGCGTTGGTCTACCCTGCTCTTTAATTGTAATTTTTTCCTCGAAAGGAAGACTGGCAAATGGCTTCGCCAAAATTAAATCAGCAATGCTTGGCATCCGTGCGCAGCTTTCTTGCTAGCTGACTAGCCCCCTCAAGTTCAAGTTCAGTCACTCAAACGAAATTTCTGGAACTAAGATAGCAAACTTGACAACACTATATTTACACTTTATTTACAATGAAAATATATACAAACTAAAAAAGCTGGTAGAAACCGTATGTAATGAATGAAATAGAAATGTAAGCTGATCTCTTACAATACACCACAGCACTCACGAATCCGCATGGGACTGAAATGAAATTCACCGCTGCCTGTCTATATTTAAAACGAGCTGTCAATCAAAGAAAATATCCGGCCGCTTTCACCAATCACCAGTCTCCTCGCGGAAAGCTTTGCCATGTCCCTCCCATGTGAGGCTCGGAGTCCGTGGGCAGGCATTTTCGCAGTATTTGTCCAATAACCGTCTTGCATTTTGAGATTGAAAAGCGCATAGCTCCCAAATGCCATTGAAGTCCACTGAGGCTGGGAGTCCGTGAGACTCCGTGGGCAGGCGTTTTCGCAGTATTTGTCCAATAATCGTCTTGCATTTTGAGATTGAAAAGCGCATAGCTCCCAAATGCCATTGAAGTGCACTGAGGCTCGGCTGCATCGTGCTGTCAGGAGGGGGAAAAACTCACGCACACATTAAAGTTATAATGGAATGATTTCGCACTGTAGTTGGGTTGAGCACATATATTTCTATGATTCTGGATCTGAAATAGCAATGTTATATGGTCGGCTATAATATAAGCCTAGCACAATTCATCCTACACGATGTTCGTCATTTTTAGAGGAGGCTGAGCCTCCCTCATTGTCTTAGAGCAATCGCCCGTGGTTGAAAGCAAGTCTGACAGTTACAGTGATTGCCTGTACTTCCTTGAGCAATTTACCAGGGGTCGCCCAAGGGACCTTGTAAGAAGCTGCCAACATATGGACCCAGCCAGGGGCTATGCTCAGGCTAGAATCCTACTACAGGAACGTTTTGGAGATGGACAAAGAGTTGCAGCTGCTTATATGGACAAGGGATTGTCATGGGCCCCGATCAAATCCAAGGACGTTAAAGCGCTCCAAGACTACAGCTTATTTCTCAGAGGCTGTTCAAATGCAATGGATGAAGTGCAGTACATGTTTGAAATGGATATGCCTGCCAATATGCTGACAATAATAAAGAAACTGCCTTACAAGCTAAGGGATCGGTGGAGGACAGCTGCTTGTGAAATACAAGAGAGGCGTAACCAAAGGGCTACATTCAATGATATTGTTCATTTCATCGAAAGGCAAGCAAGGATTCTAACAGACCCAGTATTCAGGGACATTCAAGATGCATCACCAGCGTTGATCAGAGGCATGAATCGAACCAGCTTGAAATCCAGATCTAGGCCAAAAGGAAGTAGTTTTGCTACAACTGTGACTACTGTAGAGAACAATAACACTGCAACGAAGGGAAGGAGACCAGACACGATCTCCTCAGTCAAGAAAGCCTGTCTGTTTTGTGAGGGTGGACACACTTTGGAGTTTTGCCCTCGACTGGAGAAAAGGGCTCACACTGAGATCACCTTTTTAAGGGAAAAGGGACTGTGCTTTGGCTGTTTGTGTATAGGACACATCAGCAAGAACTGTCAAAAGTGTCTCTCATGCAAAGTGTGCAGTTTAAAACACCCCACAATGCTTCACATCCACTCAAAGGGAAAGGATCCAGCAACAGAGGGAGAACCAGGCACTGAAGTTGGCTGTGCTCTGGCATCCAGTGGGCTTACTGGGGCTGGTGGTCATGACTGCAAACTTCCTATAGTTCCAGTACAGATTAAATCCAAAAAAGGTAACCATGCAGTGGTCACTTATGCCTTCTTGGATCAGGGTAGCACGGCTGTTTTCTGCACAGTTAACCTCATGAATAAGCTTGACCTCTCAGGGAAAAGGACACATTCTTTTCCAGACAATGGGTCAAGAGAAGGTCGTTAATAGCTATGTGATCACAGGACTGGAGGTGGCTGGCCTAGACGGGGAGACATACTGTGATTTTTCCCCAATACCTACGGTATACCCAGAAGTGTATGCCAGTGCATAGGGGAAATATTCCATGTCAAAGAGAGCTTCAGAGGTGGCCTCACTTGGGAGATGTTCACTTACCTGAGATTGACTCCGAAGTTGAGCTGTTGATTGGAACAAATGTACCAAAGGCACTCGAACCACTACAAGTCATTCATAGTGTGGACAATGGACCCTATGCCATTAAGACTATTCTGGGTTGGGGGAGTCGTGGCTCAGGTGGATAAGGTGCCATACCAGAAATCTGGGGACCCGGGTTCAATTCTGACCCGAGGTCATTTCCCAATCCCTCCCCGTCTCTCTCTTTCCCCTGCTCATTTCCTGTCTCTACACTGTCCTATCCAATAAAGGTGAAAAAAGCCCAAAAAAATCTTTAAAAAAAAAAAAAGACTATTCTGGGTTGGACTGTTAATGGACCACTGGGAGGAGACAGTGGTGATGGAATGGATGTTGCGACCGTTAACAGAATCTCAGTCCTGAACTTGGAGGAGCTCTGGCAGCAGCAGTTCAGAACAGATTTCCCAGAATGTGGTTATGATGAACAGTCTGGTCAGTCGAGAGAGGATCAAAGGTTCATGGAGCTGGTTCAGGATTCAGCCAGGCTTGTTGATGGTCATTACCAGGTTGCATTGCCCCTGAGGAAAAGTTGTGTGAACATGCCAAACAACAAGAAGGTTGTAGAGCAGCGTGCCCTAAACCTGAAGAGGAGGTTCAAAAGGGACTCATCATTGCAACAGCAGTACACAGATTTTATGAATGACATGGTTGCCAAGGGATACGCAGAGCAAGTACCTTCAGGTTAGCTGGCACATAGTGATGAGAGACTGTGGTATATCCCACACCATGGTGTTTACCACCCTCAGAAAGGAAAAATCTGTGTGGTTTTTGATTGTGCAGCCACTTTCCAGTCAACATCTCTTAATGCTCAACTCCTACAAGGGCCAGATCTCACTTGCTCACTGATTGGTGTCCTGGCCAGATTCAGGAAGGAACCGGTGGTGATCAGGGCAGACATAGAATCTATGTTTCACCAAGTAAGGGTACCAAGGGAAGATGCTGACCTGCTGAGGTTTCTCTGGTGGCCCAACGGTGATTGCACCCAAGGCTTGGTGGATTTCAGAATGTTGGTACATCTTTTCGGTGCGACTTCCTCACCAAGTTGCGCTAACTTTGTACTGAGGAAATGTGCCAAGGACAATGAAGAACAGTTCTGTCGAGAGACCATTGAGAAGCTTTTGCATTGCTTTTATGTGGATGACTGTTTGGTATCGACAACCAGTGAGGATGAAGCGGTGGTGCCTTACCATGACCTGGTCTCCATATGTGCCAGAGGAGGCTTTAAGCCAGGGGTCGGCAACCCGCGGCTCCAGAGCCGCATGCGGCTCTTTAGCACCCCCCTAGTGGCTCTCTGGAGCTTTTTCAAAAATTTGTGAAAATAGAAAAAGAATGATTTTTTTTTTGTTGTTGTTTTAATATGGTATTTTAGAGAGGAACATGACAGTAAAATTCTTATGCTGTAAAAATGTATGTAATGTAGGTGTATAATGTATTTAAAATACCGAATTTCAGAATGGCGCCAAATAGCAGAATTGCGTCATAGCCTGCGACACTGTGCTACACTGTTGTCAGAGATGCACTGTTGTGTGTGATGGGCAATGGATTCTAAAGGCAAAAAAAGAAAGATAGCTGATGAGAACAGGGGATTTAAAGAAGAATGGACAGACGCGTTTGCTTTCATTGCCAATGCTGAAGGATTGCCTGCGTGCTTGATTTGCAACGAGAAGTTGTCAAATAACAAGAAGAGCAATTTGGAGCGACATTTCCAGCTTAAGCATGCTAAATTTGCTGCCGATCACCCAGTTGGAACGGAGAGAAAAGGAGCCATTGCGATGCTTGTGGAGAAATTTGAAGGTCAAAAAAACAGTTTCAAGAAGTGGATTACATCTCCAAACTCTACCACCGCTGCAAGTTTTGTTGCGGCCCGGGAGATAATAAGGCGCGGAAAACCATTCACCGATGGTGAGTACATGAAGGAGTCATTGGTTAAAATATCAGAGCACCTATTTTCGGACTTCAAAAACAAAACCGAGATCATCCAGAAAATTAAAGACATGCCTCTCTCCGCAAAGACGGTGAAGGACAGGGCCAATAAAATGGCAAACAACATCACCGATCAGCAAATCAAGTACATCAATTCCGCTCCAGCGTACTCAATTGCCTGTGATGAGTCGTGTGACGTGACCGATATCGAGCAGACAGCTGTGTTATGCAGGTACATGAATTCTGATGGGCCGCAAGAGGAAATGATAGGATTGATGCCACTGAAAGGCCAAACACGGGGTGAGGACATCTGCGAGGCTGTGCTGCAGTGTTTAAATAATAACGGAATAAACACTAACCACCTGATTTCAGTGGCTACAGACGGCGCACCTAGTATGAGAAGGTCGCAAAGGGGGTTTGTGACTTTACTACAAAAAGCATTGGATCGGCATCTGCTCGTATTCCATTGCATCTTGCACCAAGAGGCACTGTGTGCACAAACATTCCCACCGGAGTGTATGGAGGTGATGAACCTTGTCATCCAGATTGTGAACAAAATAATTGCAAAAGCTTTAAACCACCGTCAGTTCCGTGAATTGCTTGATGAAGTTGACAGCGAATATGCGGATCTCCTGCTACACAAAGTCCGCTGGCTATCCAGGGGTGACGTTTTGTGTCGCTTTGTAGCTTGTTTAGAACACGTTAAAACATTCCTGAAAAGCAAAGACCTGAGCTACCCACAACTGGAAGACACCAAGTGGCTGGAAAAACTGCATTTCATGGTTGACATGACACGTCACCTAAACACGCTTAATAAAAGTCTCCAGGAGAGGGGAAACACTGCACTGCAAATGCTGGAAGCCGTTTTGTCATTCGAGCGCAAACTGGCAGTATTCGCTAGGGATGTACAGCGAGGCACGCTCTCTCACTTCTCCTCCCTGAGAGAGTTCAAAGATGCCCATCAGGATCACACTCTCAACGGTGATTATTTGCAAGGTGCAATCGTTGATATGCAAGCTGCATTTGGGAGCAGATTTAGTGAGTTCCGAAAGGAAAAAATGACACTTTCTTTCCCTGTCACACCCCTGGAAATTGACCCTTCCTTGTTGAATACATTCCCAGGAGTAAATCAAGCTGACCTCAAAATGGAAATGGCTGATATAGCTGACAAAGATTTGTGGGTGGCCAAATTCAAAAGTCTGACAGCAGAGCTTGAAGACGTCAGCCGCCAGAAAGCCCATGCTGCCCAAAATCACAAATGGAGCGACATTGAAAGCCTCCCAACACCAGAAAAACTTGTGTTTGAAACATGGAAGGCCCTTCCCGACACTTACAGGAACATGAAGACATACGCATTTGGGGTATTATCCATCTTTGGATCAACATATCTGTGCGAGCAGATATTCTCAAACGTGAACTACATCAAATCCAAATACCGCACCCGCCTCACAGATGAGAGCTTGCAGTCCTGCGTGAAGATTAAAGTTTCATCTTACATGCCCGATGTTGAGAAGCTGTCCAATGATGTCCGAAAACAGAAGTCACATTGAACAGGTGACAACACAATCCTGTCGCATATTTAGTCGGCCTAACAAAGTGGCTGTTTTTATGACCAGATTTCTGATTTTGTCAGTAGCCTATATATTTATCAGTAGCCATATATTTGTGTTTTATCACTCAGGTCTGAAGATGTATTGTGCGTGTCTGTAGATAAGAGGGGGAAGAGAAGAGGAGGCTCCGGCGTTTGACCCTCGCACTGACTGCTACTTGGCATTTACGAACCAAAGAGAAGAGGACAATGCACAGAAATCAAACTTTAACTGTCTTGTTTTAATTTTGTTAATTTCAGCTGTTCTGCTGTGTTGTATGTTTAAGCAAGCATTTTAATTGTTTTACTCGTTTGCAATTGTAGCCTCTTTATTTGTGTGTGACGCCACGTGGGGGGAGAATAGAAAAGGATCGTTATATTTATTTTACTCATTTGCACTACTTAGGCTAGCCTACTTAACTTGGCATTTGCGGAAGACTAAAGAAAACGGGATCATGCACGGAAATTGCATGGCCTACTTACCGTTTCAAAAGGCAGTCATTTTATTTTCATATTTGCAGGCGGCCTTTTAAATGCAGGCTGTGTGTTATTGCACTCTGTTGCCCAGATAAGGGTGAAAGAGAAGCGTTGCATTGTTATTGAGGTTTGAAGATGACATTTCATTTGCGGTCTGAAAGGCCTATTACGCACATCCCATTGTGTTTTTTTTCTCGCGACCTCACAATAAAAAGAGGTGACACCAAAAATCTGTATTTGCATGTCTTGTATTTCTATAATCAGTGCAACAAAACATAACGCATTGATACTGTAATGGAAGTTAAACTTCAAGCACCAAATATCATGCGCCAGCGTAGTCACGTGATGCATCATTCTCTCCAGGATGCGCTGCAGGGAAAATAAACATTTAACCATGAATGTTCATTTTGTATTTGCAGCCTACTTAGTCCTTTCAATAGTATGCTTATATAACTAATGTACTGACAGTCTATGTTGCCTTCATATTATGGTCATATAAGGCTTTTATTTTTGCGGCTCCAGACAGGTACAGTTTTTGCTTTTTTTGGGCCAAAATGGCTCTTTGAACATTTTGGGTTGCCGACCCCTGCTTTAAGCTGACAAAATGGATGAGCAACAGGAGTGCAGTGATGGCAGAAATTCCAGAAGACCAAAGATCAAAGGGCATAAAGGATTTGGATTTGGACCAAGACCTACTACCTGTTGAGAGAGTGCTTGGGGTGCAGTGGTGCATTCAGTCTGATGCCTTTAAGTTCAAGATCGTGGTGCAGGACAGGCCTTTGATGAAGGGGGATCCTCTCTGTTATCAGTTCGATATATGATCCCCTAGGAATTCTGAGTCCTATTGTCCTGTCTGCTAAGATCATCTTGCAGGAGCTGTGCAGGCAGCAACTCGGCTAGGATGACCCTATACCACCATTAGCTGCACAGGAATGGACAAACTGGTTGAAGGAACTCTATCAGCTAGAACACTTCCAGGTTGCTCGGTGCCTAAAGCCCCCAGATTTCGGAGAAGTCACTGCAGCACAATTGCACCACTTTACAAATGCAAGTGAAAATGGTTATGGTGCAGTGACCTACCTACTTCTGCATAATGCATATGCACAGGTGCACAGCAGCTTTGTCATGGGAAAGTCCAGGGTGTCTCCTTTGAAGTCTGTCTCGATACCTCGTATGGAGCTCACAGCTGCTACCATGGCAAGTTGCTCAGACACCTTTTGGAAAAAGGAGTTGCACATGTTGTTAAGAGTCAACGTTTTGGACAGACAATACCTCTGTACTAAAGTACATTAAGAATGAGACTTCAAGGTTCCGCACCTTTGTTGCCAACAGGGTCTCAGAAATACTCAAAGTATCGCAGCCTTCTCAGTAGAGGTATGTAAGCAATCCTGCAGATGTGGCCTCCAGAGGGCTGAAGGCTGACGCGTTTCTGAGGAGTGAGACTTGGTTGTCAGGACCTGCATATCTTCTGCATCCTGAGCAGGACTGGCCTGTGAGTCCAGATTGTTTGGGCGAACTTTTGCCAAACGATCCAGAAGTCAAGGTCAGCATTGCAGTGAATGTGGTGCAGACCTCAGAGGACGTGGATGCAACTATTCAGCTGATCCATTATTTTTCCTCTTGGACCCATTTGAGAAGAGCTGTGGCTTGGGTTATTAGGCTAAAGAACTTGCTGTGGTGTCTCAGCCAGAGGAGGAAATGGACTGACGCAGCCTCCATCCAGTCTGACTCACAGGAGCAACAAAGATCTTCCTCCGAGCAGGAAAATGGAGTGTTTAAGGACCTGGCATTGAGAGGTTTGCTCACAGTAGATGAGTTGCTGGATGCTGAAAAGGAAATTATCAAATTTTGCCAGAGGAAGAGGTTTCCTGATGAACTCTCCAGTCTACAGAGTGGCAGAAATGTGAAGAAGAATAGTCACATCTTCAGGCTCTCTCAGGTGCTGGAAGATGGTATCCTGAGGGTTGATGGAAGATTAAGTAGGGCTGCTCTACCTGAAGATGCGAGGCACCCTGCTATCCTGACCAAAGAGCTCCACGTCTCAGACATTCTCTTAAGGCATATACAGTACATCAACAGGTTGGTCATGGAGGACGTAATTACACGTTGTCAATTGCATCAAAGGTACTGGATTCCAGGAGCGGGCATAGCCATAAGGAGGGTTTTGGCAAAGTGTGTCATCTGCCGTAGGCTGCAAGCTGCTCCAGGGTCCCAGCTGATGGCAGATCTTCCTGTTGACAGAGTCTGTCCAGATGAAGCTCCATTCACCAGAGTCAGTGTAGACTACTTTGGACCTTTTGAGGTCAAGAGCTGGAGGAGCATGGTGAAAAGATATGGAGTCATATTCACCTGTTTGGCAATACGAGCTGTCCATATTGAAGTGGCTCTATCTCTGGATACAGATTCTTTTATCAATGCACTACAAAGATTCATGGCAAGGCGTGGCCAAGTCCGGGAAATTCGGTCAGATAATGGAACAAATTTTATTGGAGGAGAGCGTGAGCTGAGAGAGGCAATCAGAGGTTGGAATCAAGCTCAGATAAATGATGTTCTTCAGAAGGAGATAAAGTGGGTTTTCAACCCTCCAGCTGGATCGCACCATGGTGGCACCTGGGAAAGGTTGATCAGATCTGTGCGGAAAGTCTTGAATGCCATCCTTAAAGTGCAAAATCTTGATGAGGAGGGACTGCACACTGTCCTCTGTGAGGTGGAAGCTATTATTAATGGTTGTCCAATCACCAAGGCCTCAACCAACCCTAATTATCTGGAGGCTTTAACACCTAATCATCTCTTGCTGTTGAAAACCTCCCCTTGCCTACCACCAGGGGAATTTCAGAGGAATGACATCTACGCTCATTGACGCTGGAAGCAAGTCCAGTACATGTCCAATCTATTTTGGAAATGATGGACCAAGGAATATTTACCACAATTGCAGGAACGTCAGAAGTGGACTGGTATCAAGCACAACTTTGTGGTAGGGGACACCATGCTTTTTGTGGATGAGACAGCACCTCGGAACTCGTGGGTCATGGGAAGAGTCATCCAAACCTTCCTAGACAGAAGAGGATTTGTGTGACAGTTGCTGATTAAGACCAAGAGCAGCTCCTTGGACAGGCCCATAACCAAGGTCTATCTTCTGCAGGAAGCGGAAGCCCGACCTCTCAGTTCTGAGAGGGCAGTTTTGCTGGGACAGTTAGACTGACTTTACTGACTGACAGTGAGACATGGTTTACTCCATGAAGCTGTGTGTTTGAACTTCTGGACTCTACTAGATTTGACTTGTGTTCCAGGAAGAAGAGCACATTGATGAACTGTGCTGATGGACTATAAACAAGGACAATTGTGGATTTTGTGATTGCATGTTTCTTGTTTATTTGCTATGATGTAATTATTACAGTGTTAATAATTAGGGGCTGGGTTGTAGGTGCCATATGTTGATATGTTGATGTTTGTTTGTGTCAGCATCAGCTGTTAGTTTGACGCCGGTCATGCATGTCATGGGGGGTGTGGTCAAGGACCAGTGATTGAGTGATTGAATGAATGGAGTTAAATTCACCTGTTCACCGCGGCGGCTGCATGGAGAGGGGGTGAGTAGGGAGAGTGTATTTTTTGTTGACTGTTAGGACTAGGACTGTTTTGGCCTCTAGAGGCCGCTGTTATTTCCTTTTCGTGTCATGTTTATTTTGGCCTCTAGAGGCCGCCACTGTTCCTGTGTTTTGTGTTTGTGTTAATTGCCTGTTTAGTCCTGATTATCTTCACCTGTGTTCAATTTAGTTTGTGTATTTATACCCCCTGAGTTCAGTCCTCTTGTCACGGAGTCTTTGTGCTGTTATGTTTATCTCCAGTTTCCTCTGTACCGTGTTCTTTATTTTGCATTTTGCTTTTCTTTTGGACCTAGTAGTTACTGTGTTTTTTGGATCTTCTGAGCTTTGGTATTTTTGCCTTTTCTTTTCTGTTTTTTTGGCTTTTGTTTTGTACTTTTGGATTTTTTATTTTTTCCCTTATATCTTCTGAGTGTTTTTGTATTTTTACTTTTTGGATATTTTTTGTACATATTGTAAATAAACCTTTTTGATACTTTTTCTACTTCCACCTCACGCCTCTGCATTTGAGTCATCCCCCTGGTGGCCTAGTGGGGGTTTGCTGGATTATCACACCAACGAACCAGGTTCGAATCCCAGCAAAACCCTAACAGAAAGACTCCGTCATGACCGACTCAGCAGAGGCTGCTTCAACTGTCTACCCGGCCAACCTTCAGGGAATTACGGCAGCTTTGACACGCTTCGGAGCGACCATGGACGCTCATGGACGTATGCTCACCAGCCAACGTGAGGCCCTTGCTTGCCATGAGGAACTGCTTGAGCAAATTGGGAAAACCCTGGCACAGCTGACATCTCTGCCTGCATCTCCTGATCCAGCTCCCGCTCCTGCTCCTGTGCTTCCTGCCATGCTGCCTTCTTCACCTCGCGAACCCAGCCTTCCTGCACCACAGAGGTACGACGGCAAGCACAGTGAGTGCCGAGAGTTCCTTACCCAGTGTCAACTCACCTTTGAGCTTCAGCCTACCACCTACACTATGGATCGCCGCAAGATTGCCTTTGTGATCACCTTATTAGCTGGTAAGGTGCGAGCCTGGGCTACTGCTATCTGGCAAAGACAGGGACCTGAGTGCCTTGATTTCCAGCTGTTTTCTGAAGAGATGCTTCGGGTCTTCGATCAGGTGGACATCAGTACCGACGCAGCCCGAAAGCTCATGTCCATCCGGCAAGGAGGAAGCGTCGCAGATTACGCCATCTCGTTCCGGACACTCGCAGCAGTAAGTGGATGGAACGAGACTGCCCTGGTGTCAGCCTTCCACCATGGTCTGTCTGACCCCATCAAGGTCTGTCTGGCCTCTATTGGATGCCCAAGTGACCTCGAAACCCTCATCTCACATGCTATTCGTCTGGACAACAGGATGAGAGAATGCCACCAAGCCTTGAGCCCCCCCAGCCTCCCTACCTCTACCTGGAGACCGTCTACCTCCTTCAGTGACTGTCCAGAACCCATGCAAGTGGGTCGTACTCGCCTCTCCGCATCTGAGAGGGAGCGCAGAAGGAGGGACAAGTGCTGCATCTACTGTGGCAAGCCTGGTCACTTCCGAGCATCATATCCCAAACTCTTGGGAAAAGGACCGCCCCATCCAGCCGAGGGAGGGTTGTGACGGGGCCTACCCTCTTTCCCGGACTCCCTGGCCAAGGAATCTACATCCTGGTCTCCATCTCCTGGGGTGAGTCTGTCCATTCTTGTCAAGCTTTGTTAGACTCAGGGGCGGCTGGGAACTTTATGGATATTCACTTCGCCCAAAGCATCAATGTTCCGACTGCACCTCTTGAAGTCCCACTGTCTGTGTCTGCCCTCGATGGCCAAGCATTAGGTGATGGAAGAGTCACCCAAGTTACTTCTCCAGTCTTCCTCTAGTCTCAAGGTCACAAGGAAGAAATATCCCTGCACCTGATTCCTTCACCTGAGTTCCCAGTTATTCTAGGCCTTCCTTGGCTTACTTGCCACAACCCTCGCATAGACTGGGTAACTAGCCAGGTTGTGAAATGGGGCCCTGCATGCCATGCCTCTTGTCTGCTCTCTAGCTCTCCTGTGTCTCCTGCCGAGCCCCCTGATCTCACCGAGTTATCTCAAGTTCCCACAGAGTACTGGGATCTCAAGGAGGTATTCAGCAAGAGCAGGGCCGCCATTCTTCCTCCGCACCGGGCCTACGACTGTGCCATCAACTTGCTCCCTGGGACTACCCCTCCTCGTGGCAGACTGTTTTCCCTCTCTCAGCCAGAACACAAGGCCATGGAGGAATACCTCAAAGACGCCCTGGTCTCTGGGTTCATTTGACCCTCCACCTCACCTGCTGGTGCCGGCTTCTTCTTTGTCGGCAAGAAGGATGGGGGGCTCCGACCATGTATTGACTACAGGGGCCTGAACAAGATCACTGTGCGCAACCGATATCCCCTTCCGCTTATGTTCACTGCTTTCGACCTGCTCCAAGGCGCCACCGTCTTCACCAAGTTGGACCTACGGAACGCATACCACCTCATCCGTATCCGACAGGGAGACGAGTGGAAGACTGCCTTTAACACCCCGTCTGGGCACTACGAATACCAGGTGATGCCCTTCGGACTCACCAATGCACCAGCTGTTTTTCAGGCCCTAATCAACGACGTCTTAAGGGACATGATTAACCTGTACGTTTTTGTCTACCTCGACGACATCCTTATCTTTTCCAAGACCGTGCAGGAGCACCACCCCCATGTCCGCCAGGTTCTCCAGAGGCTGCTACAGAACAATCTGTTCGCCAAGGCCCAGAAATGCGAATTTCATGTTCCCGAGGTCTCCTTTCTGGGATTTATTGTACGGACAGGCCAACTCCAAATGGACCCTGCCAAGACCCTGGCCGTCCGGGACTGGCCTACTCCCAAGTCCATTAAGGAGGTTCAGCGGTTCTTAGGATTCGCTAACTTATACCGCAAGTTCATCAGGAACTTCAGTTCTATAGCAGCACCCTTGTCAGACCTTACCAAAGGGATAGGTGGATCTTATGTCTGGTCTCCTCAGGCAGAAAAGGCGTTCAAAGACCTCAAGGACCGCTTCTGCACGGCACCCATTCTGGTCCTCCCGGACACCTCCCAACCATTCATCGTGGAGGTGGACGCCTCAGACAGTGGTGTCGGCGCGGTGCTCTCTCAACGTTTGGAAGGAAAGCTGCACCCCTGCGCTTACTTCTCCCACCGCCTGAGTCCTGCGGAGTCCCGGTACGATGTGGGGGATCGAGAACTGCTAGCGGTCAAACTGGCCCTTGAGGAGTGGAGGCACTGGCTGGAGGGAGCGCAACATCCATTCCTGGTTTGGACTGACCACAAGAACCTGGAGTACCTCCAGCAAGCCAAGAGACTGAACTCTCGACAGGCTAGGTGGGCCCTGTTTTTCAGTCGGTTTGACTTCACCCTCTCGTACCGCCCCGGCTCCAAGAACACCAAACCTGACGCACTGTCCAGGCTGTTCTCTGCCACTAACAGGGAGAATGAAGTCGGGCCTATTATCCCTGTGTCCCAGATTGTGGCCCCTGTCCGCTGGGGTATTGAGAAGGCTGTCCGACGAGCTCAACGCCAGGACCCTGGTCCTGGGACGGGGCCACCGGGCCTCTTGTACGTCCCACATCAAGCCCGGGCCAAGGTTCTCCAGTGGGGTCACTCTTCCCCTCTCACCGCCCACCCGGGAGCTCGGAGGACCCTGGACTTCCTGAAAAGACACTTCTGGTGGCCTAACATGGAGAAGGAAGTAAGGTCATTTGTCCTGTCCTGTGAGGTTTGCACCAGAACCAAGAACCCACGACAGCGTCCCCAGGGTCTCCTGCATCCTCTGACCATTCCCCGGCATCCCTGGTCCCACGTGGCAGTCGACTTCATCACGGGTCTCCCTGAGTCTCAAGGTAACACGGTCATTTTGGTCATAGTTGACAGATTCTCCAAGGCCTGCCGCTTCATACCACTGTGCAAACTCCCCTCTGCTCTTGAAACAGCGAAACTTATGTTTAATCATGTCTTCCGAGTCTTTGGTCTTCCACAGGACATCGTCTCAGACCGAGGGCCCCAGTTCTCCTCCCGAGTGTGGCACGGGTTCTGCAAGGTCATCGGAGCCACTGCCAGCCTCTCCTCTGGGTTTCACCCACAGTCCAATGGTCAGACGGAATGGCTCAACCAGGACCTGGAAACCACCCTGCGAGGCCTGGCTATGGATAACCCGACATTGTGGAGCACCTGGCTGCCATGGGCAGAGTACGCCCACAACACCCTGCAGTCATCGGCCACCAAGCTGTCGCCATTCCAGTGCCAATTCAGGTTCCAGCCACCTCTGTTCCCGGACCAGGAGGAGGACGCAGGGGTGCCCTCGGTCAACCAATATGTGAGACGGTGTCGCAAGACCTGGAGCAAGGTCAGGAAGACCCTCATACAGACCTCCAGAACCAACCAGACTCAGGCCAACCGCCATAGAAGACCTGCACACGCTTTCCGCCCTGGGCAGCGGGTTTGGCTGTCCACTAAGGACCTTCCGCTGTGGGTGGAGAACCGCAAGCTTGCTCCTCGCTACATTGGCCCCTTCCAGGTGGTGCGCAGGGTGAACCCTGTCTCCTACCGGCTCCAGTTGCCCCGGACTCTGAGGATCAACCCCACTTTCCATGTTTCCCTGTTGCGGCCCATACTGACATCTACGTATGCCCCTGCCCCTAGGAACCCCCCACCCCCCCGCATCTTCCAGGGTCAGACTGTGTTCACCGTGCATCGCCTGCTTGACTCCCGCCAGGTCCGCGGCGGGTTGCAATATCTGGTGGACTGGGAGGGCTATGGTCCTGAGGAGCGCTGCTGGGTTCCTGCTCGGGATGTCCTAGATAAAGAACTGTGTCGGGACTTCCATTCGGCCCATCCGGATCGCCCTGGGAACGTCAGGAGACGCTCCTGGGGGGGGGGGTCCTGTTAGGACTAGGACTGTTTTGGCCTCTAGAGGCCGCTGTTATTTCCTTTTCGTGTCATGTTTATTTTGGCCTCTAGAGGCCGCCACTGTTCCTGTGTTTTGTGTTTGTGTTAATTGCCTGTTTAGTCCTGATTATCTTCACCTGTGTTCAATTTAGTTTGTGTATTTATACCCCCTGAGTTCAGTCCTCTTGTCACGGAGTCTTTGTGCTGTTATGTTTATCTCCAGTTTCCTCTGTACCGTGTTCTTTATTTTGCATTTTGCTTTTCTTTTGGACCTAGTAGTTACTGTGTTTTTTGGATCTTCTGAGCTTTGGTATTTTTGCCTTTTCTTTTCTGTTTTTTTGGCTTTTGTTTTGTACTTTTGGATTTTTTATTTTTTCCCTTATATCTTCTAAGTGTTTTTGTATTTTTACTTTTTGGATATTTTTTGTACATATTGTAAATAAACCTTTTTGATACTTTTTCTACTTCCACCTCATGCCTCTGCATTTGAGTCATCCCCCTGGTGGCCTAGTGGGGGGTTGCTGGATTATCACACCAACGAACCAGGTTTGAATCCCAGCAAAACCCTAACAGTTGACCGCTAAATCCAACTGCAAACTGAGCATCTTGCCGTGCCTTGCCTTGCTTGTTTGTCTTGTTCAGCATTGAAATAAATACGAACATAGTTGGAAACACGGAAATGGCTTTGTTGTTTGTGTAGCGAGTCAGCAGTGCAATGCTCCCTCACTTAGCCTCTCAGTGACTTTGGCTTTTTTTTGGAGTCACTATAACTTGTATCTGTACATGCACGACTCCACCAGCTCTGCTGATCAACTTATGTTTAAATAAATTCATTCATTCATTCATTCATTCACTATGAGTTGGAAAATTATCCATCCACTGAGTTCCCCAAAATTTCAAACTACCTGGTGCTGCAGACATCGTTCTACACAGACACACAGATAAAAAACCTGGAAAAGCATGGAGGTGTACAACTTTTTA
Source organism: Neoarius graeffei (assembly GCF_027579695.1). Lineage (NCBI taxonomy): Eukaryota > Metazoa > Chordata > Actinopteri > Siluriformes > Ariidae > Neoarius > Neoarius graeffei. The sequence goes on from NC_083571.1 coordinate 36,778,053, forward strand.
TATGTGGCTGGGTTAAAGATCTGGCGATCAGGACACTACAAGATAAATCATTATCGTTTTTGCCTGGGTAAATAGGAGTTTCTGGGCTTTTTGTCTGTGTCTTTGTGATGGTTACTAGGAAGCTACAAGTTTTAGCATCGGGTTTAAAAAAAAACACAGCCACTTGATTCTCAATCCTCATTGGTTTTCTCTTCCAGCAGGCATCACAGAGCCATACAATTTACCCCACAAATGTATTTATTTTTTCTGTTCTCTCTCTCTCTCTCTGTGTCTGTGCATGCAGGAGGGGGGTTTAAATGCAAAGGAGGAACATGATAATAATAAAGACTTGTTCTTAATTTACCCACAAATGTATTTATTCCACTTAAAAGGTGTACGTCAAACCAGCTATTGGATTTGGGACACTACGACATCTTGAACTGTTTAGTATTTGGCTTCAAACTTGAAAAAAATTCGCGGCCCACTAGATGGGGCCCAGTGGTTGAGAAACACTGCCCTAAGGTGTTTATTGGTGTCTGATGGAAAAGTATATTTTATTTAATCTGGAATTTTGTTTGGAATGTTTGTAAAGACAGTTTGGAAAAGAGAGAAATTCTCTACAGAGCAACAGAAATCAGAAGAATTATTTATGTTCAGTTACAGGTTTACACACAGATTTAATACAGACAGTAAAAATGTTGCTGTTTTGCAAAATGGGGTAGAAACGTATGTGAATTCCGTTAGCCATCGGAGCTAATTGTAAATTTGACATCTTTCTTAGTAATCTACTGAGACATCTGAGGTAAATGTTGACATTTCTGACAATCCTGTCTCTTTCAAGTCTTAGCAATGTTAGTCCAGTGACCTTTAACTACAGTAAGTGTTTTTGAATATGGTGAAAATCCTGGTAGTTAGCAGTCGATGCTACATGAATTACAGTGTTATTTTATTCATAAAATATTTTCTTTGTAATTTATCAACATTTCTGAGGGAAATGTTGACTTCCCTGATATTTATTTGCTATTTGTTTGCTGTATATTATTTACAGAAAATATTTACTGTCGGGCGGCACGGTGGTGGAGTGGTTAGCGCTGTCGCCTCACAGCAAGAAGGTCCGGGTTTGAGCCCCATGGCCGGCGAGGGCCTTTCTGTGCAGAGTTTGCATGTTCTCCCCGTGTCCGCGTGTGTTTCCTCCGGGTGCTCCGGTTTCCCCCACAGTCCAAAGACATGCAGGTTAGGTTAACTGGTGACTCTAAATTGACCGTAGGTGTGAATGTGAGTGTGAATGGTTGTCTGTGTCTATGTGTCAGCCCTGTGATGACCTGGCGACTTGTCCAGGGTGTACCCCGCCTTTCGCCCGTAGTCAGCTGGGATAGGCTCCAGCTTGCCTGCGACCCTGTAGAACAGGATAAAGCGGCTACAGATAATGAGATGAGACATTGTTTTATACTGTAGCAATAATATTGTCTTGTTTTTTTATAAAATCACTTTTGCCGCCACCCTGTGGTTAGGAATAGGATTGCTCCTGTAACAGCGCTGTTGCTCCACGAGGTGTCAGTGTGGCGCTCATTCACTCACATTAAACACCACCAAGGAAGAAACTATGTTGTGGAGTCGACATTTGTGACCTAACAAGTGCTGCTGCTGTTTGTTTTAATGTGTGGCTAAAATAACATGGCCGAGTCTTCATCAGATTTCACAGAATACACCGCGGAAACCAAACCGGTATGCGAGCTGGGAAGCGAATGCTAAGTGGCTAGTCTGTAGTTGGTGTTAGCTGTGTGACTGAGTGATGTGGACATTGTTATTATTGAATATGAAAAGCTGTGAATATATTTAGCAGGCAGTGTTAGGAGCAGAATACACTCCGACAGAGGAGGAGAGGAAAGTGTTCAAACAGTGCGATGAAGAGAGCTTCTGGTACAGATGTGAGTACTGCGCATGTGCAAGACTGACCTTTCTACATTATTTTTACCTTTTTATCTTTCATTCTTTTCCCATTTCGTTCATTTTCCATCACTTTTAACTTATTGTACTTCAAGTCCTCAGAGTTTGCTGTGGAAATGCACGTGTTTTTCACATCACATCTTTTACACTGTTATGAAGCTTTATCTAATTTGCTGTCTCTCTCTCTTTCCTGTCTCTCTTCCCCTTCTCTTTCCTGTCTCTCTTCCCCTTCTCTTTCCTGTCTCTCTTCCCCTTCTCTTTCCCCTTTCTCTCTTTCCCGTCTCTCTTTCCCCTTCCTCTCTTTCTTGTCTCTCTTTCCCCTTCCTCTCTTTCCTGTCTCTCTTTCCCCTTCCTCTTTCCTCTGTCTCTCTTTCCTCTGTCTCTCTTTCCCCTTCCTCTCTTTCCTCTCTCTTTTCCCCTTCCTCTCTTTCCTCTCTCTTTTCCCCTTCCTCTCTTTCCTCTCTCTTTTCCCCTTCCTCTCTTTCCTCTCTCTTTTCCCCTTCCTCTCTTTCCTCTCTCTTTTCCCCTTCCTCTCTTTCCTCTCTCTTTTCCCCTTCCTCTCTTTCCTCTCTCTTTTCCCCTTCCTCTCTTTCCTCTCTCTTTTCCCCTTCCTCTCTTTCCTTTCTCTTTTCCCCTTCCTCTCTTTCCTCTCTCTTTTCCCCTTCCTCTCTTTCCTTTCTCTTTTCCCCTTCCTCTCTTTCCTTTCTCTTTCCCCCTTCCTCTCTTTCCTTTCTCTTTCCCCCTTCCTCTCTTTCCTTTCTCTCTTTACTCTGTCTCTCTTCCCCCTTCCTCTCTCCTCTCTCTCTTCCCCTTCCTCTCTTTTCCTCTGTCTCTCTTTCCCCCTTCCTCTCTTTTCCTCTGTCTCTCTTTCCCCCTTCCTCTCTTTTCCTGTCTCTCTCTTCCCCTTCCTCTCTTTTCCTCTGTCTCTCTTTTCCCCTTCCTCTCTTTTCCTCTGTCTCTCTTTCCCCCTTCCTCTCTTTTCCTGTCTCTCTCTTCCCCTTCCTCTCTTTTCCTCTGTCTCTCTTTCCCCCTTCCTCTCTTTTCCTCTGTCTCTCTTTCCCCCTTCCTCTCTTTTCCTCTGTCTCTCTTTCCCCCTTCCTCTCTTTTCCTGTCTCTCTTTCCCCCTTCCTCTCTTTTCCTCTGTCTCTCTTTCCCCCTTCCTCTCTTTTCCTCTGTCTCTCTTTCCCCCTTCCTCTCTTTTCCTGTCTCTCTTTCCCCCTTCCTCTCTTTTCCTCTGTCTCTCTTTCCCCCTTCCTCTCTTTTCCTCTGTCTCTCTTTCCCCCTTCCTCTCTTTTCCTCTGTCTCTCTTTCCCCCTTCCTCTCTTTTCCTCTGTCTCTCTTTCCCCCTTCCTCTCTTTTCCTCTGTCTCTCTTTCCCCCTTCCTCTCTTTTCCTCTGTCTCTCTTTCCCCTGTCTCTCTTTCCCCTTCCTCTCTTTCCCCCTTCCTCTCTTTTCCCCGTCCTCTCTTTTCCCCGTCCTCTCTTTTCCCCGTCCTCTCTTTTCCCCGTCCTCTCTTTTCCCCGTCCTCTCTTTTCCCCGTCCTCTCTTTTCCCCGTCCTCTCTTTTCCCCGTCCTCTCTTTTCCCCGTCCTCTCTTTTCCCCGTCCTCTCTTTTCCCCGTCCTCTCTTTTCCCCGTGTCTCTCTTTTCCCCGTGTCTCTCTTTTCCCCGTGTCTCTCTTTTCCCCGTGCCTCTCTTTTCCCCGTGTCTCTCTTTCCCCCTGTCTCTCTTTTCCCCTGTCTCTCTTTCCCCTTCCTCTCTTTCCTGTCTCTCTTTCCCCTTCCTCTCTTTCCTGTCTCTCTTTCCCCTTCCTCTCTTTCCTGTCTCTCTTTCCCCTTCCTCTCTTTCCTGTCTCTCTTTCCCCTTCCTCTCTTTCCTCTCTCTTTTCCCCTTCCTCTCTTTCCTCTCTCTTTTCCCCTTCCTCTCTTTCCTCTCTCTTTTCCCCTTCCTCTCTTTCCTCTCTCTTTTCCCCTTCCTCTCTTTCCTCTTTCTTTTCCCCTTCCTCTCTTTCCTCTCTCTTTTCCCCTTCCTCTCTTTCCTCTCTCTTTTCCCCTTCCTCTCTTTCCTCTCTCTTTTCCCCTTCCTCTCTTTCCTCTCTCTTTACTCTGTCTCTTCCCCCTTCCTCTCTTTTCCTCTGTCTCTCTTCCCCCTTCCTCTCTTTTCCTCTGTCTCTCTTTCCCCCTTCCTCTCTTTTCCTCTGTCTCTCTTTCCCCCTTCCTCTCTTTTCCTCTGTCTCTCTTTCCCCCTTCCTCTCTTTTCCTCTGTCTCTCTTTCCCCCTTCCTCTCTTTTCCCCATCTCTCTTTCCCCCTTCCTCTCTTCCCCCGTCTCTTTTCCCCTTCCTCTCTTTCCCCTGTCTCTCTTTCCCCGTGTCTCTCTTTCCCCCTTCCTCTTTTCCCCGTGCCTCTCTTTTCCCCGTGCCTCTCTTTTCCCCGTGCCTCTCTTTTCCCCCTTCCTCTCTTTCCCCCTTCCTCTCTTTCCCCCTTCCTCTCTTTCTCCCGTCCTCTCTTTCTCCCGTCCTCTCTTTCTCCCGTCCTCTCTTTTCTCCCGTCCTCTCTTTTCCCCCGTCTCTCTTTTCCCGTGTCTCTCTTTCCCCCTTCCTCTCTTTCTCCCTTCCTCTCTTTCCCCCTTCCTCTCTTTCCTCTGTTTCTCAGCGGTGCCGTTCTCCCTCAGTGGTATGGCCCTCACTCACATGCTCGTTACCAAAGGTGTGTATTGTGTTTACTCCATCACACATTTAACTTCATTCATTCATTTACTGTTATGAAATGTAAACGAGGCTCATGTTTATGCATATAGGGAAGCTGACGGCATCTGCACGGTTCGGATCTCTTCCTAAAGTGCTGTGTGAGTTCATTAAACCTTATACACTTGTGTGTCTGTGCGCTCATTGTCTGGTTACTGAGTGTGTGTGTGTGTGTGTGTGTGTGTGTAGTTGCTGGCATGTGTGGCTACTTCGCTGGAAAGCTGTCCTACATGAAGGCGTGTCAGCAGAAATTCTACAAGTTAGAAAATTCACCAATCGCAGAAACTCTTCGACAGAGACACCGACATCATCAGCGTCCACCGCAGTAAGCATGCACATGCGCGCACACTCTCTCTCCCAGTGTCTGAATGAAATTTGTAAATTCCAGTTTCTGATGTCAAACACCTTGGTTAAAATTGTAAGAACACTTGCTAGGTAACTGCAAAATGTGGAAACCAAACCAGCAGGCAAGTTAGCGAGGTCAGTGATTTAGTGTGCGAGCTTGTTTAGTTCCTGCGCACCTCAGTTCTCTTCTTTCTGTGTCTGGTGAATGTTTGAGGTTTGCTGGTCCTCAGTCGGAGCTCAGTGAGGATGAGAAACCTCAGTTTGAAGCGTTTCAGTCAGAGAGTGCGTTTCAGTCAGAGAGTGTGTCCCAGTCGCCGCTGTATTCCCCTCCTGACTTCAGCTACAGTGACACCACACACTCGGCTCCACACCACGACCTTCACACGCACGGTACTTCACCCTCTCTACAGTCATCTGTCTACTCTCTATACATGTATGGAGTTTATTATTAGAGATTTTTTGAAAAGTTGTTTGATCTTTCAGCCACTGCTGTACTTTTCCTGGCCTTAATGTGATTAGATCACATTTTCCACCTCTAATACCGCTCTTACCAATCAGGACGTAGAGCATGGTACTGTAGTAAGGATGAATTAGTGTAGCATTGTTCTGAGCTGTTGATGAAATGTGGCAGCGCTGCGTGAGGAGGATGAGGAGCAGGAAGTGAAGAGGAAGCCCATCCTTTACGAGGAGCTGCGCAACAAGAACAGGGAGAACTATGACATCACCCGGAACCAGAAGATGGACCGAGACACGCCCAAGAAGGAGGGTGAGAGAGAGCACTGTCAGTCAAACTCCTGCTATGGTTGCGTGCTTTTTTTTTTTTTTTAATAAAAACACTTTGAGGTGAGATAAACCTTCATAATCCGTTAACTGAGTCAGCCTCTTCACTACGTTGAAGTTGTCTGATTTCTAACAGTTTCTTTAGTCTGCTGTAATAACAGGAGCATAATTACGCTTTGATTAAAGTAAACAATTTAATAGTAATTGTTAAACAGTGTGTTGAATATAGGATGATGTACTTTCACTCTCTTTGCAGTGAAGAAGAACAAATACGGTGATGCATGGGAGGAATGAGGAGTCGAGCAGCACCTCAATGCCAGGAGAGCGCTCTGCTGTGCTGCGTGTCCGTAATGGAGCCTGAACCTGTGAACACCTGTTGTTCCTGGATTAATAATAAAAACTCCAAAATGGAAAAAAAAAAAGGTTCTTTTTGTGAGAAATGCAGAGATGGCATGAAAGACAGTTTTTCTGGAAAATCTGCAGTGCTTGCTTTCACAAACGTTGATTTGAAATCTCATCTCATTATCTGTAGCCGCTTTATCCTGTTCTACAGGGTCGCAGGCAAGCTGGAGCCTATCCCAGCTGACTACGGGCGAAAGGCGGGGTACACCCTGGACAAGTCGCCAGGTCATCACAGGGCTGACACATAGATAAACAACCATCCACACTCACATTCACACCTACGGTTAATTTAGAGTCACCAGTTAACCTAACCTGCATGTCTTTGGACTGTGGGGGAAACCGGAGCACCCGGAGGAAACCCACGGGGAGAACATGCAAACTCCACACAGAAAGGCCCTCGCTGGCCACGGGGCTCGAACCCGGACCTTCTTGCTGCAAGGCGACAGCGCTAACCACTACACCACCGTGTTGCCCGCTGATTTGAAATATAAATATATATATTTTAAAGAGTAATAATAGAAGTATGAATGAAAATAGTGTAAAATCCCACAATTTGCCCTGTTCTCTGTAACTGGTACATTCTATTTGTTGTTTTTCAATGGAAAAATTGAAGCATTGAAGTATCACACCCAAGGCAGATGTTTCTCCTGTGAGTTTTTTTTTCACGCTTTATTCGATAAAATACAGATATATTATTAGTGTATGTTAAACAAAGTTAATTAAAAAAATTATTTAAATCTATTTAGAACAGTACAAATATCTGTGATGATAATGAATCCTCTCGCGATAACAGAAAAAGTGGACGTTAAAGTTTCCGTCCCAACATGTACTCTCGCGATAACAGAAGGGTTGACTCCCCCTCCCCGTTCAGCTGTCGAACTCTCGCGATAATTCGGCTCGCTCTCGAAGCGAGTCCGGGAACTGTAGCGGATGTTGATGTTTTGCTCGGCACTGTGTGTGTGTTCCGCCAGAAAATCTCGTTTATGTGGCGTTTCATGAAACCCAGCGTTGAATTCGATTGTTCTGAGTGACCTGTGCGGAAAGCCGAGTCTCTCCCAGGAAGCAGGAGGCCGAGAGACCGGCCATGATGGAGGACTTTGATGAGATTTACGAGGAGGAGGAGGAGGAAGAAGAAGAAGAGGAGGATGAAGGCCGGGCGGCAGAGGAGCAGCTGCTTAAATTCGGCCCGGAACCGGTGCTGGTGCGCGGAGCAGGCCGAGCCACTGTGTAAGTGACTCCGTGAAACTTAAAGAAATATCGCTGCCTAAACCTCGATAGCAGCCATTTCAGTTTTAATTCGCTTCCGACCTATTTTCCGACAAGTTCCGCCCTCGTTGGCTATGATTGGCTGGTAGTTCTGGCCTCTGATTGGCTGAGTGCTTGCGAGTACGACAATGAGCCAATAATCATACAGGATTGTCTGTTCCAGTAGCTAATCATGATACAGGAGGGCGGGATGTGGAGGAATATGAAATTATAAATTTTATCGAATTTAATTTTAAATTAAATTTTTATTTTAAGCCACAAGAGCTAAACAGAGTACAGCACGCTAATAATTAACAATTATTTAAATTAATGACCATATTTAAAACTAGACTGTACATGAACTGTGTTTTCTCTGTCATTAGGTTTGGACTCAGCAATAAATTTGAGACAGAGTTTCCCTCAGCACTCACAGGGAAGGTGAGAGAGCCATGATCACTGCAGCCTTCACTTCCTCAGCATCTTTCACACCCAAACAATAGATTAATAAACACGACACGCACGCAGTATCCTCTCTAAATTCTGAATTTGTCTAATAAACTAAACCAAATAGATTTACAAGTTGTATAAAACATTAGTCTGTTTGCAGGTATAGTATTTGCACACACTGCATACAGGACAGTCCTGCTCCTTTGTGTCCTACAGCACTTATACGCAGCTCTAAATACTGGACACAAGTACAGTGGTGCTTGAAAGTTTGTGAAAGCTTTTGAATTTTCTACAGTATATTTCTGCATAAATATGACCTAAAACATCATCAGATTTTCACACAAGTCATAAAAGTAGATAAAGAGAACCCAGTTAAACAAATGAGACAAAATTATAATACTTGGTCATTTATTTATTGAGGAAAATGATCCAATATTACATATCTGTGAGTGGCAAAAGTATGTGAACCTTTGCTTTCAGTATCTGGTGTGACCCCCTTGTGCAGCAATAACTGCAACTAAACGTTTGCGGTAACTGTTGATCAGTCCTGCACACCGGCTTGGAGGAATTTTAGCCCATTCCTCCATACAGAACAGCTTCAACTCTGGGATGTTGGTGGGTTTCCTCACATGAACTGCTCACTTCAGGTCCTTCCACAACATTTCCATTGGATTAAGGTCATTTGGCCAGTCCAAAACATTAACTTTATTCTTCTTTAACCATTCTTTGTTAGAACAACTTGTGGGCTTAGGGTCGTTGTCTTGCTGCATGACCCACCTTCTCTTGAGATTCAGTTCATGGACAGATGTCCTGACATTTTCCTTTAGAATTCGCCGGTATAATTCAGAATTCATTGTTCCGTCAATGATGGCAAGCCGTCCTGGCCCAGATGCAGCAAAACAGTCCCAAACCATGATACTACCACCACCATGTTTGATAGATGGGATAAGGTTCTTATGCTGGAATGCTGTGTTTTCCTTTCTCCAAACATAACGCTTCTCATTTAAAGCAAAAAGTTCTATTTTGGTCTCATTCATCCACAAAACATTTTTCCAATAGCCTTCTGGCTTGTCCACGTGATCTTTAGCAAACTGCAGATGAGCAGCAATGTTCTTTTTGGAGAGCAGTGGCTTTCTCCTTGCAACCCTGCCATGCACACCATTGTTGTTCAGTGTTCTCCTGATGGTGGACTCATGAACATTAACATTAGCCAATGTGAGAGAGGCCTTCAGTTGCTTAGAAGTTACCCTGGGGTCTTTTGTGACCTCGCCAACTATTACATGCCTTGCTCTCGGAGTGATCTCTGTTGGTCGACCACTCCTGGGGAGGGAAACGATGGTCTTGAATTTCCTCCATTTGTACACAGTCTGTCTGTCTGTCTGTCTGTCTGTGGATTGGCGGAGTCCAGACTCTTGAGAGATGGTTTTGTAACCTTTTCCAGCCTGATGAGCATCATCTCATCTCATTATCTCTAGCCGCTTTATCCTGTTCTACAGGGTCGCAGGCAAGCTGGAGCCTATCCCAGCTGACTACGGGCGAAAGGCGGGGTACACCCTGGACAAGTCGCCAGGTCATCACAGGGCTGACACATAGACACAGACAACCATTCACACTCACATTCACACCTACAGTCAATTTAGAGTCACCAGTTAACCTAACCTGCATGTCTTTGGACTGTGGGGGAAACTGGAGCACCCGGAGGAAACCCACGTGGACACGGGGAGAACATGCAAACTCCACACAGAAAGGCCCTCGCCAGCCACGGGGCTCGAACCCGGACCTTCTTGCTGTGAGGCGACAGCGCTAACCACTACACCACCGTGCCGCCCCCTGATGAGCATCAACAACGCTTTTTCTGAGGTCCTCAGAAATCTCCTTTGTTCGTGCCATGATACACTTCCACAAACATGTGTTGTGAAGATCAGACTTTGATAGATCCCTGTTCTTTAAATAAACCAGGGTGCCCACTCACACCTGATTGTCATCCCACTGATTGAAAACACCTGACTCGAATTTCACCTTCAAATTAACTGCTAGTCCTAGAGGTTCACATACTTTTGCCACTCACAGATATGGAATATTGGATCATTTTCATCAGTAAATAAATGACCAAGTGTAATATTTTTGTCTCATTTGTTTAACTGGGTTCTCTTTATCTACTTTTAGGACTTGTGTGAAAATCTGTTGTTGTTTTAGGTCATATTTATGCAGAAATATAGAAAATTCTAAAGGGTTCACAAACTTTGAAGCACCACTGTATCTACTCTAGGGCATGTCCCCTGGAGTCCGAAGCAGGAAGAGGTGTTTTTTGTTTTTATTTCAGTGCTGCATGTTTACTGATCATGATGGTGGTTGTGTTCTTCCTGCTCTGCTGATGTGTAGGTGGCACCGGAGGAGTTTAAAGCCAGTATAAGTCGTGTGAACGGCTGTCTGAGGAAGACGCTGCCGGTGAACGTGCGCTGGCTGCTATGTGGCTGTTTGTGCTGCTGCTGCACGCTGGGACTCAGTCTGTGGCCCGTCATCTGCCTCAGCAAACGCGTCAGTCTTCATTTACACTCTTACACACTCATACTGGCTTCACACACGCGCACATTGCTCACGTCATCGCACTGTAATTGTGTACATAGCAGCCTTTGATGGATAGAATGATATAAAGTATGGAAAAGTGGTTTTATATAGTAATTCAAAGGCACAAATTTCCAAATGTGGAAAAATTAAAGAAATGCAGGGGGGTTTAACAATAAATATGAATATGAACACAGCACAATAACTCACTCTTCCCTAAAGTGAACATTAGAGCTGGACAGTATGGCCATATGAGCATATGACACAATATGACTATATAATATACATGTACCAATATCAGTTCTGTTGAACAGAAAGTTTATTAATAATGTTTATAATAACTTTTTTGAAACAATTTTGTCGTCCTTTCTGTCGTTAAACAATCAGCTATTTATTTCTGTGGATATTACATATATAATTTAACTTTTTTTTTAACAGTTTTCCTCATTTCTGGTGTTCTTACTGTTTATTGAGGTATTTCACCCACTTGACCAAGTCATGTGACGCTGCCATTTTGGACGGCACGGCTCGAATCAGTTTGAATGCGAGGAAGGCGACAAACGAAAAACATAAAAGAAAAAGGAGCGAGATGCAGAAAACACCTTCACTATCCAGCGACGTAGGGCATTTACAGGGCGAGCAGAGGGAGAGGTATTTGCAAAAATTGAGGTTAGCAGGCTTATGCCGCTTTTCCACTACAAACGCGGCTGAGTCGGGCTGAGCCGTGCCGGGCTGAGCGGGGCTGTTGGAGTTGCATTTCGACTACAACCGCGCTGAACCGTGCTGGCTGGAAGTGGGTGGACACATTGGGTGGAGTTAGCGAAAGTGGGTGGACGTCACGTGATGTCGTTAAGCAGCGCAAACAGTGACATCAGTGATCTTTTAAGCGGTAGTCTCACGACCCGGAGAGTAAACAATAAACATGGAGGACATGGAGTCGTTAGTGTTGCTGGTCTTGGTGCTGTGGCTTGTTGTCACCGACAACGCCAACAGATACTGGCAAGAGCGTATAGATGAGGCGAGGTGCATAAGGCTTCAGAAATTCTCGTAATTATTCTCCTTCCGGGTTTGCGGTGTTTACAGATCCCAGCGTGCTCGCGGGGCGTGTGTGGGCATGTGAGGACACTCCTCCTCACCAATCAGTGCACAGGGGAGTGTCTCCTCACGCCCCCAGCCTCACTCGGCACGGCTTGGCTCGCTTCAGCCCCACTCCAAAACGGTGCGAGTTTTAGGGGCTAAGCAGGGCTGAAACGAGCTGAGTCGTGCTGGTTTTTGGTAGTCGAAACGCGAGCCGTGTCGGGCTGAAGTGAGCTGAAGCGAGCTGAAGTGAGCTGAAAAAGGGTAGTGGAAAAGGGCCATTAGAGAACGACGTTTACCTGCTTCCACCAGGATTGTTCACTGACCCATCGCCATACACAGGTTTGGGCGATTAGAATAGAATATTGAATAGAATATTATTTTCCTTTTGATGAATAAAGTTTATAAATACTACTTATATCGTGTCATAGCCGGAGCGCGCCAGCGAGCTCCCCCGGCGCGCCAGCGAGCTCCTCCGGCGCGCCGGGGAGCTCGCTGGCGCGCCGGGGGAGCTCGCTGTTTGTCATGTATTATTTTCCTTTTGATGAATAAAGTTTATAAATACTACTTATATCATGTCATAGCCGGAGCTCGCTGGCGCGCCGGGGAGCTCGCTGGCGCGCTCCGGCTATGACACGATATAACTAGTATTTATAAACTTTATTCATCAAAAGGAAAATAATACATGACAAACAGGAGAACAAAATGTCTGCTACATGCAACCCTAGACAAATTAACACTGCCTTGTTTCACTGCTCAGATGGGTTAACAAACACTGACCCATTTACTTTTTGCTATATATTTTATCAAAATTGCGTTGACTGATAAACTAACCTGAAATGAAATGATCACTGCAAAGTCTGGAGTACTCTGTTGGCTCCCAATCCTGTCTCTTCACAGCTGCAATCCATTTGGCCCTCTTGTCTGGGTCAGTAGGAAACCGGTAAAAGGAGCGTCCTGCACGCTGTCCCTGTCTGTTGTGGCAGCCCACAGCACAACAAGCAAACACCATGGTTATTTATAGAGTGCTTACTGACAAATTAATCTATTCTAGGTGTCTGTAACACGTTTTTTTCCAAGCTGGTTCTCCCTCTCTGTCTGCAGCGTTAGTATGTAGCTTGCCGTCCAAAATGGCGGACACCGGGGCGTCATGTGACCCTGTGACGTCAGGTGAAATACCTCAATAGGCAAAAAAAAGTTTGAGTTTTTATTTTCATTCCTTTTTTTCTGTTAAATAATAGATACTAAATACAATGTTAAATCTTTTACCAGCTGCACTGAACGCCACATTGCTCTAAAAAAAAAAAAAAAAAAAAAAGGCAAACGGCGACATCTATTCAAAACATGGCTCTAATCCTTGTCCCTGCAGTTGAGAAGATAAGATGAACATATTGGGTTTATTTTTTTCTTTTTCTTTTCGTCTCCTTCAGACACGCAGATCCATAGAGAAGTTACTGGAGTGGGAGAACAACCGCCTTTATCATAAGGTGTGTGTGTGTGTGTGTGTGTGTGTGTGTGTGTGTGTGTGTGTGTGTGTGAGAGAGAGAGAGAGAATCTGTTGATTGTGTTCATCTTTGTTAACATGCCTCTCTCTTTCAGTTGTGTTTGCATTGGAGGCTGAGCAAAAGGAAGTGTGAAACCAACAACATGATGGAATATGTAAGTTAAACTCCAGTCTTGACGTTTTGTGAGTCATGGTATAAAGTCACTAATTTATGAGGAAAACAAACTGTTGGACGACAACAGATCTGTGAGGAAAATATGAGGAAATCGTTGTCCTGTTTGTGAAACTGGAGTAAGATTTTGTCCAAAATCTGCATTTAAAAAAAACAAAATCAGTAAACAACGGATTACTGTGCATTATAAACCTAAATATATGTCTCTCTGTCCTATGCAGGTTATCTTAATAGAGTTTCTCCCCAAGATTCCCATCTTCAGGCCGGATTAGCAGCCGCTCATGCTGTCTTCTGCCTAAGGTGCCTTCCTCTGGTACTCTCGCACTTCCCTCGCGCCGGACTATAAACTTGTCCTATATATACATTATATATAAACACATATACATGGACATGTACGCTGCTTCTCCCACACTCTCTGCTGTTTACACACCTGTGTAACGCCCTCTCGCCGCTCCCTCACTGCTGTGTTCAGAGCCACCTGAGAACACCATGGTCCTGCAGCACAAGGCTCTGAGCCAACGGCAGCCGTGTTGTGAAGCTGGATATGACGGAGGAATGGGGATTACCATAGAAACGGAGCAACGATGAAAGAAAAAAAAACGAATGTCGTCTTTTTTTCAGCACAGAGCAAACAGCATCGCCACATCATCAAGAGTAGAGGGCGGTGCTTATGTTTCATCAGCCAATCAGAAAACACAATCATGTGACATCACCATGGTATAATAATTCGCCGGAAGTGATCCAAATGGGAGCTATTTGTTGAGCTACTGCTAAAGAAGTAAAATTGCACAACCAGACTAGCTTGGCTAAGATTGCCAAACTAAATTCATGCTCACAATACAGGTTTCTGATGCCTAGCATATGTTTGCTGTAAATTTGACCCAGACTATTCGGTAACTGGGCGGCACGGTGGTGTAGTGGTTAGCGCTGTCGCCTCACAGCAAGAAGGTCCGGGTTCGAGCCCCGGGGCCGGCGAGGGCTTTTCTGTGCGGAGTTTGCATGTTCTCCCCGTGTCCGCGTGGGTTTCCTCCGGGTGCTCCGGTTTCCCCCACAGTCCAAAGACATGCAGGTTAGGTTAACTGGTGACTCTAAATTGACCGTAGGTGTGAATGGTTGTCTGTGTCTATGTGTCAGCCCTGTGATGACCTGGCGACTTGTCCAGGGTGTACCCCGCCTTTCGCCCGTAGTCAGCTGGGATAGGCTGCAGCTTGCCTGCGACCCTGTAGAACAGGATAAAGCGGCTAGAGATAATGAGATGAGTATTCAGTAACTTTCAGTTCTGAAACTGAAAATTAAACACACAAAATAGGTTTCAGTCTCTTCTGAAACAAAAACGTTTCATATTTCAAATACCTCACTCACTAAGAATGCTGTCTGCTCATCTCATCTCATCATCTCTAGCCGCTTTATCCTTCTACAGGGTCGCAGGCAAGCTGGAGCCTGTCCCAGCTGACTACGGGCGAAAGGCAAGGTACACCCTGGACAAGTCGCCAGGTCATCACAGGGCTGACACACAGACACAGACAACCATTCACACTCACATTCACACCTACGGTCAATTTAGAGTCACCAGTTAACCTAACCTGCATGTCTTTGGACTGTGGGGGAAACCGGAGCACCCGGAGGAAACCCACGCGGACACGGGGAGAACATGCAAACTCCGCACAGAAAGGCCCTCGCCGGCCCCGGGGCTCGAACCCAGGACCTTCTTGCTGTGAGGCGACAGCGCTAACCACTACACCACCGTGCCGCCCCTGCTGTCTGCTATGTTGGGAATGATTGATTTTTTTTTTTTAACATCCCAGTCCTGCATAATTTTAAAAAGTCTCAAAGCACCTCAGATTCCATGTAACATTAGCTAGCTTGCTAATGATCTTACCATGCTACTAAACATCATACAGTGACTCCTAAGATGAGCTAACATTAACACTAGCAAAGTAAATTTAGCGAGGTGTTATGTTTATTAAGCAGGCTAGCTCGGCTAATGTTGATAAACTTGTATTGCAGGATTAAAACTGGCATTTTATGCAAAAAAGAAAAGGAAGCCTTAGCCATGTGATGTGATGTCACATGATCGAGTTTGTGATTGGTTTCCACTCTTCTTGACCCGGAGACACACGTTACTCATTAAAACATCCAAGTCGCTCCATAATGGATACTGATCTGCCATTTTTCCCTTCATAAACCAACCTGAAGAGACAATCACACCGGCTGCACGAAACTGGACCGACTTGTGTAGTTAAAAAAACAAAAACAAAGCGTGAGACTTTTCCAGAAGGTTCAGTTCGCAGCCGGATCCCTTAATGCAGCACAGGATGGATTATTTCTTTTTTCTTTTTTTTTTAAGCTTGTGAGAGATTTATCAAACCCAAAAATTCTTCTCAAGGAGGAGGTTGTGTGTGAAAAGTACTAATAAAACTAGGCTGTGTCTCAAATCGCATCCATCTGTAGTTTTTAAGTCACTGTTGATCGTTAGCATGCTAACATCGAATACAGTCTGGTTTGCAATTTAATTTCATGAATCTATCATGTATATAGTGCCTTGCAAAAGTATTCATACCCCTTTAACTTTTTCACATTTTTCCACCTTACAACCACAAACTTAAGTTTTTTATTGAGATTTTATGTGATAGACCAACACAGAGTAGCACATAATTGTGACGTGAAACGAAAATGATAAATGGTCTTCAAAATTTTAAACAAATAAAAATCTGAAAAATGTGATGTGCATTAGTATTCAGCCCCCCTGCGTCAATCCTTTGTAGAGCCACCTTTTGCTGCAATTACAGCTGCGAGTCTTTTGTGGTATGTCTCTACCAGCTTTGCACATCTAGACACTGAAATTTTTGCCCATTCTTCTTTGCAAAATAGCTCAAGCTCAGCCAGATTGGACGGAGAGCGTCTGTGAACAGCAATTTTCAAATCTTGCCACAGATGCTCAATGGGATTTAGGTCTGGACTTTGACTGGGCCATTCTAACACATGAATATTCTTTGATCTAAACCATTCCATTGTAGCTCTGGCTGTATGTTTAGGGTCATTGTCTTGCTGGAAGGTGAATCTCCTTCCCAGTCTCAAGTCTTTTGCAGCCTCCAACAGGTTTTCTTCCAGGATTGCCCTCCATCCATCTTCCCATCAACTCTGACCAGCTTCCCTGTCCCTGCTGAAGAAAAGCATCCCCATAGCATGATGCTGCCACCACCATGTTTCACAGTGGGGATGGTGTGTGCAGGGTGATGAGCAGTGTTAGTTTTCCGCCACACATAGCGCTTTGCATTTAGGCCAAAAAGTTAAACTTTGGTCTCATCTGACCAAAGCACCTTCTTCCACATGTTTGCTGTGTCCCCTACATGGCTTCTTATGCCTGTCTTTCAACAATGGCTTTCTTCTTGCCACTCTTCCAAAAAGGCCAGATTTGTGGAGTGTACGACTTATAGTTGTCCTGAGCACAGATTCTCCCACCTGAGCTGTGGATTTCTGCAGCTCCTCCAGAGTGATCATGGGCCTCTTGGCTGCTTCTCTGACCAGTGCTCTCCTTGCTCGCTCTGTCAGTTTAGGTGGACGGCCATGTCTTGGTGGGTTTGCAGTCATGCTATACTTTTTCCATTTTTGAATGATGGATTGAACAGTGCTTCTTGAGATGTTCAGAGCTTGGGATATTTTTTTATAACCTAACCCTGCTTTAAACTTCTCCAGAACTTTATCCCTGACCTGTCTGGTGAGTTCTTTGGTCTTCATGATGCTGTTTGTTCTTCAGTGTTCTCTAACAAACCACTGAGGCCTTTACAGAACAAGTGTATTTATGCTGAGAGTAAATTACACACAGTAGGACTCTATTAACTAATTAGATGACTTCTGAAGGCAATTGATTGCACTGGATTATATTTAGAGGTATCAGAGTACAGGGGGCTGAATACTAATGCACACCACATTTTTCAGATTTTTATTTGTTTAAAATTTTGAAGACCATTTATCATTTTCGTTTCACTTCACAATTATGTGCTACTCTGTGTTGGTCTATCACATAAAATCTCAATAAAAAACTTTTAAGTTCGTGGTTGTAAGGTGGAAAAATGTGAAAAAGTTCAAGGGGTATGAATACTTTTGCAAGGCACTGTATGTATGTATATATATATATATATATAAATATATATATATATATATATATATATATATATAAACTCATAAGTATGTTTTATAAGTGTACAGTTAAATATTTTTCAGTGTTTAGTTCATAGTGTGTGATTTGAGACACAGCCCTAATCTGGAAACTAGCCACCCTGCTAGCTGTTAGTACATTTTTCTTCATTAAAAAAAAAAATATATATATATATATATATATATCTTTAAAGGACAATTCTTTTAACTTGATTAATATTTAACACACCATCTGATTTGGAATAATCTGATGAAATGTGAAACCTTTTCCCTCAGCTAGCTAATATTATGCTAACAAAGCAAGCACATGCTCGCTCGCTAGCTAGCATGTCGTGTGTCAATTTGCTGGATTTTTTTGTCATGAACAGTATAACTTTTCACACAAAAATGTATTTTATGAATGTGTGAAACATCAGGGTTATGTTTTTTTTGAAAGTTATTGGACTTACAATTAGCTATTTTGCTGTCTATATTGGAGCTATTTGCTAGCCATTTAAGGTTATGCTTGTAAGTCACACAGCTGATTTTTCACTTATACTAGTGCATCTCAAAAAATTAGAATATTGTGAAAAAGTTCAATATTTTCCATCAGTTATTTAAGAAAGTGAAAGTTATATATTATAGACTCATTACACAAACTAAAATGTTTCAAGCATTTTTCTATTTTAATTTTAATCAGTATGGCATACAGTACAAAAACATAAAAAAAAACCATCTCAAAATATTAGGATATTTCATTTCGAGTTTGAGTAAAACAGTATGAACACAGTGTATCTCTCGGTCTAGTTCAGTACACACAACCACAATCATGGGGAAGACTGCTGACTTGACTGTTGTCCAGAAGATGATCACTGATGCCCTCCACAAGGAGGGTAAGCCACAAAAGGTCGTTGCTGAAAAGGGTGGCTGGAAAAGGTGCACAAGCAACAGGGATGGCTGCAGTCTTGAGAGGATTGTCAAGAAAAGTTGATTCAAGAACTTGGGAGAGCTTCACAAGGAGTGGACTGAGGCTGGTGTCAGTGTATCAAGACCCATCACGCACAGACATCTTCAAGAAAGGGGATACAACTTTCGCATTCCTAATATCAAGCTACTCCTGAGCCAGAGACAATGTCCGAAGTGTCTTATCTGGGCTAAGGAGAGAAAGAAATGGACTGTTGCTCAGTGGTCCAAAGTCCTCTTTTCAGATGAAGGTACATTTTGCATTTAATTTGGAAATCACGGTTCTAGAGTCTGGAGGAAGAGTGGAGAAGCACAGAATCCAAGGTGTTTGAAGCCCAGTGTGAAGTTTCCACAGTCTGTGATGATTTGGGGTGCCATGTCATCTGCTGGTGTTGGTCCACTGTATTTTATCAAGTCCAAAGTCAACACAGCCTTCTACCAGGAGATTTTAGAGCACTTCATGCTTCCATCTGCTGACGAGCTTTTTGGAGATGCTGATTTCCTTTTCCAGCAGGACTTAGCACCTACCCACAGTGCCAAAACTACTACCAAATGGTTTGCTGACCATGATATTACTGTGTTTGATTGGCCAGCCAACTTGCCTGACCTGAACCCCATAGAGAATCTATGGGGTATTGTCAAGAGGAATATGAGAAACACCCGACCCAAAAATACAGATACGCTGAAGGCCACTATCAAAGCAACCTGGGCTTCAATAACCCCTCAGCAGTGCCACAGACTGATCACCTCCATGCCACACCACATTGATACAGTAATTCATGGTAAAGGAGCCCCAACCAAGTACTGAGTGTATAAATGAATATACTTTTCAGAAGTTGGACATTTCTGTATTGTAAATCCTTTTTTTGGTTGATCGTAGGGAATATTCTAATAATTTGAGATGCTGGATTTCTGATTTTCATGAGCTATAAGCCATAATCATCAAAATTAAAACAAAAAAGGCTTTAAATATTTCACTTTACATGTAATGAATATAGAATATATGAAAGTTTACCTTTTTGAATTAAATTATGAAAAAAGTAACTTTTTCATGGTATTCTAATTTTTTGAAATGCACTAGTATTTTAATTTCAAGTACTACTGTGCATAGCAAAGTGGCTAATTGATGTTGGTCATCACTGATGACACATCATACTTCCTCGTGAGAAGTGTTTGTAAGTAAAACTCCCACAAGCCTTATATTTTATTTTTAAAGTATTTTTAGCTTTGTTTACCTGCTCAGTTAAAAAGAGCAGCAGATGTTCAACTTTGTGTGTGTTTTTTGTATCTGTCTCATGAATATCAGTTAATGAAAAACAATCAACAAAACTTTGCTGTGGTTATTAAAAAAAAAACCCTCTTGTAATTTTAGGTCTTAGTTTCTGACTGTATTAAAAGAGCAGTTTGGCCAAAAAATGAAACATCTGTCCTGAGGCCTTACACCAACTGGAGGAGTTTAGCAATGAAGCGATGATGCTAGTTCAGCTAACACGTAATGAAAGCATGTGTTTTTGACCAAACTGTTCCTTTATGTTCACTATTTAGAGTTAAATATTAATTAAAAAAAGATATTGGTGCATCCCTGACTTCTAGATTTTTATAATTTGAATGTTTTCGGTTCGAGATTGGTTGCCTGGTGCTTTTTCCACCTTCAGGAACCTGCGGAGGAGCTGAAGCTGTGAGACGTCCAGGACCTGAACACAGATTAATTTGTTGAAGTAGTATTAAAGGAAAAGAAATAAACCACAGATTAAAGTTTAAACGCTAATAAGGTTATCAGTTTGCATTGTACAAACTGTTTGCAAAACTGTTTCTGAGCGTTAACACGTTTGTAGGTGGAAATACGGTGGATTTGGAGATCGTAATTCAGATTATAAACCTACAATACTAAATTCATTTGTTGTAAAGTTTAATTTAGCGAAACTTTACACTGAACACAAGGTGAAGGTCAGAGTGTTCATTTTATAAAACGGTGCTGCTTTAAATTGAGCAGAAAATTTGCCCAGCAGGTTTTACCTGTGTGTGGGTGTGTTTGTTTTTCCCATGTCTTTATGTTCATCCATTATTATTAGTTTTTTTTCTCTAAAGAATATTTAAGTACCGTGTATATACAAGAATAAAGTACAAATACACTAGTGTGTGCGTCACTGAGCAGGAACACTGAACTGAGTGTCCTGTAATATGACTGTGGGGTGCCAAAACTTTAGAAGAGCTGAAAAGAAATGCAAGAAGGAGACAAGAGGTAGAGGACGAGTCAAGGAAAAGACTGAAAAATAAAAGCGGAGAGAAAACATGAGCTATGAAATCTTCTGTTCCAGTCACAGTACAGCTGTGATTCATTATTCAGAACCGCCTGAAGACCACAGAACTCAGGGTGTGGCCGGTTTGGGACACGCCCACAGCTGATTTTTATGATTAATGTGCCCTATGTAGCAAACAAGGTGTACACTTAATAGTGAGCATTACCAGTTATCACTAGATAAGCATAGTACAAAGTGTTTAAGTGGATAACGGAATTAACTTTGTGATCTCAGTCATGACTCCGCCCTCCTATTTAGGAAATTTGTGTCGTCTGGCTCCGCCGACTTGACCGTTTTATTAAATCTTTTTCGGTCATTAAAGTGAAACTAATAGACTTCCACTTGAATTCAGAGTTGTGGTGTTGACTTATGTTTAGAAATGAATCCTCATGTCATACACTTGCTTTACAAATGACTCGGTTTCACTTATTTGTAAACAACTCCAGTGCTTCACTTAGATTAGTATACCGATCTTCCAGGGATTTACTTACACTTGGAAAAGAATTCCTCAGGTTTTTCTCTTGCATCTCTAAAAGACTCCTCCGGTACCTTAAGTTTAGGATTGAATCCTCCAATGATTCATTTACACCTGTAAACGACTCCTTCATTGATTCACTCATGAATTTGTAAGAAATGCACTAAACAGGACTCGTAGAGAAATTACCAAATGCCTTTTTTTAATCCATCAAATCAACATCTACACAAGACTTGGAGAAAACACAACAACATCTGAACAAGCAGAAGAACTAAAATGGAAAAATACTACGGAAGGAGTATAGAGTATTCGGTTTCTGCATGGTACAGAGCTCGGAACAGACGAGACGTTACTCCATAGCCTCCTGGTTCTCCTGGTCGGCTGCTCGCTCCTCGCTCGGCTCTTTGCCCTCTTTACTCCTCTTCGACTTCTTATGTTTGTGTCTGCGATGGCTGTCACCTTCCTCACTGTCATGCCTCCTTCTGCTACTGCTGAGACAGTGAGAGAGACAGTGTGTGAGAGACAGACAGGGAGACGCACATGATCTGTGTTAATAATTCAGTTCAACTAAAAGGTGTGGCTACTGATCATTAGTCCAAGTGAAAGGGGTGTGGCCTCTAAATGTTCGTTCCAGTTAAGGAAGCATAATTGTGTCTCTCAGGCTGCTGTGTGTAGGGGGCGTGTCCCCTGGTTTCAATCCCAGCAAAAGAGGCATGTCCTCCGAGTCAGTGAGCATTAGCTTAAAGTGCCATTCCACCATTGGATGTATTCTTTGGCATAAAATACAATATATTTTATGACAACATGACTAGACAGAGAAATCTTTTAGCTTCAAAATGATATATCAAACATAATTTTTTGACAACGACAAGTATATTAATTTTGCGGCCAAAGTCACCTACCCTTTTAATTTCCGCGCGGTACTGAAACGTGATGTCATCGGCAGGTTCCCCTTCTTGTGTACCATGTCACGTGTGACGTGGCACAGATTATCAGCAATGGCGGATAGAACGCGATTTCCACTTGTCGATTGCTGTGCCGATATTCACCATCGACCGTCTCCTTTGGGCATCACTTGCTATTTTCCTTCGCTTCTTTTCCGAAGCTGACAATCGCGTTCTATCCGCCATTGCTGATAATCTGTGCCACGTCACACGTGACATGGTACACAAGAAGGGGAACCTGCCGATGACATCACGTTTCACTACCGCGCGGAAATTAAAAGGGTAGGTGACTTTGGCCGCAAAATTAATATACTTGTCGTTGTCAAAAAATTATGTTTGATATATCATTTTGAAGCTAAAAGATTTCTCTGTCTAGTCATGTTGTCATAAAATATATTGTATTTTATGCCAAAGAATACATCCAATGGTGGAATGGCACTTTAATTAATAAATAAATAAATAAATAAATAAATGTGTTTGTGTTACCTGCGTGAGGACTTGTGCCTTCCTTCCTCTTTCTCTCGGTGTCTCCTTTCACGATGTCTCTCCTCCTTCTCTCGGCTCGACCGGTCCCGATGCCTTTCGTACCCACGTTCTCCGTAGTCACGATAACGGTAACGCTCCTCATCACTGCGTGCGTGTGTGTGTGGGGAATAGAGGGTAAATTCCATACATTTTATATAGCAGGGATGCAAACGGCGCGCCTTTTGGCGGATGCCGCCTTTTTCACGGCTGAATCACGCAGATCCGATTTTTTTTGGGGGGGGCATTGGAGTGTCTGATTATAATTTCATCAAAGTAAATTCTGTATTAAAATTACTAAATAAGCAAATGCCGTTACAGCCCATGAAACATAGGAAGCATAAGTATGAGAAGAAAACAGTAAATCAGAAAGCTGCGCACGTTTGCGCGAAAGTTGCGCAAAAGTACGCAGCTTTCTGATTTACTGTTTTCTTCTCATACTTATACTTCCTGTTTCATGGACTGTAACGGCATTTGCTTATATACAGAATTTACTTTGATGAAATTATAATCAGACACTCCAACACCCCCCCCCCCCCCCCCCAAAAAAAAAAAATCGGATCTGCGCGATTCAGCCGTGAAAAAGGCGGCATCCGCCAAAAGGCGCGCCGTTTGCATCCCTAATATAAGAAACAATCAATCAATCTCTGGATGCATGAAAGTATTTCTGACTTTCAAAGACCCTGTCAACATTTGTTTATTTTGTATTAATTATTCTAGCACGGACATAATTAAGGACATGTGGCTCACCTGTTGTAGGCCATGGATGAGGGACTATGCTCTCGATCTCGCTCTCTCTCCCGGTCATGTCCACGGTCTCTCGTCCTCTCTCTTTCCCTCTCTCTCTCCTTCTCTCTCTCCCTCTCCTTCTCTCGGCGGGAATAATAATCCCACTGCTTCGAGTTGTCCATCACCCCAGCCCAGTTGTTCACAGGCCCCTGTATGGGCGGCGGGTAACCGCCTGATAATCACACATACCAAAAGAAAAAAAAAAATCCATAATTCACAGTTCAGAACCGTTTAAAGTGACATTGACTACTATCAGTGTAAAACATTGAAGCTGAACTGACCTGGTGGGAAAGGATATGGCGTGACAGGACGGCAGTCATATCCTCCAGAATGCCCAGTGCTGCAGAATATATAGATAGAATATATAATAAAAATCAACCATCAGCAGCATAATCATAGATCAACATGAACCACTATGGGAATTATTAGTTATATACAGTGTACATTACTGAAAACACTAACTTTATAAATCCTCTTATGCTAACAGGCTACAAAGTTACACCGACATGAGAGATACAGACTGTAACAGAGCCCAAGGCCCTCCCACACAACGAGGATCTGAACTCTAACTGGATGATGGACTTACTTGTCTAATGTTGGCATGAGTGAAGGGGGCGGGCCACTGGGAGGAGGTGGGAAACCTGGGACACAAAGAAACAAATAAACTAATCCACGGCTTTTCTGCGAGAGACAACGGGGGTCACCATGACACCCGCTTCTCCCGGATGCCGGTCTCTGATTTCCGGTTTATCCAAGCGCATACCTGTCAACCCTCCCGTTTTTCCCAGGAAATCCCTTATTTTGACTTGTTTCCCGCTGTCTTCCCGTTTTTTTATTTTCCCGAAAATATCCCATATTTTCACATTATATAAAAGTCCCGTATTTTCACAATATAAAAAAGTCGGTAGGTCCAGAATTCATGACGCGCCTCTGACAGGAGTTTACAGCAGGAAGTCGGGCCATGAATTCATGTCCCCGCCCTCTCAGGCATCAGTAATTACATAACTACGTCCGGAGGCGAGGCTGAACAAGTGATTAGGTCCAGTGTTGCCAGATTGGGCGGTTTCCTGCCCAAGTTGGGCCGGTTTCAAGTGCATTTTGGCGGGTTTTGAACATATTTTGGGCTGGAAAACGTCAGCAGTATCTGGCAACACTGATTAGGTCTGAGGTGAAGATGGCGATGCTAATAGCTAAGAAAAACATTAGCCTCTCTTTCTTTGATGATTTCAACAAGTGCGTGGCTGGAATGTTCCCAGACTCTTCCATCGCAAAGAAATTTTCCATGGGGAAAACGAAAGCCTCCCAAATAATCAAAGGTAAGCTACACATGTTTACATTAAGTATGTCCTGGCTAAGACTTCATAAATAGCCTAGTGTAAACTAATTGGTGTATTAACTGTTTTATCCACTCATTGTCTATTTTATTTTCTATCTGAAACTTACCCATTTTAAATCACTCTTGGTTTAATATTTTATATTACGCTTTATTACTCTTTATTACTCTATCTATCTATCTATCTATCTATCTATCTATCTATCTATCTATCTATCTATCTATCTATCTATCTATCTATCGTTCCGAGGCCATGACTATGGTAAAACCATAATAAATTGCAATGGAATTGAATTTATTGACTGGTTATATAATGACCTTTCTTATTTTAACACAAGATACGTATTTTAGCCCTTAATTTGGGAAATAACTGGTACCACTGAAAGCAAATAAAAATAAATATACAGTGAACCCTCGCTATAACGCGGTTCATCTTTTGCGGCTTCGCTGTTTCGCGGATTTTTTTTTTTTTACAGTGCATTGTGTTCAGAATCCTGATTGGCTAAGGGACTGTAGTCTAGAAGTGAAAAAAGTTGATATTGGTCTTTCACTTACACCAGTGTCAACCGTTTCCGTGCCTCGTCTCTGTACAGCCTGCCAAATTTACGTTTGCAATTTTTTTCCATGCCAAAACCCACAATGTCGACGCAACGTCCTGCACCGACAAAGGCACCTCCAGACGCGCCCAAAAGGCAGAGGAGAATGCTAACTATCGCAGAAAAAGTTAAACTTTTGGACATGCTGAAGGAAGGTAGAAGCTATGCTGCTGTGGGGCGCCATTACGGAATAAATGAATCTTCGGTTCGTTCCATAAAGAAGGAGGAAAATAAAATAAGGACGACAGCAGCAATAAGTTTTAACAAGGATGCAAAAAGGGTTGTGACTGTCCGCAACAAGACCAACAACTACCCATAACTATGTTCTTCTCTCGGAAAAAGACACCTGCACCACAGCCTTCAGCAGAAAATGACGCTACAGCGGAGCGGAGTCAGGACGAAGAGGCACAGTCAGAGGGACTGTGAAATACGCGTGAGTCGCAATGTGTCTACCCTCGTATTCATTATTAAAAATATTATTTTACAGTATTATTACAGTATTATTTTAAAAGTATTAAAAACTGTCATAGTTATTTGCAAGAACTTTTTTTTTAATTTCTTAAACAAATGCTTTACATTTGTATTGTATAATAGTTGTAAAAAAATAAAGTTGACTATTTCACGGATTTCGCCTATCGCGGGTCCTTTTTGGAACGTAACCCCCGCGATAAACGAGGGCTCACTGTATAGTTTATTCACAAATGCACTCTATAAACCATAAGCATATTGAGTTTGGGTCTTGGCTATCACCAACATGCACCAGAGTACAGGAAATCACAAACACTAGATAGAAAATTGCCCCCCATTCAACTACACACCCACTTTTGGTGAAGGGTATGACTTTCCGAAATTTTCCCTTATTTTGAATTAAAAATCTGGGAAATATCCCTTTTTTTCAAACCTCAAAGTTGACAGGTATGCAGGCAGCTGATGCTGAGGGAGCTGAACGTAGCCGAGCAGACAACCATGCTTTAGTCAGAGGATAACATCTTTTTAAATTATGTGTCTTTTTCTGGTTTGACGTGTGCACAAAACACGCGAAAGCTTATGCCCAGGTCAGACGGCAGGCTGCAACTAGTTTTCAACTACTACCTACGATAACAAAATAGCAGGTAGACGCAAGACTGGTCTTGCGTCGACGCAGACAGATCTCTGTAGAGGCAGGATGACGCAAGTGGATCACGATCTGTTTGCATTTCAGCTGCGATTCACTTCCAGTTGATGCAAATAGCAGGCTGACGCATGTAGAGGCAGGCGGTCGTGCAACGCTTGAGTAACAGGTCGAAGCAGGGGAAGACAAGTCTTTAGAGATGGCTGCGATGCATCACAGGTACATGCAGACTGCATCTGCAAATAGTTTACAACAACCTGCGAGCAGTCTCATGGCCTTATTTTTTTTTTAAAAAGCTTTTCTATGCGCCGTCTCAACCTGAGTCTGCTTCTGACTGGTCGATTCAGCTTAAAAACTCTGCGTCTTGCAATACGTCTGACCACAACGAACGATTTGACGCAAAACGCCTGCGTCCACCTGCGATCGGTCGCCACCTGACCGACTGCAGGTCGCAGCATGCGTGTTTCTGCCGTCTGACCTGGGCATTAATGATTTTTATGCATGGAATCTGTTTTGAGCACAAACGGACTCACAAAACACGTTGCCCAACACCATACACTGCTCATCTGTACATGCGATTCCTGTCTTTCCGCTAACTACTGCGCACTTTGGACCTGAATCAACAACATTAATTCTGTGTAACTGTTGTTTAGATATTATTCAAAACATTAGTCATTTAGCTGACTTTTTTTTTTTCCCCCAAAGTGACCAACAATAAGCGCATGTAGCCAAGAGAAACCAAGAGCGACCAGTGCCGAAGTACGAGTGTAAACAAATCGCCTACAAATATCATCCAATATCTGGAATGATCAGGGGAGTTAAGAAGTTGAAGAAGCTTGGACAAATACATACACAAGGAATTATTTAAGTATGGTATGTTTATTGTAGGGCGGCACGGTGGTGTAGTGGTTAGCACTGTCGCCTCACAGCAAGAAGGTCCTGGGTTCGAGCCCCGTGGCCGGCGAGGGCCTTTCTGTGCAGAGTTTGCATGTTCTCCCCGTGTCCGCGTGGGTTTCCTCCGGGTGCTCCGGTTTCCCCCACAGTCCAAAGACATGCAGGTTAGGTTAACTGGTGACTCTAAATTGAGCGTAGGTGTGAATGTGAGTGTGAATGGTTGTCTGTCTCTATGTGTCAGCCCTGTGATGACCTGGCGACTTGTCCAGGGTGTACCCCGCCTTTCGCCCGTAGTCAGCTGGGATAGGCTCCAGCTTGCCTGCGACCCTGTAGAACAGGATAAAGCAGCTAGAGATAATGAGATGAGATGTTTATTGTAGGGATGTTAACCGATGACCGTTTGACCGAATCAACGTCAACCGGTTAATTTTTTTTTGGTTGTCAGTTAAAAAAATAATAATAATAAATCGTTTTGAAGCTGCGATTTTGGAGCGGAGAACCTGGAATTCTGTGTTGTAAACACTTGGGGCATGCCATGCGGTGTAAGGACGACAGCTGACGAATCAGAAACACCCATTCAGTCATGTCCTGCCCCAGTTGAAGACAGCTGACACTCGGCGAAAGAAAAGTCTCAGTGTTGGATTATATTTTACTACGATGTTAACCAGGTACGGAACATCAAGGAAATTCTTGACTATCAAAGAAACAAGAACACGGCGCATGAATGAAGTCGATGGTTGATTAGTCTGGTGAATATTAATGTCAACGCAATAATAATAATCAGGGCTTTGAACCGGTTCAAGGAACGAAAACGAAAACCGGGAACTTTTTCTGGTTTCGTTTCTGTTCCATGTGAAATAGAAACTTTATTATTTTTTATGTTCCGGAACAGAAACGCTTATTAAAAATAATGGTAACCGGTTAATACCGGTTTTTATTTCGTTCCTCAAAGTTTCCGTAGCCTACAAATAAAAAAGTTATTCTTCTCCTGCGCAAGTTTCTATGACCCGCTGGGGTTCACTTCCTGTGTGACGTTCGCTGACTGAATGGAGAGAGCGGGAGGGTGGACTACTATCACGTCTCCACATCTTAAATAAGAGGTAACTATTGCAGTCTATCGTTATTCAAAAAACGTCAATTTCAAACACGATATCAATATATTTGTCCACGTTAATGAGAGGCTCGCGAACATTAAATGACGTTAACCTCTGTTAGCCTATCAATGCATAGGGCCTGACTAGCCTTTGGTAACACACCTAAACGAATTATCTTTCATTTTTGGCACTTTTTCTGTTTGTGTAGATGGGAAGACATACTGAGAATCCAAATCGCCAACATTTGAAATAATAATTGTTTTGAATTATTTCTTGTCTTATTTAATGAAGGTTGTAATAGAATTAGCCTACATTTGGCTTAAGCTGGATGAGACAGAGACATAATTTTATAGCCATTTGTTAAACAGCTGACAGGGAATGTAATTAACCGTTCCGGGAACGAAATTTTTTTGTTCTAACCGGTTCGGGAACGTCTATTTAATGGTGGAACCCAAAACCGGAAACGTTAAAATTCCGTTTCTTTTCGGAACGAACCAATAGGAAAAAAATTCTGGTTCAAAGCCCTGATAATAATACACAAGATCTGAACTAAAACCTGGTTACTCACTGATGTTACTTAGCATCAGACAGTTGCTATATTAGCTTAGCGGCTAATCAGCTCAGCTCCAGCTATCCCATTCCCAATGGCTGTGCACAATTAGCAGCCATGTAACCGTAATATCAGTAGCTGGAAAACAATTGCAGTACGAGGTCTCGTTAGCCCATGTATTTCCAAGAACAACTGTTTTTTGTGTGACCCTTGACAAAAGTTGACTGTATTTGTGACAAATAAAAAAAGTATCAGGCTAGACTTTTTAGCTTACAAATTACTATTCTTTTTTTTTTTTTTTAATTATTATTAGAAGGCACATGGAGTTTAGTCCTGCCTTGGCCAGTGCATTCTGAAAGTATGTTTCGGTCTGTAGCCAACAATGCATGTTATTGCAGATCAGATCTCTCCACACAAACTAAAGGCGCAGATGCTGACTTTTGGAGGGAAGGGGAGAGAATGAAATGACAGCGGTGTCTGGACGGGGAGTGACAAACGCAGCTTTTATGTCTGTGAGCCAAGTCGGTGACGGCTTCAGAGCAACTTCAACACCATGCAGTAACGGCGTGTTGATATTGGTAACAGCGTTATAACGATTGTAGCTAATTAATTAGATAACCCGGCGTTATAACAGCCTTTATTTTAACGCCGTTATTCCCATCACTGAATGTTATGTACTACTTCTAGCACTTGACTTTATTTTCAACGCCATCATGGCCAACTGAAACTGTCTCTAAGCTGCAGCCATTTGTCCTCCGCTCCAATACAAACCCCTCGACATCAGTGCCACGTTTGACTAAATGTTTCACGCTGTAGAAAAGGTAATGAGTGGAGGGCAGCGACTGGGACTGAATGTGCAGATGCTCGCCGTTAGATTTAGAATAGATTCTAATAATTCCAATTCTAGAATTTTAAACTCATAGGTTAACCGGCTAATGAGGCTCGGTGGTCGGTCAAGATTTTTTTTTTTAGTTTTCACCATCCCTAGTTTATTGTTTCCAAAGTTTGACAGCATGTGCATTAAAATGGTTAGCCTGTGCTTAAACCAATACAATAATACATACGCTCGCTCTACTCTGACAGAGCCGACCTTCCAGGTGACAGCTGCTGCATGACTGCAGGATTTCCCTTTTTTTTTTGCTCTGGCTAGGCTCAACCTCAGCCTTTAAGCAAACAAACTCACCCTCTCTTTCACATAATTTTGCCAGTTTTATTACTGTGTAGATAATTGTACGCCTCCGTGCCTTTGTAGTTCCTTCGCTCCTCGCCATCAACGCCCTCAATCAGAATAAAATCACAGACAAAGTCAACCTAGCTGACGTCGGGACACAACTTCATGCCATGTATCCGTTCCGTGAGGGTAGACGGACGGGGCACTTTGCTCGTATTATCGCCGGAGCGCAGCAGAAAACCGGACCCGCGTAACCATCTTGTAGTCATTTTTGAGCTTAACTACCTAGCAGTTAGCGTTCGCGACAAACATCAACACAGTGGAGCGGAAGAAAGAGACCGGCTTCCGCTATGATGCAGCAATCAATCATGAGAAAGGTCAGAGTTCGGGAAAGTTGTGGATAAAAACCAAACAAATCCTGTCACGAATACTCCAAATAATTTGAAAATATTTCAATTAAAGGGCTGATGACACGAACATGACTCTATGCAATTTCTTAAATAAAACTATACAACATGGCAAACATGTTAGATTTCTGTTATAATTACGTGAAAAGAAGCTGTTGTTATGCAAATATCCAACTTTTAATTGCACAGCGCAAGAAAACTGGGTCCGTGGCTCGCGGCCATGTTGTGACGTCAGCGGGAGAACACGCTGTGGTTCACTGGCTGTTCTACTCTGGTTCTACTCAATGGAAATGGCGCATGAAAACGCCGGTGAACTCTCTAGTGCTAGCTCTTCCTCTTCTGGGAGTCTAGAATTGTGTTGATCTCTTCCGAATAGAATCTATGATAGCCTACCCTCTTTACCCTTTGCCTCTCGTTGCTAGGCGGCAGTTACATGAAAGCCGCAAGCTTTCACAAGCAAATACATGACTGATATCACGCCGACTTTATGATTACATTTATGATTATCATGTAGAATCTATAGCTCTACGTACCTTTATCTTATGTCGTTTCACAACACATGTTCTGACAGGAGGACTGTCTTTGGATCCGGCATAGCTACTAGTAGACCCCCTCCGGAATACTGGCAGTGTTGCCAGATTGGGAGGTTTCCCGCCCAGTTGAGCGGTTTCAAGTGCATTTTGGTGGGTTTTGAACATATTTTGGGCTGGAAAACTTCAGCAGTATCTGGCAACAGATACTGCTGACGTTTTCCAGCCCAAAATATGTTCAAAACCCACCAAAATGCACTTGAAACCTCTCACCTGGGCAGGAAAAATCCCAATCTGGCAACACTGTGTAGGCACTGCTGAAGGTAGTAACACACGTTTGTGCTGAACTGAACACCCAAGAGATTCTTTTAAGCTGGGAAGGGTGTCAAAACAATCCAAATCGAAGTGTTCAGAGCACAGGACGGATGTTGGTGAGGGCTCCCACTTGTCACGAGTGCGCCTGACTTGCTTCACCCACTTCGCATGCAGCTCGGGATCTCTGGGAAACTTGAATAAACTTACCCCATCCTTGTGGGTTTTGGAGCAAAAGCCAACAACACAACGCGAAGGCATAATAACTATATATAATAATAATAATAATAATGTATAATAATAATACTAATAATGATAAACTGAACACCTGTCGCATCAACAATAAACTGGTAAGTGAGGAGGAAGGTTCTTTCGCTGACGTCATATAGCTCCTCCTCCTCTTCCTTCGTCTCCTGGGTGCTGCAGCCCCGTCAAATTTGCCCAAATAGCCGCGTTTTTTATCATAACTTGTAAAATAGGCGCCTTCGTGAATTAATATATGGATCATCGGGAATTACTTTTTATGTTATAAAACATCGCCAAAGATGTCAAAAACGTGTCATCAGCACTTTAAAACTTTTCAATATGCACGAACAGTTTTATTTACAGGCAGTGAAACGGAACGTACCAGGAGGAGGGACGGTGATCGGGAGTCCTGTGAGGAACCAGAGAAACGTATTAATATTTACTCAATTAACTATACATTACAATTCAATCCTTCTGCATGCATGTTAATTACAATGTAGTAAACATGCCACACTATCAGGCTTGATATTAAAAAAAAACATAAAACAAGCAGACTGCAGTATCTGTGACGAGCAGAAAGTGGTGTATGTTATACCTGCTGAATTAACCAACTGTAATTTGCCAATTTGTTACAGTATTTACATCGTCGGACTACACAGTGATGGTAATGTTATGGGAACTTGAGCATAACACACGAGCACGTGCACTGCGTTCAACTACAACTTGCTCTTTGAGAGAGAGAGAGACACTCACTTGGCGGAGGGATAAGGGGTGGAGCCTGGCTGACAGGGGGTGGAGGCAGGAAAGGCGGTGGTGGCATGTTGGGAGGGAGGGGCCCTGGGGGGAAGAAGGTGGGAAGTTTGGCAGGTGTGGCCTCTGCTTCGGAGGACGTGTGTTCAGAGATCACCTGTAAACAACACAAGAGATTAAACAGATTTCAGGGAAGATATAGCCATCTATATATATATATATATATATATATATATATATATATATATATATATATATATATATATATGGTTTTCCCCAAAGCGTTTTAGCGTGTCGGGCCCGATCCGCTTGCTCTGCCTGCCGATACGCTGAGTCGCTTTAGTTAAAATCCGATACGCTTAGATTTATACCGATACGTTAAATTTCCTACCCACAAGTAACAAAATACATAGGAGAGCAAATAACAGATCCATTTACATATTGATTGATATTTGTGTTAAACAAGCGCTCTTTTTTCCCCCCCAGTGTTTGTGTTGATTCTGTCAAAGTAACATGTCCGCGTGGTATGATGTAAAGAAACTAATCTGTTGGCTATGTCAAGAGCACGTGTTCAAACCGTCCAATAAAAACATCGAAAGAAAACGTCAGACATCCCGGAAGTTTCCGATTCATTATAAGCGATCTCATTGGCTGCCGATGTTGTCCTCCACCAGACGGGCAAAGCCGAGTGACTTTAATAAGCGAGAAGACTCACTGGACAAATCAATCCACATCAGCATGGATGACAGCGAGATGGGCTATGAGAGGGTTGGCCAACATTGGGCCAAGCAAAAGCCGAGGAGAATTAATCTGCTTTAAAGGAGTAGAAAACTTAATTCATTAGTTTGGGGTTTGCAGAAAGATTATGTACTTATAAACACTCTCACGAAGTGAAGTTGTCCAAATGTGTCAAATACAGCACAATTTCAAATAATAATCATACAAGTATTTTTGGTAGTGTGATATCACTGGGATCCATTTAACAAAAGGCAGCTCCGGATTATTCTTTTGTTAAAGGCTCACAGTGACATCACACTGCCAAATACGCTTATCATTATTATTCGCAATTATGCTACATTTGATACGTCTTGTCTCGTCTCATCTTCTTCCACTTTATCCAGGGCCGGGTCGCGGAGGCAGCAGTCTAAGCAGGGAAACCCAAACTTCCCTTTCCCCAGACACCTCGGCCAGCTCCTCGGGAAGAACACCGAGGCGTTCCCAGGCCAGCCGAGAGACATAGTCCCTCCAGCGTGTCCTGGGTCTTCCCCGGGGCCTCCTCCCGGGGGGACATGCCTGGAACACCTCCCCAGGGAGGCGTCCAGGAGGCATCCGAAAAAGGTGCCCGAGCCACCTCAGCTGGTTCCTCTCGATGTGGAGGAGCAGCGGCTCTACTCCGAGCTCCTCCCGAGTGACTGTGCTTCTCAACCTCTCTCTAAGGGAGTGCCCAGCCACCCTGCGAAGGAAACTCATTTCGGCCGCTTGTATCCGCGATCTTGTTCTTTCGGTCATTACCCAAAGCTCATGACCATAGGTGAGAGTCGGAACGTAGCTCGACCGGTAAATTGAGAGCTGAGCCTTTTGGCTCAGCTCCTTCTTCACCACGACGGACCGGTAAAGCGACCGTATCACTGCGGAGGCTGCACCGATCCACCTGTCGATCTCGCGCTCCATCCTTCCCTCACTTATGAACAAGATCCCGAGATACTTAAACTCCTCCACTTGAGGCAGGACTTCTCCACCAACCTGGAGAGGACAAGCCACCCTTTTCCGGTCGAGAACCATGGCCTCGGACTTGGAGGTGCTGATTCTCATCCCAGCCGCTTCACACTCGACTGCTAACCGTAACTCGACTGGTTTACATTTGACACTTATAAACAAATTCCCTTCATGAAATGTGTTTAAAAGCACAATCTTTCTGCAAACTTAAACTATAGAAATTAAGTTTTCTTTTCCTTTAAATATGTTTTAATCCTAATCTAGTCCATTTAATAAAGTGCCAAAATGTAAACTTTATAATATGCAGTTGCCTTTCTTTTCTTTTCAGTGCATTTTAGTTATACATATATTACGGTAATTGCATCAGAAACATTCTAAATCATTACAGTTATAGTAATACAGCAACTTATTTTAAGGTGGCGGTTCTTAGGTTCGGATCCCTTTGTGATCAACAGGAGGTCATGATGATCGATTCTCTTCACTGTATTGCATAAGATGGAGCAAACCGCTGGTCATATTTTCATGCACATTTTTGTTACAACACTACTTGATCATAGGTAATTAAGGGATCCCCGTAGATTTTCAATCTATCATATACCTCAGTAATCTATAACAAAACAGTTTAACTTGCATGTTGAACTTTAAGGTGAAATTTCAAATGTGTTTACATTAATACTATTTAGGTCAGAAACCATTGAAACACTGTTAAAATCTATCCTATAATCATGGATCTAAAACCTCTCAGAGACCCTGGAAATGCACCCGAGAGCATCTATTTTCAAAACATTTTCCGGGGTAGCATGCCCCCGGAGCCCCCTAGTTTCGCTTCGCGCCTTTGGCACTCGCTTTCACACCATTGGCACTCAATTGTCTGTGTATTATCATGCCAGAATTTAGGGTTTTAATTTTTTTCTGGGGAAAACACTGAGATACATGTGTGAATATGTATGTATGTACAACCCCGATTCCAAAAAAGTTGGGACAAAGTACAAATTGTAAATAAAAATGGAATGCAATGATGTGGAAGTTTCAAAATTCCATATTTTATTCAGAATAGAACATAGATGACATATCAAATGTTTAAACTGAGAAAATGTATCATTTAAAGAGAAAAATTAGGTGATTTTAAATTTCACGACAACAACACATCTCAAAAAAGTTGGGACAAGGCCATGTTTACCACTGTGAGACATCCCCTTTTCTCTTTACAACAGTCTGTAAACGTCTGGGGACTGAGGAGACAAGTTGCTCAAGTTTAGGGAGAGGAATGTTAACCCATTCTTGTCTAATGTAGGATTCTAGTTGCTCAACTGTCTTAGGTCTTTTTTGTCGTATCTTCCGTTTTATGATGCGCCAAATGTTTTCTATGGGTGAAAGATCTGGACTGCAGGCTGGCCAGTTCAATACCCGGACCCTTCTTCTACGCAGCCATGATGCTGTAATTGATGCAGTATGTGGTTTGGCATTGTCATGTTGGAAAATCCAAGGTCTTCCCTGAAAGAGATGTCGTCTGGATGGGAGCATATGTTGCTCTAGAACCTGGATATACCTTTCAGCATTGATGGTGTCTTTCCAGATGTGTAAGCTGCCCATGCCACAGGCACTAATGCAACCCCATACCATCAGAGGTGCAGGCTTCTGAACTGAGCGCTGATAACAACTTGGGTCGTCCTTCTCCTCTTTAGTCCAAATGACACGGCGTCCCTGATTTCCATAAAGAACGTCAAATTTTGATTCATCTGACCACAGAGCAGTTTTCCACTTTGCCACAGTCCATTTTAAATGAGCCTTGGCCCAGAGAAGACGTCTGCGCTTCTGGATCATGTTTAGATACGGCTTCTTCTTTGAACTATAGAGTTTTAGCTGGCAACGGTGGATGGCACAGTGAATTGTGTTCACAGATAATGTTCTCTGGAAATATTCCTGAGCCCATTTTGTGATTTCCAATACAGAAGCATGCCTGTATGTGATGCAGTGCCGTCTAAGGGCCCGAAGATCACGGGCACCCAGTATGGTTTTCCGGCCTTGACCCTTACGCACAGAGATTCTTCCAGATTCTCTGAATCTTTTGATGATATTATGCACTGTAGATGATGATATGTTCAAACTCTTTGCAATTTTACACTGTCGAACTCCTTTCTGATATTGCTCCACTATTTGTCGGTGCAGAATTAGGGGGACTGGTGATCCTCTTCCCATCTTTACTTCTGAGAGCCGCTGCCACTCCAAGATGCTCTTTTTATACCCAGTCATGTTAATGACCTATTGCCAATTGACCTAATGAGTTGCAGTTTGGTCCTCCAGCTGTTTCTTTTTTGTACCTTTAACTTTTCCAGCCTCTTATTGCCCCTGTCCCAACTTTTTTGAGATGTGTTGCTGTCATGAAATTTCAAATGAGCCAATATTTGGCATGAAATTTCAAAATGTCTCACTTTCGACATTTGATATGTTGTCTATGTTCTATTGTGAATACAATATCAGTTTTTGAGATTTGTAAATTATTGCATTCCGTTTTTATTTACAATTTGTACTTTGTCCCAACTTTTTTGGAATCGGGGTTGTATGTATGTATGTATGTATGTATGTATGTGAGAGTCTGAGAGAGACCTGGATGTTGTTTCCCTCCAGATTGTGTCGGCGGCGTCCCTCCACCCTGCTGATGGTCGCTGTTTGTCCACCAATCACATCAATGGTCCCAGTAGACTTCCTGCAACACACATGGAGACTTTAATCGACACAAACCACACACAGACACACACACGAGACAAAAAAAAAAATTTTAAATCCGAGTGCACCATCAACAAAAATTTATTTATCCAACAATGAAATATTTTTCAACTGACAGTAAAAGTATCACCGTATTTTCCCAATCAAAATCAACTGACAGAGAAACTCGACTTTTATTCCTGCATTAACGATAAAACGTATCTGGATGATTTTTCTGCTCAATAAATCAAAACACATCTTGGTGCTGCACTCAGACTTTTACTTTCATATCCATTTTAAAAAGCATTTGGTTTAAAGCAGAGAAAACAGAAAAAAAAACACTCCTGCATCTCCGTGGTTTCTTAAACAAAATACAAATGAACATCAAACTCACATCACAACACCATCTGTGACCAACCACGTGATGAAAACAACAAAGAAATGAAATGGATTTAAAAAACCTTGGCATCTGGTACACCTGAGGCCTGTGGAGGGGGAAAGAAAAAAAAAAAGGGGGGGGGGGGGGGGAGGAAACAAGAAACCACGCCTGTGTCCACACCCACTTACGTATAATAGGGCGTATCTTGGGATGCAGGCCCCGCCCACTGCGGAGGGGATATCCTATGAGGGCATGAGTAAGGGGAGACAGGCAGAGAAGAGAGTTACCACCTCCTCTCTCTCTCTCACACACACACACGGGTATAACAATACACACAAACACAGTGGTACAGTTAAGAGGACAAAGTAATGACCCATGAGTGAGTGTGTGTGTGTGTGTGTGTGTGTGTACCTGGCTGGGTTCAGGTTTGTCTTGTACAGGTTAGATGGGGACGTAAAGTCTGCTTTAGCAACGTGAGCAGGAAGTGCAGCCTCCTTATCGTTCCCTGTCCTGCCCTGCTGAACCTGAGCAAGAAACAAAGAGGAAAAACGTGCAGGAGGTTCCAGGAACGACAGTGTGATGGGTGTTGGGTCGGGGTCGGACTTACAGATATCTTGCTTGTAGCAGAGCTGATGTTGATGGCGTCGAGGCCCATCCGCAGCCGCTTCTGCTTCTCACAGTACGCCTTCCAAGTTTCCTCATTAAAGCCGTAATTAAAGTAGTCCGACAAGTCGGCACCTACACACACACACACACGCTTTACCAACACACCTGAGGTAAACGTTAATGCTCCTGACGGTTCCGTCTCATTCCCTGTCACTGTCTCTATAGAAATGACTCAACAGCTACACTAACTATCCTCAACCTCAGTCATTAGCTTTCTTGTGCTTAGCTTATCAGCAGCCATATTTCCCAGTTGCCTAGCAACGGTGTTGTCAGCATGACGATCGCACACACCAGGTTTTCTCCACGGCTTTTCTTCAAAGGACTCCATGTCCACCTCCAATACGGGGACGCCGTTGATGCCGCCTGGGGCATCAAGATCCACACCCTTCACCTTCGCTCCCACTGAAACACACACACACACACAGGAAGGAACGCTACAGGTCACTCATACTAAAAAAAGTTATATCCATTACACATCCTTCAAGGAGATACGCAGAACCATGGCCTCAGTTCTTGTTTATAAACGCCTTGAGACCTCAAGAATGGCACAGGAATAGTTTTAAGCGTTAACAATAAATCTAATATAGTCATTTTTATGATTAAAATGATTCATGTAGGTAGCGGTCTGAGTGAATGACCTTGACATCTGTGACATCACCGCAGGAAATCTATCGGTCTCATCGCCATTTCCGCTATACTAAAACACAGAGCTAACTGCAACTCCGATCCTCCATTTTGAGCTAATTTATCACCGTGCCACGTAGATGTGTTGCTGGCGGGTGCAGCAACATGACAGAAGGTGGATTTACGTTGCATTCATGGCCCAAGAATGTTCAAACTGCAAAGATTTGGCCGCGTTTTGCGAGAAGTTCACGGGCGCCTACGAAGTGATCTCTCCTCCGCTCTGCACATTTTACTGAAGACTCGTACGAAACCTCTGATCTGTTGAAGAGTGTTGGCTATAAGCCCGTATTGAAAGAGGGTGCAGTACCAACAATTAAAGGAAAAGAAAACTACAAGAAAAGGAAAGTGAGTTCAGCTGCACCAGTTTTCCCAGAGTGAGCCAAGGGTTGTTGCTAAAACCCGGGATGGAACGGGACGCGACATCGTCGCTCAGGCAGTGACCTCCCCGCGGTTGTTGCTAAAACCGGTGACGTCCCGTTCCGGGTTTTAGTAATTGCCCGAGCTGAGCAGTAATGGCGGAGTACGCAGCATGGAGAATGAGTGGAGCAGCCGTCTGATTTCTAAACTGGATATCGCTGCCATCTCGCCCTTACGTGGAAGAAGCGAATGAACGGAGAACTGAACGAATAACTGAAAGTCAGATTGTTTCAAAACAAATCGGCCACAAGATCGGCCTTCAAGAAGCGAGAACACAGACGGGTAAGCTCCGACTCTCATCTGGATAAAAAAGAACAAACACGTTGTTTACCTGCATTTAGATTAATACATGTGACTTGTATTGTGTGTTTAAGTTACCGGTATAAGATTATTTAATTAGCTTCAGAATGTGATTGTCTCAGTTCATCTGTTAATTTAATTATCCTTTTACATTTCATCAGTGAAAATGCATGCATGTACATTAGAGCTGTGCAATATATCGTATTTTTATCACGATATCGATATTGGTGTCAAACGATATCAAAATTCATAATATCGATATGAAACGATTTTTTGTCATTTGTAAGGTAAAACAACCCTTCTGTCCCCTAAGGCACACCGTAGCCTTGTATACGTCATCCATTCTACTCCCGCGATATCTCCGCAACAGTAAAAAATCAGTTCTTCTGTTTTCATACGTGTCGGGTGATTTGATATATTGATTTGTTAATATGTTGTTTGATTTGCTTGCTAATAGTTATAATAATACAATTAACATATATTTACGTCATATTTTTGGATGTGGGACTGGGTAATGTAAAAATGGCATCTACGGAAGAAAACAAGCACAACAATATTAGCACATATCCAGCTTGCTAGCTGTGTTAGATGTGTTAAACCGTGTGGATTTAAGTGGAATAATTGCGAGTCGTCCTGTGGTCAAGGCAGCGTTTTAAGGTAAGGCAGTTTGGTTATTAATGTTGCCCGCCGCGGCATGTTTACTTGGGTTCATTTGATTTTGACTTGTGCATCTGCAGCTAGCATCATGCTTTGAAGTAGGTTCTGCTAAGGACGGGTTTATTGCGCGATGTAGACGGACTCAGATGTAAGTTACATTGTTTTTAAAATTCCGTGCGCTTAAAACGGTGTCCTCCTGCTAATCATGTAGCCCTAATCATGTGTTGCTTTTACTTTTCCTAATGGCGAGTGAAATATCTCTGCAAATGGTATTTCAATGCTGACATGCCAAAAAGATAGCGGAGTCCACATTTGGAAGATGAAGGAAGAGAAGCCTGATGCTTGAAAATAGATCGCTTAACCCACAACGCATATCTGTATTTGAGACATAACCTGCAACTAGTGGGGATGTTTTGGAATGACTGTGCATAGGGTGTTTTTGGCCACAGAACACTAACCCACAGTAGTAGGAGGACTACTGGGTTCGTGGATTTTGTCTGTTGACTGAGCGAAGCATGGTGTTTGCCTTGTGCCATTTCACGTAGCATCTAGCCGCAGTGCCACCTACACTTTCAGGGAATGTTTACATGCCGCTGAGCTATTTTCATGTATGTTAATTCTTAAGGACTTGTCTCTATATTGTGCGTGTTCACACACGGACTGGCCATCGGGAGTAGCGGGAGTTTTCCCGGTGGTTCAGTGTGGGCCGGCGGAGAAAAAAACAAAACAGTTGCGCGCTGGCCTTTAATATGATAAGCAATGTTAACAGTTTCTTTAAGAAACTTAACATTGCTTATCATATTAAAGGCCAGCGTGCAACTGCTTTTTTTTTTTTCTCTCCGCCGGCCCACACTGAACCACCGGCCCACCGGGAAAACTCCCGCTACTCCCGATGGCCAGTCCGTGTGTGTGCGTGTTTAATGTTGGTGTCTTAACAACACACAAGCTTACGTTGTAGTGTGTGTGTGTGTGTGTGAGAGAGAGATTTTATCCTTGGCTGGCTACGAGCCAGTGTGGACGTTACGCAGTAATCACTGGTAATACCAGCGCTGGCTCCATCCTCTGTGATCGGAAATGTTGAGTGAGAACGTGAGCCTTGTGCAGGCGATAGGACCTATGCAAAGTACGCGCTTGCACAGTAAATAGTTTAAGTAAAAGGCGTTTCAGGGTACAACGGGAAGGGTTGACAGGTAGCCTATGAGGCCTGTACTATAAAAATGTGGCCCGGTGCCTCGGGTGTTGATGATCGGGGCTTTAAAAAAAAGGTGCATAAATATCGTTTTAAAAATCGCGATATCGATATTTACTGAAAAAATCGTGATATTGATTTTTTCCAATATCGAGCAGCCCTAATGTACATGTATGCTGCATAAGTTATAACACCTATCCTGTTTTAATGAGAGTCAACCCACAATCAGTGAAGTCAAATCAGTCTTAGTTGAGCAAGTCGGTGACGGTATTTCTTACTTTCACCATAAATTTTTATTTATATGACTTTGGTCTATAGCTGTAAAAGGCCTTGGCCTTAAAACCGGTTCCCGCAATGATGTCACGCACTCAGGACTGGCTGGCTCAGCGGGGCAGCTCAAACGCCAACTTTGCGGTTGATTTTAACTCTCAAAAATATATATTTTTTTATTCCCATTTATGCAGCACACAAGAGTCAAGAGTGGAGATACTATCCACTCAGAAATGCATTTAAAAATAATAGGTCCTGCGTATCTCCTTTAATTATTCATTTAACTGATATTTGAGGAGTTAATAGTTTAATTCAGTGTACATTCAATTCCTAATCAATCAATTAACTAATTAATCCAGTACCTGCTCCGTATGGCCTGCTGCCGCCTGTCTTTATGTTCAGGTTGACCGGCGCTGTTCCGTACGTCCTGGAAATGGAAACGGCTTAAATGCCGCTCAGTACAAACACACAGCACAGGGCCGTAATACCAAGTTTAAACATGTGGGAAATAAACAGCTTCCTTCCACTCACGTGTACTGAGGCGCACCCGTCTTAATGTCGCCGATGGTAACACGGACATCGTCGTCGTCGTCATCGCTGTCACTGTCGCTGTCCTCGTTGTCACCCTGCTCCTCCTCCTGATGGGGAAACTTATTTGTGTGTTATTCTCATCAGAACAAGCGTTCCTGAAAACTCTCTTTAGCTGTGTACGTGATACAGACAACAATACTGAACACGTGAGCATCATGTCCTACACCACATCTCCGAGCTCCATAAAGGACACACACTATAGTACATGTCTATAAAGCAAACTGAATCCTGAACAAACTGAAGCTCAAACAATTCCCAAATCAATGGCTACGGGACAGACGGGAGGTGTGCCTACCTGACTGGCCACTCCGTTTCCAGTGCTGTTCTCCTCAGGAGCTGCAGGTGCGGCGGGGGTGCTACAGAGCAAAACACACATGCACATTATTCACTGTTTACAGCGTAGCGCCACAGAGTAATGAATAAAAGTCCACTGTGGAATGTGCGCTCACCTGACGGTGCCAGTCTGTTTCACCTCTTCCTCCTCAGTCTCCTTGGTTTCTCCTTCATCTGCAGCACAGATTCACAACACACGAAATAATAACTTAAATCGACACTATTTAAGCATGTCATTATGTTCCATGACTTGTTAGCTACGTTCAAATCATAGCCTTAAATTTTAGAATAATTAAAATACATAGATATCTACAGTGGTGCTTGACAGTTTGCGAACCCTTTAGAATTTTCTATATTTCTGCATAAATATTACCTAAAACATCTGATTTTCACACAAGTCCTAAAAGTAGATAAAGGGAACCCAGTTAAACAAATGAGACAAAATTATTATACTTGGTCATTTATTTATTGAGGAAAATGATCCAATATTACATATCTGTGAGTGGCAAAAGTATGTGAACCTCTAGGATTAGCAGTTAATTTGAAGGTGAAATTAGAGTCAGGTGTTTTCAATCAGTGGGACGACAATCAGGTGTGAGTGGGCACCCTGTTTTATTTAAAGAACAGGGATCTATCAAAGTCTGATCTTCACAACACATGTTTGTGGAAGTGTATCTTGGCACGAACAAAGGAGAATTCTGAGGACCTCAGAAAAAGCGTTGTTGATGCTTATCAGGCTGGAAAAGGTTACAAAACCATCTCTAAAGAGTTTGGACTCCACCAATCCACAGTCAGACAGATTGTGTACAAATGGAGGAAATTCAAGACCATTGTTACCCTCCCCAGGAGTGGCCGACCAACAAAGATCACTCCAAGAGCAAGGCGTGTAATAGTC
The DNA here is from genome assembly GCF_027579695.1 of Neoarius graeffei. Classification (NCBI taxonomy): domain Eukaryota; kingdom Metazoa; phylum Chordata; class Actinopteri; order Siluriformes; family Ariidae; genus Neoarius; species Neoarius graeffei. The sequence goes on from NC_083571.1 coordinate 36,821,184, forward strand.
AGTGAGGTCACAAAGGACCCCAGGGTAACTTCTAAGCAACTGAAGGCCTCTCTCACATTGGCTAATGTTCATGAGTCCACCATCAGGAGAACACTGAACAACAATGGTGTGCATGGCAGGGTTGCAAGGAGAAAGCCACTGCTCTCCAAAAAGAACACTGCTGCTCATCTGCAGTTTGCTAAAGATCACGTGGACAAGCCAGAAGGCTATTGGAAAAATGTTTCCTGGATGGATGAGACCAAAATAGAACTTTCTGGCTTAAATGAGAAGCGTTATGTTTGGAGAAAGGAAAACACTGCATTCCAGCATAAGAACCTTATCCCATCTGTGAAACATGGTGGTGGTAGTATCATGGTTTGGGCCTGTTTTGCTGCATCTGGGTCAGGACAGCTTGCCATCATTGATGGAACAATGAATTCTGAATTATACCAGCGAATTCTAAAGGAAAATGTCAGGACATCTGTCCATGAACTGAATCTCAAGAGAAGGTGGGTCATGCAGCAAGACAGACAACGACCCTAAGCACACAAGTCGTTCTACCAAAGAATGGTTAAAGAAGAATAAAGTTAATGTTTTGGAATGGCCAAGTCAAAGTCCTGACCTTAATCCAATGGAAATGTTGTGGAAGGACCTGAAGCGAGCAGTTCATGTGAGGAAACCCACCAACATCCCAGAGTTGAAGCTGTTCTGTATGGAGGAATGGGCTAAAATTCCTCCAAGCCGGTGTGCAGGACTGATCAACAGTTACCGCAAACGTTTAGTTGCAGTTATTGCTGCACAAGGAAGGGGTCAGACCAGATATTGAAAGCAAATATTAGATCATTTTCCTCAATAAATAAATGACCAAGTATAATATTTTTGTCTCATTTGTTTAATTGAGTTCTCTTTATCTACTTTTAGGACTTATAATGTGTCATATTTATGCAGAAATATAGAAAACTCTAAAGGCTTCACAAACTTTCAAGCACCACTGTAGTTATTTCATTTATGGCCAAATCTTGCTGTGGACAAAATATATGATCAATAGTTTGCTGTTGTTGTGATTATTGCTACAGAATGCATTGCAAATACCGATATCAACTGACAAGTGATCGTCTGTATCGTCCAGCGCGCGCACATCATAATTCAGGCCCAAATCGTGTTTTGAATCTAAACGTGATTGGATTTTAATTTAGAAATGTATTATAAAATGTATTAGAGATTACACAGATACAGAATGAGGATGAACTGTGGAATATTTATAAAGAAAGTCTCACCGCCGTACAGCCATTCCTCCTCCTCATCCCCAGCAGGAGCCTCCGCCGCCGGGATTACTGGCGCTGCTGGTGGTGTTGTTGTTGTTGTTGTTTTCTCCGCTTCTTCCGCGGACATTTTGTTTTACTTTCCCTGAATGAACACTATAAAATGTCCGACTGTAAAATAACCTACCCAGAACCTCAGATCAGCGCACAGTGAGCTAGAGTTTATCTGTAAAGACCGCATGAAGCGGTAAACACTCGGAAATTCCTTCTAATGGCGCACTTTTGCACAGGAAGTAATCGTGCCGAGGTTAAAGAGTACTTCCGGTGCAGAGGTGACACGATAAAAGTCTGTCAGGGCAGCCCTTCCGGCTTGGAAATTTATATATATATATATATATATATATATATATATATATATATATATATATATATATATATATATATATATATATATATATATATTTTTTTTTTTTTTTTTTTTTTAAAAAGCACATTTGTGTTGGGGTGGTGTAGTGGTTAGTACCATCACCTCACACCAAGAAGGTGCTCGGTTTGAGCCCGGGGGCCTCCCTCTGTCTGTGTTGGTGCTCTGGTTTCCCCTACTGTCCAAAGACATGTAGGTTAAGTAAATTGGTGGCTCTAATTTTATTTATTTTTTATCTTTATTGAGAACAACAAAATACATATATGTTATTTACCAGCTGAGAGGGCCGTATCGTGAAATACCATGACCGAGGTCTTGAAAGTACTTGAAATGTACTGAGCGAGGCCCTCTGGGTCGAGGTCAGTATTCAAGGCCGACCTTAAGCTGGTAAATAATATATTTATTTTTTTCTTTACCAAATTCTAACAGGTGGCACGGTGGTGTAGTGGTTAGTGCTGTCGCCTCACAGCAAGAAGGTCCTGGGTTCGAGCCCCGGAGCCGGCGAGGGCCTTTCTGTGCGGAGTTTGCATGTTCTCCCCGTGTCCGCGTGGGTTTCCTCCGGGTGCTCCGGTTTCCCCCACAGTCCAAAGACATGCAGGTTAGGTTAACTGGTGACTCTAAATTGACCGTAGGTGTGAATGGTTGTCTGTGTCTATGTGTCAGCCCTGTGATGACCTGGCGACTTGTCCAGGGTGTACCCCGCCTTTCGCCAGTAGTCAGCTGGGATAGGCTCCAGCTTGCCTGCGACCCTGTAGAAGGATAAAGCGGCTAGAGATAATGAGATGAAATTCTAACAGAAAACGAGAACGCCCGAAAGGGAAAACCGAGCCGAGCCACCATTTTGAATCCTCATTCACGGCTGTAATGCAAATGGCTTCCTCCTCGGTATACAAGTGCACTTCCATGGCAGGAAAAAAACTACATTTTGCCGCCTATGTAGTCCCCTATTTATACAAATAGGAGTCATTCAGGATTCAGCCATGTTTTTTGCTCGGCGTTAGCAAGTTAGAGGTTTTTAGCTTTCTCCTGAAATGTTTCCTTTTATTTCTTCTTCCTCAGGGTAGTAAAACTCGCTTTCACTGTGAAGACTGTCGTTATCACCATCCATGCTGTAAAATTAATGCTATTCTCCTGAGAAATGCTGGCAAAAATTAAGATTTTTGATAATCTTATAAATAAATCTTTTTAAAAAAAAGAAAAATGTTGACAAAAAATTCTACTATGTTTGTTGTTGTTGTGAATGAGCCAGTTGCCAGAGGTCTGTAACCGGGGTCGGTAAGATACGGACCCGCTCGCCAGCCAATCAGAGCGCAGGATTTGATGGAAACCGCACCACGAAAGAAATAAAAGTACAGTTATTAATACAAACACAAACAACAAACCAAGAGCCAGGGGGAGTTTTCAAATAAAAACATTGAATAATGAGCACAAATGAAAAGTTTTAGCAGCTTTCTTGTTTTTAGAGTCAGAGATGATTTTGATTTAAGCCAGTATCTCACTGGGCTGCGACAGCTTGCGAACGTCATTCGCGAGAGAGTTTCAAAAGTGTCTTGAAACATTTGCGGGGCTTCTCAATTTCCTCGCATGAGTCGCAAAGTGTCGCTCCTTCATCGCTGAAATTTTGAACATGTTCAAAAAATTAATGCGACAAAATTTCTCTCAAAATAGCCGCAAATGCGTCGCTGGTGTCGCAAAGCCGTCGCGAACCCTTCTCGAGTCAGTTTCCATGAGGCTTCCTCTACTTCCCTGCCTGCCGAGGGAAAGACAGCCTGCGACTAGTTGGATACACAACAATTGCGGTAAAATATGCGAATATCAATTCAGTGTGATTCCAAGTGAAAATTGTGGCTAATTTGCATATTTTATCGCAATTGTTGTGTCTCCAACTAGTCGCAGCCCAGTGAGATACTGGCTTTACTGTTCAGTTTCCTTTTCAAATTCTATAAATGAAGGTTTTGAACGACTAAACTTGGCTTTATGAATATGGTATTTTCCTAAAATTATCAGCAAATTTATTATATATAACTCTTTCTGTTTTTTGCTTTTGTTGTTATGGAAACCAAATAGTACATATTTCCAACACAGAGAAAAATCAGAGTCAAGCTTGGCTGTAATGTACCGGGTTATTTCTGTCCAGAATGTGATGGTAAAGGGACATTGCCAGAACTGGTGCATTATTGTTTCCGTGTCCGTCTCACACAATGAACAGTCCGTACAAATGTCTCTCTTAAACTTAAGCATATAATGCTGGGCAGGATAATATCTAAGAATCAGTTTAAAAGACACTAGTCAGGGAGCATATGTAACCTATTTTGCAAAATTTGCCAAGTCTGGTTTCTCAGTATTAACCCTTATTTACATCCCAAACAAATTATTTTTACTTGTTGGAATGTCAGCAATCACCATTTTCACCAAAAAAAGGAAATGCTAAATATCGCATGTAAAAACATATATACACGTATCACTTAAGTCCATTATAACATCCGTATTTTTTAAAATTACCCGTTTACTAACTTTATGTGAATAGAAATCATATATTTACATGATATTATCAAGTTAAGTTTAAAATGAGACATTTAAATACATAGAGAACATAAAAAAGTCAGAAATATTTTACACTATTGCTACAGAACTTGAGAATATTTATAGCTTATCTACATTCCAGAACTCAGCTCACAATCTCTCATTTCAGAAATTTCTTTGATACATTTATTACTAGGCGGCACGGTGGTGTAGTGGTTAGCGCTGTCGCCTCACAGCAAGAAGGTCCTGGGTTCGAGCCCCGGGGCCGGCGAGGGCCTTTCTGTGCGGAGTTTGCATGTTCTCCGCGTGGGTTTCCTCCGGGTGCTCTGGTTTCCCCCACAGTCCAAAGACATGCAGGTTAGGTTAACTGGTGACTCTAAATTGACCGTGAGTGTGAATGGTTGTCTGTGTCTATGTGTCAGCCCTGTGATGACCTGGCGACTTGTCCAGGGTGTACCCCGCCTTTCGCCCATAGTCAGCTGGGATAGGCTCCAGCTTGCCTGCGACCCTGTAGAACAGGATAAAGCGGCTAGAGATAATGAGATGAGATGACATTTATTACTAAGCTGCTAGCAGTTTCTGGTTTTGTTTTGTTTTTTATGTCCAAACTACATCAAGAAATAACACTTTGCCTAAGAATTCAAACACAAAACACACAGATAAAAGCAGTTATTGGTAACACGTATTATGAGCAGAAATAAAACAGAATGAGCATTTTCTAAGAGCATGCATATTAAGCTACCTTCAAATGTGTCCACATGTTTATGATGCAATGAACTCGTCGTCATTTGATATTCCATATTAATGAATATGTAAAAAACGAATGATACTTCTAATTCGAAATACAACCCCGATTCCAAAAAAGTTGGGACAAAGTACAAATTGTAAATAAAAACGGAATGCAATAATTTACAAATCTCAAAAACTGATATTGTATTCACAATAGAACATAGACAACTTATCAAATGTTGAAAGTGAGACATTTTGAAATTTCATGCCAAATATTGGCTCATTTGAAATTTCATGACAGCAACACATCTCAAAAAAGTTGGGACAGGGGCAATAAGAGGCTGGAAAAGTTAAAGGTACAAAAAAGGAACAGCTGGAGGACCAAATTGCAACTCATTAGGTCAATTGGCAATAGGTCATTAACATGACTGGGTATAAAAAGAGCATCTTGGAGTGGCAGCGGCTCTCAGAAATAAAGATGGGAAGAGGATCACCAATCCCCCTAATTCTGCGCCGACAAATAGTGGAGCAATATCAGAAAGGAGTTCGACAGTATAAAATTGCAAAGAGTTTGAACATATCATCATCTACAGTGCATAATATCATCAAAAGATTCAGAGAATCTGGAAGAATCTCTGTGCGTAAGGGTCAAGGCCGGAAAACCATACTGGGTGCCCGTGATCTTCGGGCCCTTAGACGGCACTGCATCACATACAGGCATGCTTCTGTATTGGAAATCACAAAATGGGCTCAGGAATATTTCCAGAGAACATTATCTGTGAACACAATTCACCGTGCCATCCGCCGTTGCCAGCTAAAACTCTATAGTTCAAAGAAGAAGCCGTATCTAAACATGATCCAGAAGCGCAGACATCTTCTCTGGGCCAAGGCTCATTTAAAATGGACTGTGGCAAAGTGAAAACTGTTCTGTGGTCAGACGAATCAAAATTTGAAGTTCTTTACGGAAATCAGGGACGCCGTGTCATTCGGACTAAAGAGGAGAAGGACGACCCAAGTTGTTATCAGCGCTCAGTTTAGAAGCCTGCATCTCTGATGGTATGGGGTTGCATTAGTGCGTGTGGCATGGGCAGCTTACACATCTGGAAAGACACCATCAATGCTGAAAGGCATATCCAGGTTCTAGAACAACATATGCTCCCATCCAGACGACATCTCTTTCAGGGAAGACCTTGCATTTTCCAACATGACAATGCCAAACCACATACTGCATCAATTACAGCATCATGGCTGCGTAGAAGAAGGGTCCGGGTACTGAAGTGGCCAGCCTGCAGTCCAGATCTTTCACCCATAGAAAACATTTGGCGCATCATAAAACGGAAGATACGACAAAAAAGACCTACGACAGTTGAGCAACTAGAATCCTACATTAGACAAGAATGGGTTAACATTCCTATCCCTAAACTTGAGCAACTTGTCTCCTCAGTCCCCAGACGTTTACAGACTGTTGTAAAGAGAAAAGGGGATGTCTCACAGTGGTAAACATGGCCTTGTCCCAACTTTTTTGAGATGTGTTGTTGTCATGAAATTTAAAATCACCTAATTTTTCTCTTTAAATGATACATTTTCTCTGTTTAAACATTTGATATGTCATCTATGTTCTATTCTGAATAAAATATGGAATTTTGAAACTTCCACATCATTGCATTCCGTTTTTATTTACAATTTGTACTTTGTCCCAACTTTTTTGGAATCGGGGTTGTATTATATTTGACATGTGCAGGTTTCAAATTTTGTCTGATAAAATCTTTTATTCAAATAAGGAATCATTTATCCAGCTTTTTATTGAAGAGTTGGTATGTGGACACATTGTTATTAAGCATTAGCATATTAGCACAAAGCATATTTACAGGATAGGTGCAGGGATGAGGAATCTGTTATGGTTGTGTATGGAGACTGCATGGACAGACAAGCATCAGACATTTCAGTAACTCTATAACTAACAGGTTCACTAGTTATCTACAATTTGTAAGAAAGAGTTATATTCTTAATTATGGCAGACATCTGACACAAGCATGCAAACGTACAGACAGGCAAAGGTAGACACACGAACAAAGAAGCGACTAACTTGCTGAAATATTTTTGCAACAGTTATCGGACCCCAACAGAAAATCAGTCACCTTGTGATTTTTCATCAATCTTGAAACAATTATACTTTTAGATAAAGAATCTATCGAGTAACAAACTCCTAAAAGCAAAAAGTTATGTCAGTTGAATAGGCTGAGCAGCACACCACACCACCTCTGAGGTTCGAACTGATCCCACTCAGTAGTTTAGGTCCTCGTCCCCATTCTCATTATCTGTAGCCGCTTTATCCTGTTCTACAGGGTCGCAGGCAAGCTGGAGCCTATCCCAGCTGACTACGGGCGAAAGGCGGGGTACACCCTGGACAAGTCGCCAGGTCATCACAGGGCTGACACATAGACACAGACAACCATTCACACTCACATTCACACCTACGCTCAATTTAGAGTCACCAGTTAACCTAACCTGCATGTCTTTGGACTGTGGGGGAAACCGGAGCACCCGGAGGAAACCCACGCGGACACGGGGAGAACATGCAAACTCCACACAGAAAGGCCCTCGCCGGCCACGGGGCTCGAACCCAGACCTTCTTGCTGTGAGGCGACAGTGCTAACCACTACACCACCGTGCCGCCAACACCTATTATGGATATAATAATTGCATATTAACGATGTAATACTTTTATAGCAAGTTCTTATATGTGGTTTCAGGGCTCTTTTTATGCACGAAGTTCCCCAGCATAATTAACTATGAAATAACAACCTACAAACATTACAAGAAGTCCAGATTTATGAATTTATATGTGAACTTGTATATTATTACCAAAAACAAGACTTGGCAAGTTTTGCAAAGTAGCCTTCAGATATAAACAAATACCGCCTGACTACACCTTCTTTTCCTTACTTAGTAAGGAAGTATCTGTATGGGAGGTTCCACACTCTGCTCCAATTCAGGAAATTGACTGAGTGTGAATGGTTGGTTGTTTGTCTCTATGCGTCAACCCTGCAATGACCTGGTGACTATTCCAGGGTGTCCCCCACCTCTCACCCATAGTCAGCTGGGAAAGGCTCCAGCTCTCCTGCAACTCTGCACAGGATAAATGGTTATGAATAATGGATGAAAGAATGGATGTATGTTTGTGTTAGAAAACAAAACCCTTTGCATTTAATTATATTAATCGACTAATTAAATGTCATACTAAAAAGTTAGATGGTTATACTTAAAATCAAAGTGTTTAAGATATATGTAAAACCTTGCTTTTCCAAACGGTTTAAATTTTTTAAAAAAAATGTTATCTTAGGCGGCACGGTGGTGTAGTGGTTAGCGCTGTCGCCTCACAGCAAGAAAGTCCTGGGTTCGAGCCCCGGGGCCAGTGAGGGCCTTTCTGTGCGGAGTTTGCATGTTATCCCCATGTCCGCGTGGGTTTCCTCCAGGTGCTCTGGTTTCCCCCACAGTCCAAAGACATGCAGGTTAGGTTAACTGGTGACTCTAAATTGACTGTAGGTGTGAGTGTGAATGGTTGTCTGTGTCTATGTGTCAGCCCTGTGATGACCTGGCGACTTGTCCAGGGTGTACATCGCCTTTCGCCTGTAGTCAGCTAGGATAGGCTCCAGCTTGCCTGCGACCCTGTAGAAGGATAAAGCGGCTAGAGATAATGAGATGAGATGAATGTTATCTTAATTGGATTTTTTTTTTCTGAAAATAGTTTTGCAGCGGGGCGGCACGGTGGTTAGCGCTGTCGCCTCACAGTAAGAAGGTCCGGGTTTGAGCCCCGTGGCCGGCGAGGGCCTTTCTGTGCGGAGTTTGCATGTTCTCCCCGTGTCCGCGTGGGTTTCCTCCGGGTGCTCCGGTTTCCCCCACAGTCCAAAGACATGCAGGTTAGGTTAACTGGTGACTCTAAATTGACTGTAGGTGTGAATGTGAGTGTGAATGGTTGTCTGTGTCTATGTGTCAGCCCTGTGATGATCTGGTGACTTGTCCAGGGTGTACCCCGCCTTTCGCCCGTAGTCAGCTGGGATAGGCTCCAGCTTGCCTGCGACCCTGTAGAACAGGATAAAGCGGCTACAGATAATGAGATGAATGAGATTTTTGCAGTGATATACAGTGGGGCAAAAAAGTATTTAGTCAGCCACCAATTGTGCAAGTTCTCCCACTTAAAAAGATGAGAGAGGCCTGTAATTTTCATCATAGGTATACCTCAACTATGAGAGACAAAATGAGAAAAAAAAATCCAGAAAATCACATTGTCTGATTTTTAAAGAATTTATTTGCAAATTATGGTGGAAAATAAGTATTTGGTCAATAACAGAAGTTCATCTCAATACTTTGTTATATACCCTTTGTTGGCAATGACAGAGGTCAAACGTTTTCTGTAAGTCTTCACAAGGTTTTCACACACTGTTGCTGGTATTTTGGCCCATTCCTCCATGCAGATCTCCTCTAGAGCAGTCATGTTTTGGGGCTGTCGCTGGGCAACACGGACTTTCAACTCCCTCCAAAGATTTTCTATGGGGTTGAGATCTGGAGACTGGCTAGGCCACTCCAGGACCTGGAAATGCTTCTTACGAAGCCACTCCTTCATTGCCCGGGCGGTGTGTTTGGGATCATTGTCATGCTGAAAGACCCAGCCACGTTTCATCTTCAATGCCCTTGCTGATGGAAGGAGGTTTTCACTCAAAATCTCACGATACATGGCCCCATTCATTCTTTCCTTTACACGGATCAGTCGTCCTGGTCCCTTTGCAGAAAAACAGCCCCAAAGCATGATGTTTCCACCCCCATGCTTCACAGTAGGTATGATGTTCTTTGGATGCAACTCAGCATTCTTTCTCCTCCAAACATGACAAGTTGAGTTTTTACCAAAAAGTTCTATTTTGGTTTCATCTGACCATATGACGTTCTCGCAATCCTCTTCTGGATCATCCAAATGCTCTCTAGCAAACTTCAGACAGGCCTGGGCATGTACTGGCTTAAGCAGGGGGACACGTCTGGCACTGCAGGATTTGAGTCCCTGGCGGCGTAGTGTGTTACTGATGGTAGCCTTTGTTACTTTGGTCCCAGCCCTCTGCAGGTCATTCACTAGGTCCCCCCGTGTGGTTCTGGGATTTTTGCTCACCACCATTCTTGTGATCATTTTGACCCCACGGGGTGAGATCTTGCGTGGAGCCCCAGATCGAGGGAGATCATCAGTGGTCTTGTATGTCTTCCATTTTCTAATAATTGCTCCCACAGTTGATTTCTTCACACCAAGCTGCTTACCTATTGCAGATTCAGTCTTCCCAGCCTGGTGCAGGTCTACAATTTTGTTTCTGGTGTCCTTTGACAGCTCTTTGGTCTTGGCCATAGTGCAGTTTGGAGTGTGACTGTTTGAGGTTGTGGACAGGTGTCTTTTATACTGATAACGAGTTCAGACAGGTGCCATTAATACAGGTAACGAGTGGAGGACAGAGGAGCCTCTTAAAGAAGTTGTTACAGGTCTGTGAGAGCCAGAAATCTTGCTTGTTTGTAGGTGACCAAATACTTATTTTACCGAGGAATTTACCAATTAATTCATTAAAAATCCTACAATGTGATTTCCTGGATTCTTTCCCCCCCATTCTGTCTCTCATAGTTGAAGTGTACCTATGATGAAAATTACAGGCCTCTCTCATCTTTTTAAGTGGGAGAACTTGCACAATTGGTGGCTGACTAAATACTTTTTTGCCCCACTATATATATATAGTTTTATGTGACCTGTTAGAAAAGCATAACTCTCTGAGAGCTTTATTAATGTTTAAAGGTGCATTAGGTAAAAAAAAAAATTCTCTGCCAATTAATTAAAGGTTCTGAGTGCAAAGCTGAATCGTGGGCAAAATGTTCTATGTCTATTGCTGTTGGAGTTTCGAGATGTTTCGCTGCTGCACACACAGTGTGTATCCTATGTGTAACTGTTTTGCCAAGATAACAAGCGTCACTCATTTTACAATTCCAGAGATTGCTGAAGTAAGTGATGAGAAACAATATCACGTGGCCACAGTGGGGCGTTTGACCTACTTTTAACCAAAACACATCAGCATGGGCAAACATGGTGGACTTGGCTCTCTCGCCAGCTAAAAGCCAGCAGAAAAGAAAAGGAAAGCCTGCCTAGAGAGTGCAACTGCAAGATAGCGCAAGGTTAGATGATGTGTCATTTTTCTAGACAGATAACTAAATCATTCTAGCTAGTGCTTAGCTATCTAAGCTTTAGAACACATGGGCTCGACTCCATATAGAGAGTATGGAGTTATACACCTAATGCTTTGATCTGATAGAGAAAGAAACAATAACACAAGAGCAGTAACAGAAAATAAACATTTGTCTTTTGTTTCACGGATCTATCCGCGAATGTCAACTACAAATTACATACCTGTGACTCAAAACTCTCCGAGGTCGATGCAGAGTCACGATATTTTCCGCACGTCGCCATCTTGGTGTGAAGCAGTTCCATAATTATGCTAATTAGTTAAAGCTCCTTGCGTTTGGCTGTTTCCTATTTCCGTAGGACTGTACTGTTTACTTCAAGAGGGAGGAAAACGGTCCCAAAACAGAGAAAAACGACCCTCAGGACATCAAAATGATCACATCTCGTTCACATGATATTGTTCTTACGAGACAGAGGAAAATGCCATGCACAATAAAAAAAAAAAATTCAAATGACTTTGCAGTCAGCACCTTGAACTTATGCTTAATTAACTTAGGCCATGGTTTAAACTTTTATATTTTATCATTTTGTACGTCTCTTAGAATATGATCGAGTAAGAAATGGAAAAACACTTTGGATGTTGCACCTTTAATTAACTAAACCATCATTTACAATTTTATGCGTTGCTCTGTCAGGATCCTCAGTAAGTTAAATCCCTTTTAGTTTTACACCCTGACGTACAGATAGATCTATCAAAGGTATATTTACATCAAAAGAACTGAGCGACCGCACAAACTCCAGACAGAACAATTTCAGGTGGCTGCAAGGTTTGAACCCAATACCTTCTTGCTATGAGGTGACAGTAATAACCTGTGCACCACTGTGCTGCCTTTATTATCCATCCATCCATTATCTCTAGCCGCTTTATCCTGTTCTACAGGGTCGCAGGCGAGCTAGAGCCTATCCCAGCTGACTATGGGCGAGAGGCGGGGTACACCCCGGACAAGTCGCCAGGTCATCACAGGGCTGATACACAGACACAGACAACCATTCACACTCACATTCACACCTACGGTCAATTTAGAGCCACCAAACTTTGTTGTTTCTAATTTAAATACCAGACTGTATCCAGTATACTTTGAAAAACAATGAACCGTCATAAACTACTAGGTTACTTATAAACTGCTATAAATGAAATACATTCATATAATTTTAGATATATCAAACTATTTCTTAGTTATTGGCCTTTAGTGTATGTTAGTTAATATTATTCAACTGTTTAAACATGTATCATGATTTCATTTTTTTACCTATCCGAAATTATCATAATTCTAATGATTGATTTACATGTTGTTTGTTTTTATTTTTATTTTTCTTTCCATGTTAGTTTTATATATATGCTATGGATAAAGTTATGTAAAAAAAAAAAAACAATTAGCCTAATCCACATGCCTTTGGGAGAAACTCGAGCAAACCCACGTGGACAACATGCAAACTCCACACAGAAAGGCCCTCACTGGCTACTAGGCTTGAACCCAGGACCTTCTTACTGTGAGGCAACAGTGCTAACCACTACACCACCTGACTTTATTGTTTATAATAATAATATGTGAACTTGATCTGAGGAGGGTGGTGTCGTGGTTAACACTGTTGCCTCACAGCAAGAAGGTCCTGGGTTCGAGCCCCGTGGCCAGCGAGGGCCTTTCTGTGTGGAGTTTGCATGTTCTCCCCGTGTCCGCGTGGGTTTCCTCCGGGTGCTCCGGTTTCCCCCACAGTCCAAAGACATGCAGGTTAGATTAACTGGTGACTCTAAATTGACCGTAGGTGTGAATGTGAGTGTGAATGGTTGTCTGTGTCTATGTGTCAGCCCTGTGATGACCTGGCGACTTGTCCAGGGTGTACCCCACCTTTCGCCCGTAGTCAGCTGGGATAGGCTCCAGCTTGCCTGCGACCCTGTAGAACAGGATAAGCGGCTACAGTTAACAGCTGGGGGGTGGTGTAGTGGTTAGCACTGTTGCCTCTCAGCAAGAAGGTCTTGGGTTCGAGTCCAGTGGCCGACAAGGGCCTTTCTGTGTGGGGTTTGCATGCTGTCTGCATGGGATTCCTCCCCCACAGTCCAAAGGCATATGGTTTAGGTTAATTGGTGGCTCTAAATTGAGTGTGAATGGTTGTCTTTGTGTCAGCCCTGTAATGACCTGGCGACTTGTCCAGGGTGTACCCCGCCTTTCACCCATAGTCAGCTGGGATAGGCTCCAGCTTGCCTGCGACCCTGTAGAACAGGATAAGCGGCTAAGGTGGTGTAGTGGTTAGCACTGTTGTCTCACATGAGCCCAGCGGCCAGTGAGGGCCTTTCTGTGTGGAGTCTGCATGGGTTTCCTCCACCAAAGACATGCAGGTTAGGTTAACTGGTGACTCTAAATTGACCGTAGGTGTGAATGTGAGTGTGAATGGTTGTCTGTGTCTATGTGTCAGCCCTGTGATGACCTGGCGACTTGTCCAGGGTGTACCCCGCCTTTCGCCCGTAGTCAGCTGGGATAGGCTCCAGCTTGCCTGCGACCCTGTAGAAGGATAAAGCGGCTAGAGATAATGAGATGAGATGAGATGAGACTGTATCCAGTATACTTTGAAAAACAATGAACCGTCATAAACTACTAGGTTACTTATAAACTGCTATAAATGAAATACATTCATATAATTTTAGATATATCAAACTATTTCTTAGTTATTGGCCTTTAGTGTATGTTAGTTAATATTATTCAACTGTTTAAACATGTATCATGATTTCATTTTTTTACCTATCCGAAATTATCATAATTCTAATGATTGATTTACATGTTGTTTGTTTTTATTTTTATTTTTCTTTCCATGTTAGTTTTATATATATGCTATGGATAAAGTTATGTAAAAAAAAAAACAATTAGCCTAATCCACATGCCTTTGGGAGAAACTCGAGCAAACCCACGTGGACAACATGCAAACTCCACACAGAAAGGCCCTCACTGGCTACTAGGCTTGAACCCAGGACCTTCTTGCTGTGAGGCAACAGTGCTAACCACTACACCACCTGACTTTATTGTTTATAATAATAATATGTGAACTTGATCTGAGGAGGGTGGTGTCGTGGTTAACACTGTTGCCTCACAGCAAGAAGGTCCGGGTTCGAGCCCCGTGGCCAGCGAGGGCCTTTCTGTGTGGAGTTTGCATGTTCTCCCCGTGTCCGCGTGGGTTTCCTCCGGGTGCTCCGGTTTCCCTCACAGTCCAAAGACATGCAGGTTAGGTTAACTGGTGACTCTAAATTGACCGTAGGTGTGAATGTGAGTGTGAATGGTTGTCTGTGTCTATGTGTCAGCCCTGTGATGACCTGGCGACTTGTCCAGGGTGTACCCCGCCTTTCGCCCGTAGTCAGCTGGGATAGGCTCCAGCTTGCCTGCGACCCTGTAGAACAGGATAAGCGGCTACAGTTAACAGCTGGGGGGTGGTGTAGTGGTTAGCACTGTTGCCTCTCAGCAAGAAGGTCTTGGGTTCGAGTCCAGTGGCCGACAAGGGCCTTTCTGTGTGGGGTTTGCATGCTGTCTGCATGGGATTCCTCCCCCACAGTCCAAAGGCATATGGTTTAGGTTAATTGGTGGCTCTAAATTGAGTGTGAATGGTTGTCTTTGTGTCAGCCCTGTAATGACCTGGCGACTTGTCCAGGGTGTACCCCGCCTTTCACCCATAGTCAGCTGGGATAGGCTCCAGCTTGCCTGCGACCCTGTAGAACAGGATAAGCGGCTAAGGTGGTGTAGTGGTTAGCACTGTTGTCTCACATGAGCCCAGCGGCCAGTGAGGGCCTTTCTGTGTGGAGTCTGCATGGGTTTCCTCCACCAAAGACATGCAGGTTAGGTTAACTGGTGACTCTAAATTGACCGTAGGTGTGAATGTGAGTGTGAATGGTTGTCTGTGTCTATGTGTCAGCCCTGTGATGACCTGGCGACTTGTCCAGGGTGTACCCCGCCTTTCGCCCGTAGTCAGCTGGGATAGGCTCCAGCGACCCTGTAGGACAGGATAAGCGGCTACAGATAATGGATGGATGGATTGATCTGAGAAACGAGTGTTTAAAAAAAAAAAAAAAGGAACTCCACTTTTATTTTGAAATCGCACATACCGGAAGTGACGTCTTCGGCGCTCTGCTACGCCCGTACCGTTATTCGGGTCCAAGTGCAGGTCATAAGCGACATTTCCATAAATACTGGAGAGGACTGGACTCTTGTGTGGTTTATAAACGCTCCGGAGGAATCAGAAGGAGCTGAAGGATGCGGACTGCACTGAGGAGGAGATGAGCGGCTCGTCTTCATCACAAACACCTTCATCTCCATCAGCACTGAGAGCGTTACTGTAAAAGCCTCCGGCAGCAGCATGTCCGGGAAACACTTTAATGTGCATGAAGTCGGCTGCTGTATTAAATACTTCATCTTCGGATTTAATATAATATTCTGGGTCAGTTCAATTACTTGACTGCTTTAAAAATTCAGCCATCTCTTGGTTACACTTAAAATTCCTGTAAAAAAAAATATATATATATATTTGGTGTATTTAAGTGTGTGAAAATGATCTAACTGTTCCTCATGAAGGGGCGGAGTCTTGATGAGGATATTTGCATATTGGTGATATATGACGTCAAAGTGTTGCGTTCCTGTATCTTTAATCTTTAATAAGTACACTCCTAAGGCAGCATAACTATACTAGGAGTTCAAATAATAATAAACAAACTACCCATCCATTATCTCATCTCATCTCATCTCATTATCTCTAGCCGCTTTATCCTGTTCTACAGGGTCGCAGGCAAGCCGGAGCCTATCCCAGCTGACTATGGGCGAAAGGCGGGGTACACCCTGGACAAGTCGCCAGGTCATCACAGGGCTGACACATAGACACAGACAACCATTCACACTCACATTCACACCTACGCTCAATTTAGAGTCACCAGTTAACCTAACCTGCATGTCTTTGGACTGTGGGGGAAACCGGAGCACCCGGAGGAAACCCACGCGGACACGAGGAGAACATGTAAACTCCTCACAGAAAGGCCCTCGCCGGCCACGGGGCTCGAACCCGGACCTTCTTGCTGTGAGGCGACAGCGCTAACCATTACGCCGCCGTGTTCCTGTATCTTTAATCTTTAATAAGTATACTCCTAAGTCAGCATAACTATACTAGGAGTTCAAATAATAATATACAAACTATCCATCCATTATCTGTTGCCGCTTATCCTGTTCTACAGGGTCGCAGGCAAGCTGGAGCCTATCCCAGCTGACTACGGGCGAAAGGCGGGGTACACCCTGGACAAGTCGCCAGGTCATCACAGGGCTGACACAGAGATAAACAACCATCCACACTCACATTCACACCTACGGTCAATTTAGAGTCACCAGTTAACCTAACCTGCATGTCTTTGGAGGAAACCAGAGCACCCGGAGGAAACCCACGCAGACACGGGGAGAACATGCAAACTCCACACAGAAAGGCCTTCACGAGCCGCTGAGCTCGAACCCGGACCTTCTTGCTGTGAGGCGACAGCGCTAACCACTACGCCGCCGTGTTCCTGTATCGTTAATCTTTAATAAGTATACTCCTAAGTCAGCATAACTATACTAGGAGTTCAAATAATAATATACAAACTATCCATCCATCCTCTGTAGCCACTTATCCTGTTCTACAGGGTCGGAGGCAAGCTGAAGCCTATCCCAGCTGATTATGGGCGAGAGGCAGGGTACACCCTGGACAAGTCACCAGGTCACACTTACAGTCAATTTAGAGCCACCAATTAGCCTAACCTGCATACCTTTGGAGGAAACCCACGCAGACACGGGGAGAACATGTAAACTCCACACAGAAAGGCCCTCGCCAGCCACTGGGCTGAAACCCAGGACCTACTTGCTGCAAGGCAACAGTGCTAACCACTACACCGCCGTGTTCCTGTATCTTTAATCTTTAATAAGTATACTCCTAAGTCAGCATAACTGTTCTAGGAGTTCAAGTAATAATAATAATATACAAACTACTGATAATAAATTATATAAAATGTGTGTATATGTAATAAAGTTTCGTATCGTAGTGTAAAAAGGAAGTGATACATGACTTGGGGGTTATTTTAATAAAGTGTGTGTTTATTTGTTCCTCAGCTGCTGGGCGTGGCCTTCTTGTCTGTCGCTTTATGGGCCTGGAGTGAGAAGGTGAGGATTTAATTTTCCACAGACAGCGAGGCTGAATTCCAAATTACATAGAATTATTCACAGTAGGTGCTCACTGTACAGGGAATAGCGTACTTCTGTCTGTCTTTTAGGGTGTTCTGTCCAACATCTCATCCATCACAGATCTGGGTGGGTTTGACCCTGTGTGGTTGTTCCTGGTCGTGGGGACGGTGATGTTTGTGCTCGGCTTCGCTGGTTGCATCGGCGCCCTGAGAGAAAACTCGTTCCTGCTGAAGTTTGTGAGTCTCTGTGCACTTTGATTCCATCTTCAGCACAAAGGAGTTTACGCTTATTCACTTAACTGAGAACAGAACATAAGAACACGACTCGTTTCATGGAACATTAACTGTAACCGTAAACGGATATAAAGTACGATGTTAACTGTAAAAACGGCGTTTGGATTGATGTTCTAATTTGAATCGTATAAAATATGTTTACATTAGTGCTGTCAGAAATGTCGCGTTATTAACGCGTTAACTTGACTCAATTTTAACAGCGATAATTTTTTTTATCGCGAGATTAACGCTCTGTGACATGATGTAGGTTTTTCATAAGCTTTTGAAACTGCCAGGAACTTGGAACAGAGACTTTGCTTAGAAAAACGATAGCAGCTAGCCACGCCCTGCACAGCCAGAGTCCTCTGCCCTCCTCCCTCAAAGAACCAGCGCGGGCAGGGCGCGCTAGTAGAGATGGGATTTATGGCTCTTTGATGGGATCCGCATCTTTGTGAGCCGTTCTTTGAAAAGAGCCGTTCAAAAGACTGGCTCATTTGGCTCTTTTTAAA
Organism: Neoarius graeffei; assembly: GCF_027579695.1. Lineage (NCBI taxonomy): Eukaryota > Metazoa > Chordata > Actinopteri > Siluriformes > Ariidae > Neoarius > Neoarius graeffei. Next base: position 36,839,317 of record NC_083571.1, read on the forward strand.
TATTTATTCAGTTTTAAGAAGACAGCGTCTAAAGAAGCCAGATCCCTCTGAACTGTAAACTCAATGCTATCCCAGAAATCCTTCCTGTAATATGCAAATTTGGCCGCCTCTGATTGGACAGCGCGACGCATCAACAGGCAGAAAGTGTAAAAGTACAAAATGTGTTAAGTGAGCTGAAACAGTAAAGATCAGATTCAATGCAATATTTATCAACGAACAACTTAAAGTTAATATAATAGTGTACTTTATATTATAATCAAGCATGTCAAGCCTACCGTCACTGTGTAACCTGTCTCTCTGATAGACTAACTCAAGCAGTAGATCACTTCACTCATGGTTCTCTTGTTAGTCTCGGGACGAAGAGCCACGGTGCTCAGCTTAGGTTTCAGTTTGCAGTGGCTGTGTCAAGACGTGTTATGCTTTGCAATAAGAAAAACATTGGTACAAAACAAGCCCATTCACTTTTTTATGCTGGTAAGAGAATTACAATGGTTTTTCGTGTGACAAAAATGTGCGATTAAATTGCGATTAATCTCGAGTTAACTATGACAGTCGCGACATTAATCGCGATTAAATATTTTAATCGTTTGACAGCACTAGTTTACATGCATGATTTGATTCTCTGTTATGAATTCTTCTCATTTTTTTCCTCCGCTCCAGTTTTCCGTGTTTTTGGGAATCATCTTCTTCCTGGAGCTAACCGCCGGAGTCCTGGCCTTCGTCTTTAAGGACTGGATCAAAGATCAGCTCAAGTTCTTCATCAATAACAACATCCGAGCATACCGAGACGACATCGACCTGCAGAACCTCATCGACTTCACGCAGGAATATGTGAGAACATCTGACTTTTATTATGATTCATTATCTTTACATATTACTCGTCTCCATCGTGACAGGATTACATGCTTTTTTGCGTGCGTGTGCGTACAGTGGGAGTGCTGCGGCGCGTACGGACCTGAGGACTGGAACCTGAACATCTACTTTAACTGCACTGACACCAACCTGAGCCGAGAGAGGTGTGGAGTTCCCTTCTCCTGCTGCACTAAAGACCCTGCTGTGAGTCACACACAAATCGCACGATGAATTACATCACCAGCTGAAAGCCGAGGACGTTAACAGGAAGTGACGCGGCTCTCCTTTATTGTTTGTTTATTTCTCTCTCTGTGTGTGCAGGAGGATGTAATAAACACTCAGTGTGGTTACGACATCCGAGCTAAAGCTGTGAGTGCACACACACATGCACACGCCCTCCTCTCCATCACCATAGACCTGCTGTGTGAATTCTGATTGGCTGGGTGTGTTTGAGGAAGCCCCGCCTCTCAGCTCTCCACAATCCTCCACTCTAGAGCACCATTAAATATAAGAGCCAATCAGGTTCCAGTATGCAAACTCAGACCATGGAGCACCAGCATTTTCCATAGGAAGGGGGTGGAGCTTATAGAGCAGGGGGGCGGTTTGATTCTGCATATTCACATTTTTTTGACGACCAAAAGTATTGGCATCTCAGTGCCTTTATCCGTCTCATGACGGTCTTTTTTTCAGGTCTGAGTGATTGTTGTTTCTTGTTTGGTGTGTGTTTGTGTCTGTGTGTGTAGGACTCGGAGCAGAAGACCTTCATCTACACTAAAGGCTGTGTACCGCAGTTTGAAAAATGGCTGCAGGAGAATCTGACAGTGGTGGCTGGAATCTTCATAGGAATCGCCCTGCTGCAGGTGTGTGTCTGTGTGTGTGTGTGTGTGTGTGTGTGTGTGTGTGTGTGTGTGTGTGCACGTGCATGCACGTGCATGTGTGTGTGTGTGTGTGGTTGAAAGCATTCCTAATCATCATCTTTTGTTTTGAAATTTCTTCCTTCAGATTTTTGGGATTTGTTTGGCTCAGAACCTGCTGAGTGACATCGAGGCTGTGAGGGAAAGCTGGTAGGAGCTGTACACGTGTGTGTGTGTGTGTGTGTGTGTGTGTGTGTGTGTGTGTGTGTGTGTGTGTGTGTGTGTGCATGCATGCAACAGCGCAGTCGTTTGAGAATTTCAGTGTATTTTTGTGTTTTGTAAATGTAGCATTGGAGAATTTAAATCCTGCCTGACAACTGATGTCTCATCTCATCTCATTATCTCTAGCCGCTTTATCCTGTTCTACAGGGTCGCAGGCAAGCTGGAGCCTATCCCAGCTGACTACGGGTGAAAGGCGGGGTACACCCTGGACAAGTCGCCAGGTCATCACAGGGCTGACACATAGACACAGACAACCATTCACACTCACATTCACACCTACGGTCAATTTAGAGTCACCAGTTAATAGGGCTGAACGATCTATCGTTTTCAACCGAAAATCGCGATCTCAGACAACACGATTTTGGGATCGTCAAAGCCGCGGTTTTTCTCAGTGCTTCTAAACTGACCCATGTTTTGTTTCGTCAATAAATTGTCCTCATTTTTTACACTACAGACAAAAAAAAATTACGTTCAGGAAAGCCTTGTGGCACTCAGTGTGAAAGAATTTTGTGAATATCTCCTTCCGTTTTCGTGTAAATCCCCGTTGTTTGGAGGGAGCGCTGTGAGGAAAAAGTGCGCGGGTGGGGAAGGGGCTGCTCTCTCTCTCTCTCACACACAGGAGGGAGGGGCCCTGCAATAGCGACTGCTACAGCCACTGCATCACTCTTATTTCCCACAGGGGAATTGTTGGCTGTAGTTATAATTTATAATGCTTATTTACATTCTTTTACAAAAGTGCAATATTTTGATGCTGCTGAGCCATTGGTCAACCTTTTTTTTTATGTCTGATATGTTGTAGATGGGAAAAGTAAAAGAAGCAAAAGTTTACTTAAGAAAGATGGCTCTCTTTTTATTATTTTAAGTTATTATAACGTTCCTCAGGCACTCAATGTTAATAAACAGGCCTACATTTGAAATCTGTTGACCTCAGTTTTCATTCTTGCATTAGCTTTATGGAATTCATTGTATTAATTAATTTGCACTGAAACTTGATTTAAAGAAAAAAAATCGTGGTTGAAATCAAAATCGCAATATCTGCCAGAAAAATCGCAATTCAGTTTTTTCTTAAAATCGTTCAGCCCTACCAGTTAACCTAACCTGCACGTCTTTGGACTGTGGGGGAAACCGGAGCACCCAGAGAAAACCCACACGGACACGGGGAGAACATGCAAACTCCGCACAGAAAGGCCCTCGCCGGCCACGGGGCTCGAACCCAGGCCTTCTTGCTGTGAGGCGACAGCGCTAACCACTACACCACCGTGCCGCCCACAACTGATGTCATAATGAAAATTATAGCAACCGGCCAATCAGCAGCTCCGATTGGTCAAATACACACACTTGATGAAACTGCAATCTTTCTTTCTTTCTTTCTTTCTTTCTTTCTTTCTTTCTTTCTTTCTTTCTAAAAGAAAGTGTTTCTAACGTTTCATCTCTTTTCATGGTTCCAGTTTGTTCACTTGACCTGTTGAAGCCACCGTCGCCTCAGCGTCCTGTCGAGGGAAGAAGACTTTTCACTTTCATTTTTATTTCTAAAACACTTTAAATTCCTCTCCGTGTGTCACTTTGTAAACCGTACCATCGAGCCGCGTGCGAGTGTCTAATTCCTCTAATCCAGACATCACTGCAGTTCCAGCACTGACCACAAGGCGTAGTGGTAGAGTCTGTAGTGTCACGCGTGTGATGTAGAAGTTAAGAAATATTCCTTTTTAAAAATGAACACGTGTGAGGTAAAAAAAAATTTACACACCTCTGTCACTCATCACAATTAACTGACATAACTAACTGTGTTTCATTCGTTAATTTTAAACTTTGCTAACAGCTAACGGAAGCTTATGAAGACCAGCTAGCATCATGCTAACAGCGCAAATTACCTCACACTTTTTTTTTTCCCCATTTATAAAAACAGCTGTAATTTAGTCGAGATTTTAACTTTTCATGAATTAGCAAACTTAAGTCTCGGATTTCGGTATCGTAATGGTCAGACGATTCCGCTAACTGTAAGCAACGTTAAAAGCTCCATTTGAGGTAAATAAAAAAAAAAGACTTGCATAACTAATTTAGTTCGCTAACTGAATTTCTTTTTGTCTCTGTGACATAAACCTCTGCTTTTCATACTAGGAAGCTACAATGATGGCGCTTGTTTTAAGATCAGATATGTATATTGTGTATAAATAGGTTAATTTCAGAGCACTGCTTTTATGTTTTTGTTTTTTGTGTGTTTTAATTGCTAACTAAATCTGTTCAAAGTGGCAGTATAAGAATTGCTGCATGTGTACTGGAATAATAATAATAATATTATTATTATTATTAGCATAAATGCACCTAGTATCAACAGCTAGCGCTTTAAGATAATTATAATGATGAAAATATTCGACAGTGTGTCTCATTTGTGTTTACATTGTGTTTAATAAGTCTGGAAAATTAATCCGGACTTCATCGTAAATTCAGACTTCTAAATTTAACTGCAGTCTTTTGATTACTTCTGGTATGACTAGCGATAGAGATGCTAACTATGCTAACGTGTTAAGCTGAATAGCAGAAATAAAGTTAGTTATCTATAAGAGCAATTAAGTTTTTTTTTTTTTACTTGAAACTGAGGCCATTTTTGTCGAAAATTACAAGTGATTCATAAATAATTAGTGAACATTTTTAAATTTTATATCTTAAGTGTGTGATTCGGTGCATTAGCATGAAAACACGTTTGGGCGCAAAATCTATTCAAACTGAATATTTTTAAATAAAAAGCATTGATAGTAGGTGCCTTGTTGTTGTAGTTCTTTAGGTATGTCAGTATGAATTTAATATTATAGCTATCGAAATGTTCTGAATCTTTTTCATGCTAGCTGTATGAGGGAGTAATTTTGAACTTACTGGATTTTCTGGGCTATAAGATGCATCATTGTTATCGTCGTTGTTGTGGGGTTTATTGGTAAATTAGACAAATAAGATATGTACACATTATAAATAAGATGTTAAAGCCCATTAGTGTTATCGTAACACACCTGTTTATTAAGATTATGTTGAGGTTAAATTGCACTACTGTTAGCTTGGTGCTAATCGAAAATAAAATTGGTGGCAAAATGCCCATACCAGCAGGTGGGGATTTAGTGTGGTGTCGTGTTTACTGTGGAGCAAGTTATAGTCCAGAAAATATGGTAAATTAGCGTATCTAAGTAGAGCTGAGAGAGGCATATAGTTTTGCTTTTGACGCACATTGGGAACACGAATATAAATAACTGAAAGTGTTAATGTTGTGTTTTTTATAAGAATGAAGTAAATCTAACTCCAGCACTTGTGTTTAACAGGGTTTTTTCTCTTCAAAGGTTCTCATTGCTTGTGTGTTGTTGTGGTTGATGTGATATAAGTCTCTTCACAGTATTGTGTTTAAGCGTATAAGCTATTCTCCTCCACCCGGTGAGTGGTGTGAACAATAAAGTTTGATATGTTTTGGTAAAAGTGTGTTTCCTGTTTGTAATAGCCGAGTTACACACAATGATGTGTTTCTAAGGACACTTAAAGGCCACACCTCCTTCACTGAGACTGACAGGCACAGAGACCAGAAAGATACAGAGACCACGCCTCCTTCATTAACACTGAGGGGTTCAAAGGCCACACCTCCATTAACACTGGGAGATACAGAGGCCACACCTCCTTCATGAACACTGGGAGATACAGAGACCACGCCCCCTTCATTAACACTGAGAGATACAGAGGCCATGCCTCCTTCATTAACACTGAGGGGTTCAAAGGCCATGCCTCCATTAACACTGAGAGATACAGAGGCCACACCTCCTTCATGAACACTGAGAGATACAAAGGCCACACCTCCTTCATTAACATTCTACATCCTTCTTATTGTTTGTTTGATGAAGTTTTGAAAAGCAATAAACAGCAATTAAGTTAGCGTTTACAGATGTGCTGATTTGGTTATTATTATTATTATTATTATTATTAATAATAAACACCAAAACTGTAATAAGACTAGGGCCTAATATTCAGTAGCATATGCATGTAGATAATAAAGTGTCTAACACTTGTAATAAGTAATAACATTAACACTGATGGATACAGAGGCCACGCCTCCTTTATTAACACTGATGGATATAGAGGCCACAGCTCCTTCATTAACACAGAGATACAGAGGCCATGCCGCCTTCATTAACACTGATGTATACAGAGGCCACGCCTCCTTCATTAACACTGGGAGATACAGAGGCCACACCTCCTTCATTAACACTGAGAGATACAGAAGCCATGCCCCTTCATTAACACTGATGGATACAGAGGCCAAGCCTCCTTCATTAACACTGGAAGATAGAGGCCATGCCGCCTTCATTAACACTGATATATTCAGAGGCCATGCTTCCTTCATTAACACTGATAGATACAGAGATCATGCCTCCTTCCTTAACACTGAGAGATACAGAGGCCATGCCCCCTTCATTAACACTGGGAGATACAGAGGCCATGCCTCCTTCATTAACACAGAGGTACAGAGGCCATACATCCTTCATTACCACTGATGGATACAGAGGTCAAGCCTCCTTCATTAACACTGGAAGATAGAGACCACACCGCCTTCATTAACACTGATATATTCAGAGGCCATGCCTCCTTCATTAACACTGGGAGATACAGAGGCCACATCTTCATTAACACTGAGAGATACAGAAGCCATGCCCCCTTCATTAACACTGATGGATACAGAGGCCATACATCCTTCATTAACACTGATGGATACAGAGGCCAAGCCTCCTTCATTAACACTGGAAGATAGAGGCCACACCGCCTTCATTAACACTGATATATTCAGAGGTCATGCTTCCTTCATTAACAATGATGGATACAGAGGCCATGCCTCCTTTATTAACACTGATGGATAAAGAGGCCACGTCTCCTTCATTAACACTGAGAGATAGAGGCCATGCCTCCTTCATTAACACTGATATATTCAGAGGTCAAGCCTCCTTCATTAACACTGAGAGATACAGAGGCCACGCCTCCCTCATTAATACTGATGGATACAGAGGCCACGTCTCCTTCATTAACACTAATAGATACAGAGGCCACGCCTCCTTTATTAACACTGATGGATACAGAGGTCACGCCTCCTTCATTAACACTGATAGATACAGAGGCCACACCTCCTTCATTAACACTGATATATACAGAGATCATTCCTCCTTCATTAACACTGATAGGTACAGAGACCATGCCTCCTTCATTAACACTGGGAGATACAGCGGCCACACCTCCTTCATTAACACTGATATATACAGAGACCACGCCTCCTTCATTAACACTGATAGGTACAGAGGCCACGCCTCCTTCATTAACACTGAGAGATACAGAGGCCACATGTCCTTCATTAACACTAATAGATACAGAGGCCATGCCTCCTTTATTAACACTGATGGATACAGAGGCCACGCCTCCATCATTAACACTGATAGACACAGAGATTATGCCTCCTTCATTAACACTGATATATACAGAGATCATTCCTCCTTCATTAACACTGATAGGTACAGAGGCCACACCTCCTTCATTAACACTGATACAGAGGCCACATCTCCTTCATTAACACAGACACAGAGATTATGCCTCCTTCATTAACACTGATAGGTACAGAGATCATGCCTCCTTCATTAACACTGATAGATAGAGAGATTATGCCTCCTTCATTAACACTGATAGATAGATAGAGAGGCCACGCCTCTTTCACCATGATAGTACTGATTATTCATAGGATTACTCAACTTCAGAAATGAATCTTCAGTTCCTGAATTAGCTGAAGTGCACTTCCTTACATGAATCTCCTCAGGTGGGGAAGCAGCGTGGGTAATCCGGGGATTAGGAGCTGCTGTTCATCCCTAATCCACCTCCATTCAAACAAGATTCAGTTTCACCGTCTTGACTCGGCATTATGTCTGCTCCGAGAAAAGTCTCACCTAAAGCCAGTATCAGTTATTCTGAGTATCACTTAGAATCTTTTCCAATCATATTTAATTTAAGTAATTAAAAGCATCATTATCTAATCAAATCCATTATTATCTCATTTATGATGCACTGAATCATTTAGGAAAGAATAATTATTTATTTGAATCCCTTCTCATCTACTGTTTGATGTATTGAATTATTTACAAAAGAATCATTATCTAATGGATCGAATTAATGATGCACTGAATAATTTAGGAGAGAATCATTTTTTTTAAAATTGTGTGATACATTAATGTATTACAGTGTGATAGATGTGAATATATTTAATATTGTTTGCTACAAAAGCCCCAGTGAGGTGTTTTATAACAGTGCTAGGCTACATGACCTTGTCTAGGACAGGAAAAGGACAGAAAGAAGATTGAGAGAGAGAGAGAGAGAGAGAGAGAGAGAGAGATTTATCCCTCCTCTTCTTTGATTCCTGGCTGTGTCTCAGTCCTGATCCATGTTGACTGAGAGGCAACTCAGGAGTCGGACAGTCCCAAGGTAAAACGACTTTCTTCTTTATTATTCTACAGCCTTCTTATTGTTTGTTTGATGAAGTCCTAAAGAGCAATAAACAGCAATTAAGCAATGAAGTTAGCAATTACAAATGTACTGATTTTATTATTAATAATAATAATAATAATAATAATAATCATCACCAAAATTTTAATAAGACTAGGGCCTAACATTCAGAAGCATATGCATGTAGATCATAAACTGTCTAATACTTGAAATAAGTAATAACTGTAAAATAAAATAAAACATATAAATTAACATAAACAATAAATTCCACAATATGAACATAATTCTGCTTTGTTCAGTATAGAAATTATGGTTATTTATCACAGTCAGTTTAGGAATTCTTTAATTTGATTGCATTTTATTATTTTATTTTATTTTTAAATTATAAACTTTTTTCATAGATTTGAAATATAAATAAATGTTCAATGATTCAATGTTAATCTTCAAAATGCTCAATAACAACACAATTAGAAGCAAAAACAAACAAACAAACCAACAAACCCAAGTTCATCAATAAGTTTGTCAATTATGTTTAATTATTTGGACTATAGCCTATTAGCAAAATTAATTGCACACTTGTAGAATATGTAAAAACTTTGACTTGCTCTTGAATGAGTTAATGTGATGAAGCGATCAACTTTTCGTAAACGTACTAAAATTATTTTCACTGTACATTTTATTTTTGCATAATGTTATTTTAACTTCCACTATTTAAATGGTATTGTTTACAACAGTTACAATGAACCATGTCGTGATGTGATTGTTCACAATTAATGTACTTATGCATTCATTTGCCTCATCTCATCTCATTATCTGTAGCCGCTTTATCCTTCTACAGGGTCGCAGGCAAGCTGGAGCCTATCCCAGCTGACTATGGGCGAAAGGCGGGGTACACCCTGGACAAGTCGCCAGGTCATCACAGGGCTGACACATAGACACAGACAACCATTCACACTCACATTCACACCTACGGTCAATTTAGAGTCACCAGTTAACCTAACCTGCATGTCTTTGGACTGTGGGGGAAATCGGAGCACCCGAAGGAAACCCATGCGGACACGGGGAGAACATGCAAACTCCGCACAGAAAGGCCCTCGCCGGCCCCGGGGCTCGAACCCAGGACCTTCTTGCTGTGAGGCGACAGCGCTAACCACTACACCACCGTGCCGCCCCATTCATTTGCCTATTAGGGTAAAAAAAAAACTTCGGTGACGATGATGTACAAACAAATGATATTTCACAGCACACTGTTGTGTAAAGCAGAGTGAAAGTAACAGGGTGAGTTTGGAGGCGAGCGGTGAAGAAGGTCAGAAGATCAGCGGCTTCTTGATCAGATTAAGTCATTAGACTGACAGATGGAGAGACACCTGATAAGGTTGTTGGTTTTATCCCTGGGTGCAAACTTGGTTGGTTTTAATGATAACTGATCAGCACTTTTTTTTGTTGCATCCCAAGTATTTTCCACTAATGTAGTCATCTAATTCCCACTTGAACTTGTCTGGTGGCGGCACGGTGGTGTAGTGGTTAGCGCTGTCGCCTCACAGCAAGAAGATCCTGGGTTCGAGCCCCGTGGCCGGCGAGGGCCTTTCTGTGCGGAGTTTGCATGTTCTCCCCGTGTCCGCATGGGTTTCCTCCGGGTGCTCCGGTTTCCCCCACAGTCCAAAGACATGCAGGTTAGGTTAACTGGTGACTCTAAATTGACCGTAGGTGTGAATGTGAGTGTGAATGGTTGTCTGTGTCTATGTGTCAGCCCTGTGATGACCTGGCGACTTGTCCAGGGTGTACCCCGCCTTTCGCCCGTAGTCAGCTGGGATAGGCTCCAGCTTGCCTGCGACCCTGTAGAACAGGATAAAGCGGCTAGAGATAATGAGATGAGATGAGACTTGTCTGTTCACATGACACCTAAGAACCTGTGACGAAGAAAGACGTTTCCTGTGTACCTTTTGTAACTTGTGTAACAGCAGTTGAACACTTACGTAAATGTAACCTAACAAACAGCTGTGACTGGTTAACATCAAAGTGATAAAGTGGAGAGAGGAAGGCTGGACTTCCAAGCTCCGCCCACACTCGCTCATGTAACATATGTAAATATGCAACATAAAAAACAGACTTATTATTAAACATCTAACACGAGACCTAATAACTCAGTCTTAAGGATAAGGAAAGGTTTGAGGTAGAAACCAACAGCGACTGCTTTAGTATTCTTTTGCTAAATTCTTTTGCTAAAGTTTTAAATTGTTAAAGCTAGACGGCCTGTCAATTTCATAAAATCGGTGAAATTTAGTTCCCTCTGAAATGTGGTCATTGTGATATATGTTTATTTCTGTAATATCTAAAAAAAAACAAAAAACACCAGGCCATTCTATGGTTGGTTTACCTTCTAGCTTCTTTTTCTGCTTCTTTTGGGTTTTACAGTATGGAATCAATTTTGTGCCAAAATGTTCATACAATACTTTTGAAATATCGAACAAAAACGACAAATCAAAATACAAAAAAAGAAAAAAAAGTCAATTTTTTTAGACTGGCAAACAAATTATTCGTGTAATCGTGCAAAATATCAGTCTATTACTCTTCAGAAACCTTTTATTTTTGTTCCGCGTCTTTCTCAGTTTTGTTTGACGTAATTTATTTTGGTTGCGATTCCAGCTTTCTCGTTTGCGCTCCCTGACTTTTTGCTTGCAGTTTTGGCACAAACTTTACGTGTGGGTGGGCTGTCCATGAATGCATTCCCATTGGGTAACTTGTGTTTGACTGACAGCTACGCTCAGCCATTCCCCCGGAGGCTGTTGCGGCCATTTCCTACTCGGATTCTGGCGGACTGTTTGACGAGTGACCGATCCATTGACGGTAAACAAGGATTGAGTGGACTTCAGTGGCGACTATGACATTGAATTAATTCAACAAAGTGTAAATTCAATATCATAGTCGCCACTGAAGTCCACTCGATCCTTGTTTACCGTCACTGGATCGGTCACTCGTCAAACAGTCCGCCAGAATCCGAGTAGGAAATGGCCGCAACAGCCTCCGGGGGAATCGCTGAGCGTAGCTGTCAGTCAAACACAAGTTAGCCAATGGGAATGCATTCCTGGACAGCCCACCCACACGTGAAGTTTGTGCCAAAACTGCAAGCAAAAAGTCAGGGAGCGCAAACGAGAAAGCTGGAATCGCAACCAAAATAAATTACATCAAACAAAACTGAGAAAGACGCGGAACAAAAATAAAAGGTTTCTGAAGAGTAATAGACTGATATTTTGCACGATTACACGAATAATTTGTTTGCCAGTCTAAAAAAATTGACTTTTTTTTCTTTTTTTGTATTTTGATTTGTCGTTTTTGTTTGATATTTCAAAAGTATTGTATGAACATTTTGGCACAAAATTGATTCCATATTACAGCAGCTGGCATCCAGTGTTGCATTACTGCCATCTACAGGTTTACCTTTGACCATGCACTGACAGTTACATCATTCTGTCGCTAAATGAACAGCTGATCACACCGAGGTGCTCGCTGACCTTCGATATTTATTAGTTTGGTCCTGCATTTCCTTTCCTTCGCAACATAACGTCTTTTCTTCTCGCTTTCCATTACTGTAGTCGGTCTTTCCCGTTTAATTTGCGTCTTTTGTTTTTCTGTCTTGTTTCAAATTTGTATCCCACAATGCCTTGCGTGAGCAGGGACAGCCCACTACGTGATGCATGACGTAGTATCTTGAATGGTGAAGCAAGAAAAAATAGCAGAGAATTTAGGGCCACGTGGCCCTAAATTCATGAATTGTTCTCTTTAGGGAAAAAAAACCCTAATAAAACTGGAAGTCTGTGATTCAAATTCAGTAGCTTTCAGTCCACTAAACAAGAATAATTGGGTGTCAGGGAAAATTATTTTTATGACCTAAACTTGAAAAATCTAAAAGGCAGTCTACCTTTAAATTATGTCATCAACAGCATGGTGATTAAATGAAAGAGGGAAAAAATCAGAACCCAAAATGCTATCAATACCATCTCAATCTGGATTAGTGAAATTAGTTAGAATTAAACATTACTTTCAGCTCTACTTTCAGTGTTGCCTCAACTTGATTTGCCATCATGATGGTATGATCGTGAACAGTTCTTGCCGACAGAGGCATGTCTTTTATTCGTTTGATTATTTTGTCTTTATCCGAAAAGTCATCAAAAAGTTCATTGGGAACATCAAGCATGAATGTTTTTGGCATACTCCCCATCTGTGAATGGCTTTCCGTTTCTCACAATTGCTAAAGCACCAGCAAAGCTAGCCGAATTCCAGTCACCTTGTTGGGTCCAGACACGGAGTTGCTGCTGACCAGCTTGCACTCTGCACAGTAGCTCTTGACATGCTTTCTTCCTGCTGTCCCCCTCTGGATATTTCGATGCAAATGTAGTATGGTGTGTGTTGAAGTGCCGCTTTATATTTGACCGTTTCATCGATGCAATTTTATCATTGCATATTAGACACACTGCAGAACCTGCTCTCTCCACAAAGGCGGATTCCTCTGTCCATTCCTGCTGAAAAGTACGATACTCCTCATCTTTTTTTCTTTTAGCCATCTTCTTCGTCAAAAGGGTTTCTGCAATTAGCTAGCTGACTACTTGAAAAGGAGGGAAGTTTACTTCCTGACCTCACAACGACCCGTGTAGGTTACGCATTATCCAATAAAAATAGAAATTTGGTGTTGTCCCGGAGGAGAGCTGTGATTGGCTCCAGCCACCCGCAACCATGAACATGAGCGGTAGAAAATGAATGGATTGAAATACATGAGAATGTTTTAAATTTTTTACGTTATTTTTTTTTTATTAAAGATTTGTCTGCGAGCCAGATGCAGCCATCAAAAGAGCCACATCTGGCTCGCGAGCCATAGGTTCCCGACCCCTGCCAGGTGCTGTAGCATAGCGACCCACTGCTTTGGGTATGTGTGTGTGCTCTTTGCTCACTTGTGTGTGTGCATGCGTGTGTTCACTGCTTCAGATGGGTTAAATGCAGAGGATGAATTTCACTGTGCTTGAGTGTGCATGTGACAAATAAGGGCTTCTTCTTCTTCTTCTTCTTCACAGGAAAAGTGTTGTATGAAAAGGTTGACTGAGGTCATTTTGATGCAATATGCTATCAGGAACTGGACAGGAAGGGAAACTAAGGCAGGTCTTGGGATAACTCTATTATGCTTCTATCTTTAACTCACACTGAACTCATTGTGATCTGAGGATAGGGTGAAATCATTGGAAGTTGCACAACTCAGGTGTTATTTTTATATTTTATATTTAAGTCAAGCATGGGGAATTCTATAGGTGGCACCAATCAAACCCTTATTTCCAATGGTAATAAAATAACTACTGTATATAATGCTGTGCTCACACATAACCTTTTTATTTAAAACAATATCTTGAGCAACATTGCTTGAGATTTTGCAAACAAAGATGTATTCTCAAAGGAAATATTAATTTACACAAGATCCTCTTCATTTTGCACTAGACTACAAGCTTCACGTACCGTACATAAGAAGTAATCGCAAATCACACCTATACATTTGTGTCAGAGCTCCAAATTCCACTGCACTTTTTTCCTGCCATTTGGTAAAAACTAAAATTCATTTCTTTTCCCTCCAGACCTTATTATGAGGAAACCATTAGAGGATCTTATCCCAGTGTGGAATCAGGGAGTGTGTCCTTCCTATCAGGTTTAGTCATGGGCGTGGCCATTCCTGCCACGCCATAGCTCTGAGACAGCCCATTGGACCACTGAGTCATCCATCAACCATGGTCACCATGGTTTCAGCCAATCAGCAGCCAAGAAGGCATCATGTGAGGAGGAAACTTCGTGCATCACGGATCCTTGGGTTTGTGCTGAGCTTGTTCGCATTCTCTCTGCTCCTGTGTTGGAGTGCCTTCAGAAGAAGAGATGAGCCTCAGCACCATAGAACTCCACGCTCCACCCATCAGGATGGGGTGGAGCTTCCCACACCAATGATAGTGGTGATTGATCACCATGGAGATTATCCTGAGGATTTGTTCTCTCTAGAGGAAAGGCGTCAGGGTGCTGTGGTGCTGCACATATTTGGGATGCTGTACATGTTCATCTCACTGGCCATAGTGTGTGATGAGTTCTTTGTCCCAGCACTTACTGTCATCATAGAGAAGCTGGAGATCTCAGATGATGTAGCAGGTGCCACCTTTATGGCAGCTGGAGGCTCCGCCCCTGAGCTCTTCACATCTGTCATTGGTGTGTTCATCTCGCACAGCAATATTGGAATCGGCACCATCGTAGGCTCTGCCGTCTTCAACATCCTCTTTGTGATTGGCATGTGCGCACTGTTCTCACGTGAGATACTCAATCTCACCTGGTGGCCACTCTTCCGTGATGTCTCTTTCTACATCATGGACCTCATCATGCTCATCTACTTCTTCTTGGACAATTATATCACCTATCTGGAGAGCATGGCTCTACTAGGAGCCTATTGTTCCTATGTGCTCTTCATGAAATTCAATGTCACTGTGGAGATGATCATCAAGACCCTGATTAACCAGAACCAGGTGGATGCATTGGAGACTGTGTCCAAGGTGAGTCAAGTTCAGTCTCAATCTCTGTCCATGAAGTAGTCAGTCACCTGTTTTGCCTCCTAGCCATGCTGGATTACGGTTACCTGGGTAAAATCATCTGAGGAAGTACAGAACACCCATCAAGTACACACAGAAAGAAACTCAAAATCAGGCAAAGATGGCTGACCAGTGAAGGTTCATGAGGTAGGGTGTGGGGTTTGATTTTTAATAATAATAATAATAATAATAATAATAATAATAAATTTTATTTATAGGCACCTTTCAGGACACTCAAGGTCACCGTACAAAGAAAATAATAAAAGCAATCGATAAAATGAAAAACATAACAATAAAAATAGTGCAAAACATAATAAAACAGAAATAAAGTGCAACAGTGGGGTCATTTTAGGCTACATCTAGTTGTAGTATCTTCCTCAAACCTTCACTTACAGACCCACTTACAGGTGGAAGCAAAGAAGACCATAAAGTGAAGTAAAGATGCTTTGGCCACACCCACTTACAACATTTGCACAACTATGTTGTGCTTTCTTATCCATATGATGTATGTAACTAACTTCTATCCCTGTCCCCACATATCATATTGACAGTAGAGTTATCATAGATGTCTTGGAGGACATTATAATATATAGATTTAGGCACTGCCTAAAAGCGGAGCTCCCATCTGTTTCTGGGTTGTAGAATTTTCTTATATCTTAGTCAGTCTCTTTTGTTTTATTTCTTTACTGGCTAGCACTGGCCACTAGGCGGTGTGTGTGTGACTGGTAATTACTAGCACTGACCACTAGGCGGTGTGTCTCATCTCATTACCTCTAGCCGCTTTATCCTTCTACAGGGTCGCAGGCAAGCTGGAGCCTATCCCAGCTGACTATGGGCGAAAGGCGGGGTACACCCTGGACAAGTCGCCAGGTCATCACAGGGCTGACGCATAGACACAGACAACCATTCACACTCACATTCACACCTATGGTCAATTTAGAATCACCAGTTAACCTAACCTGCATGTCTTTGGACTGTGGGGGAAACCGGAGCACCCGGAGGAGACCCACGCAGACACGGGGAGAACATGCAAACTCCGCACAGAAAGGCCCTCGCCGGCCATGGGGCTCGAACCCGGACCTTCTTGCTGTGAGGCGACAGCGCTAACCACTACACCACCGTGCCTAGGCGGTGTGTATGACTGGTAATTACTAACACTGGCCACTAGGCGGTGTGTCTCATCTCATCTCATCTCATCTCATTATGTCTAGCCGCTTTATCCTGTTCTACAGGGTCGCAGGCAAGCTGGAGCCTATCCCAGCTGACTACGGGCAAAAGGCAGGGTACACCCTGGACAAGTCGCCAGGTCATTGCAGGGCTGACACATAGACACAGACAACCATTCACACTCACATTCCCACCTACGGTCAATTTAGAGTCACCAGTTAACCTAACCTGCATGTCTTTGGACTGTGAGGGAAACCGGAGCACCCGGAGGAAACCCACGTGGACACGGGGAGAACATACAAACTCCGCACAGAAAGGCCGTCGCCGGCCACGGGGCTCGAACCCAGACCTTCTTGCTGTGAGGCGACAGCGCTAACCACTACATCACCGTGCCGCCTAGGCGGTGTGTATGACTGGTAATTAGGCGGTGTGTATGACTGGTAATTACTAACACTGACCACTAGGCGGTGTGTATGACTGGTAATTACTAACACTGGCCACTAGGCGGTGTGTATGACTGGTAATTACTATCACTGGCCACTAGGCGGTGTGTATGACTGATAATTACTAACACTGGCCACTAGGCGGTGTGTATGACTGGTAATTACTAACACTGACCACTAGGTGGTGTGTATGAGTGGTGGTACACGTACATGGACAAACCACAAAAAATCGACTCAATGGGTTTACCATTTTTTCTTAGGTATGGTGCTCCGCTAGAGCTCCGCTATAATTCACTTAGATTGTGTTGCTTTATAATTCAAACACCTCTATGCCTTGTAACCTAGAACTAATGTCTTTCTGCACAACAATCCCACTCGTGGGTACATAGCATTCAAGTTTCAGATTTGCTTTTGATAGGAATGATAATAATGATACAGCAAGTTCTTAAAACTAAAGGTGGCTTCTTTATCTCTCATGCAACTGGAGACAGATTTGTTGCTTTCTGATCTGGCGTGTCCTTCTGACAGAAGTCAGGGGATTTAAGATGGCCATAGCCATCTCACATGTCAGAGATCCTCAGTAGTTACAGTTCTCATCTATTTAGAATTTTTTATTTTTTGAATATGAATCCAGCAAGCAGTATTCCATCTGCATGAGGTTGTGGATTAGTCTTAGCTTTGTAGTGCTGGGGTTTAAACTCACAATCCAAATCAGTGACCCACAGCCTTAACCTCTGAGCCAGCACTACTAAAAACTCTCCGAAAAACAGCTACCAAACTGAGATTGTAGGGTACAAACACTCGTCAGTGAGGTGGGACCCTCAAGGGTAGATCTTTGGTACCTTTATAGGATACAAAAGGTAGTGCAATATCTTTGCATTATAGAATTGGACCTAAAGACCATTATTGTTCCATTGCGGTACAATTACATTGTTTTACCTTGAGGAACATGTATGGTACATTTTTCTTGACAGATTATAAATAAATAAGGGAAACATAACAGGATGAGAAATAAAGAGTAGGAGAGTATAATTCCCCTTCCCAAGTGATGTGACATAATTACATACCGCATCAACTACTAACCCAGCTTTCATAAGTTTGACAATACTGAAAAAAAATTTTCAGTGTAGTGGAACCCATGAAAATTGGAGGTTGCTAATGGAATATAAAGTCATTTCTTGAGTCCCCAACACATTACTAATGATTCTGTTGTGTTTACACTATTTACACTGTTTAAAAGACATAATGGCTATATGCTAGCTGGCTAAATCATTAACTAGTTTAAACATGGCACCATAGTTGTTTAGCAAACAGTGTTCATACAACTTTATCTACTTGAAGGCAAGCATATTGTCACCTTCCCATGTCAATCAGTTTTAGAGGGCATGCCTAGAAGGCATTTTCTGAGATTGGCAGGCATAAAATAGCATTGGGTGTGTGTGTGTGTGTGTGTGTGTGTGTGTGTGTGTGTGTGTGCGCAGATCCAGCAGAAGCATGGATTCCCACATGTAACCCCTTCTTCCGCTGCACTAATCTGTTAAGCGCATCAGATCCTGTTAGTGTGGCTAACTTTAGCCAGGAGCCACGCTTTGTCCTCAAGAGTCAAAACAGCATGACCTCAAACTCAAACTCATGGCCATAAAAAAGTGTGATATACACGTAGTGTGAAGTTCTTTTCAGTAGATTTACATACAGTATTTGGGTCTGTAGTGTAAGAAACACTGATTTTCTCATTTCAGTCCATGGTAACAGGCTGACTGAAATCCAGTAATCCAGAAGAACCTACTTTGCTGAGTGTGACAGTGAATAGATATTTAAAAAAAGACTCTTAATGCTTAAGGGAGTGACCTTCTAAGACCTTCTGCAAAGTCTTTCACTGTCTGTTTCACAAGGACTATTTTTATCATGCTACATTTCATTTACATTTAAACATTTGGCAGATGTTCAGTCTTATCCAGAGTGACTTCCAAATGTGGGAACAGCTTAAACTGCAGTGATAAACAATACTCTCGGAATGCGAATGGGGAATTAGAGACTAATGGTAGTTTGGAGTAGAATTATCTTAATAACACCTTAATATAAGCACCAGTCCTGTTGGGTTGTGATTCTAACAGTTTGTTGAGAGAGTTTCTGTCAGGTTTATTCCACTGTTCCACTGACTTGGCACGCAGTTCAGCTACAGTGTGTGGAATCTATTTTGGTGTTTCACCTGCTGTTCCAACAATCTGACAGCTGACTTGTCCATTTTGACACACCAGCCTATTTGGCAAATTCCTTTTTTTTAATATGTGTCATTTTGCCTTATCAAATGTGATCATCAACACACATTATTTTGCCCCTTCTTCCAACCCATCTACACAATAATATCTCTGTCAACCTGCCACATTTTTATATGGCGGGTGACCTACTGACTTTGTACAATAGATCACTGCTATTGGTAGATGTAGCACACCAGAAAGGGCTCTTTAGATCTTTGTAGCAGGATTAGCAACATGGGGCTGTTCTCATCATCATCATGATCATCATCTTCTTCTGCCTTATCCAGCACTGTTGCCAGGTCAGGGTCCATGTGGACCCTATTAATCCACGTCATATTAATTGCAGCATAGTTTTACACTGGATGCCCTTCCTGCCATAACACTCCCATTTCTGGGCTTGGGAACCAACCATTCACACCTATGTAGCCAATTAGCCTAACTGCATGTCTTTGGACTGTGAGGGAAACCAAAGCACCTGGAGGAAATTCACACAGACTTGGGGAGAACATGCAAACTCCACACAGAAAAGCCCCCGTCAGCCCCTGGGCTTGAACCCAGAATCTTCTTGGTGTGAGGTGACAGTGCTTACTGCTACACCACCATGCCGCCCTAACATGGGGCTGTTCTGAGTGGTGGTAAGAGTGGTAAGTTGGTTATGTTCCTCCACTGTAGACCCAGAACACTGAAGCAGGGAGATCTTGTGCTCTCGAAAAAAGGATATGCCAGTAGCTATGCTGTTAAAGATCTGGGTTGTGTGTAATTCTGAACCAGATTACATAGATTGCATGGTGCAAAGCACTTTTAGGCTTGGTAAGCAAGGAGAAGTATTCAAATTGATTCTTGCTGTGACAGAAAGTTGGATTGACCAAAGGGCAGTGACATGAGAAAACCTCAGGAAGGTATTACGCAAACAAGCAGCATTGTTCTGAATAATCTCCACAGGATGTACCAAAGGGGAATAACTAAGGAAGTTTCCCAGATCTGACCCGAGTTGATCAAAATATGATGATTATAAAGAGACACTCAGACTCTAGAATTGAGACCAAAAAGTGAAAGGTTGCAGTCATCAAGTCTGGAAATGGTTAGTGTTTGAATGAGAATCTGAGCTACTTCTGAGGGAAGAGTTTATTCTGATGTTGATGGTGAGAAAAAAATCTGCAAGGTCTAGTGGTTGATGTGATCTTATTGAAGAAATTAAGCCCTTCATTCAAAATCATATAAAGACTCTTAGCTGTGTGGATAGATAGTCTGTAAGAGTCCTTAGCTATTCCATGGATTCATTCTTTTTTTTTGCCAATGGTGAAATCTTGGCTGGTGTTCATCCTGGAAGATAAGACAGTCTGGCAGAAAGGCAGTCTGAGACACTTGGAAGGTGGATGCAGAAGAAAACAAATTTTGTGTCATCAGTATATCAGTGTCAGGAGACGTCTTAATATCTGATCACTAAGACCAGTGGCTTTGAGTATAGGGGGAACAAAAGTGGACCAAAAATTGATCCTTGAGGAACTCCTATAGTAAAGTGGTGAGGTTAGATCAGGACTGAGGACAGATCAGTTAAATGGATCTAGGAACATTTGATTACGGTGAGTTTATGTAGAGTAAGTGCAATGTGTCAGGTCGACACCAGAGTCAGTGCTGAGCCAAGCCCATGAACTGCACTTCCAGACTACACTAAAAACTAATGTGCCAGATCAGCGTCAGAGTCAATACAAGATTGTGCATTAAAACTATGCTTCTGAACTACAGCATCCCCAGACTACATTACCTAGAACACACCGCAGCCAGCATGCACTACTGCCAACGGTCTATCATGACAATCAGTAATGATTAGTTTCTGGACAAAAGCTTAAGTTTGGTATGTTTAATTTGTCTCATCTTACGCACAATTACTGTGTTGTTTTCCTTTACTCTTGACCAAGTTTCATGTGATATCTTGTCCAGGCTCATGTTTAGATTCTTTATGTTTCTGACATAGAAACATAACATTGAGGTTGAGCTTGTTATTAAAAGAATTCAGCTTTTGTATCTGCCTCCCATCTCCCACCTGTGACACAGTGTAATCAGTGTTGTATTTGACTGTTACTGAGTGGAGGATCTTAGTAATCGGGTCAGTTCTGGGCTATGCTATGTATTAAGAGATCAAATCTTTTGCTGTACCTGGCGACTTGTCCAGGGTGTACCCCGCCTTTCGCCCGTAGTCAGCTCGGATAGGCTCCAGCTTGCCTGCGACCCTGTAGAAGGATAAAGCGGCTAGAGATAATGAGATGAGATGAGATGAGATGAGATGAGATGAGATGAGATGAGATCTTTTGCTGTTCAAATAACTTCTTCAATGCTTTCCTTCTTTCTTTGAAAAAGTGGAGAGCAATATTATTAAGAAATTAAGCTTAACAGAGAGGTTTTGAAGCTTTGAGTTGTTATGGAAATTGTTCTCTCTTGGATCATAGTTGAGCTCATGTTAATGGCTAAACTGTACCTCTGTAACATTCATTAGCATTGCTTCAGCTTTGTAAAATAATAGGATTTTTAAAATGAATTTATTGAATATAAACATATCATTAATTCACCTCTCGATTACAGGCTGGCGATTCCTTTCTCACTCTACATCTTTAGCTGTGTTTTATGCTTTCTCAGTGAAACTATCATGTGTATCCTGTTGCCTTTTTCTAAATCCCATAATTTCCTTCACTGTGTGTTTATGTATACAGACTATATATCCACATGTATGAGTTAATATGTAGTGATATTTGTCTCACTGACCACTCAAACTCGTCAAAATCATAAATTATAATTAAATTAATTAGTAATGCTTTACTAGTAACCTAAAGTGTTTTATATATACAGTGATAAATCTCCATATCCACTTTATACAATATTTAATGATAAAATGAAGAGATACTGCTTGCTTTGAGATCATACTACAGCATGATACTGGCTCCATCATGCTCTGGCTTTTAGACTTTATAGTCTCTCTATCTTTTTTTAAAAGGTGCATTTTTTATCGTTTTGAAGTGAAACTAAGATTCATTTTAAATATCTACCTAATTCAGAATCGATAGTAATGTCTTCCATTTAGAAATTAGCCCCACCTCCAACCAGAATAGTGCTTGTTCAGGCCTGCCCCTTTAATTTAAAAGGCAAATTAGAAGTCATACTATTAATATTTAACAGAGGGTGGGGCTTGATTGTGGGCTCTAAACATTACATACTGCTCCTTTAAAACCCTGTTCCCTGATACCCAGCTACCCTCTGCTGTTATAGTCAAATAGATGAAAAGGAATTCCTGTTATCACCCCAAAATTGATTGTTTTCCTATAACAACATGTCCCAGTGTGTTTTATTCCACTTATACCACAGAATCCTGTCAGTGATTACAATTTCTAACTAATTAAAGACTTACTATCTGTTTATCCATTATCCGTAACCGCTCATCCTGTGCAGGGTTGCAGGCAAGCTGGAGCCTATCCCAGCTGACTACGGGTGAAAGGCGGGGTACACCCTGGACAAGTCGCCAGGTCATCGCAGGGCTGACACATAGAGACAAACAACCATTCACACTCACATTCACATCTACGGTCAGTTGAGAGCCACCAATTAGCCTAACCTGCATGTCTTTGGACTGTGGGGGAAACCGGAGCACCCGAAGGAAACCCATGCTGACACAAGGAAAACATGCAAACTCCACACACAAAGGCCCCCGTTGGCCACTGGGCTCAAACCCAGAACCTTCTTGCTGTGAGGTGACAGTGTTAACCACTACACCACCATGCCGCCCCTACTATCTGTTTAGTTACATTTAATCTTGTGGAATGACGGCAAAACAAGTTAGTTTCTGTTCTTACTTAGATGCTATTAAAATTCATTCCATCACCAGCCTTAAAGTTACAACTTAAAGTTTCAGCTTTACCTCTGACTGTTACAAAACATTGACACTGGAGACTCCTTCCATAAATGTTACATAAAAACATTTCTCCTCACAGAAAACTTCACCATAAAACACCATCCTGTACACTGTTATGTCAATAATTCTGTTTATATAAATGTATTAATACATACAGCCTGGTACACAAAGTATTCAGAGGAAGTTTAAAGCGCTTTTGCTCTTATCACAGGTACATTGCAGGTAACAGTAATATTTTAGATGTCATACTGGTGTACTGTCACAACTCTAACTGAAACCAACCTGCCTGAGGAATAAAATAATAATTTTAAAATATTTTAAGATGTCAACAATGAAGTAATATTGGATATCTCTGTGTCTTTCTGAAGGTCAGCAACGCTGGAGATGATGAGAACAAACTCTCGGTATGTAAACTTCACTCCATGTTACATGTTTCAAACTCAAGTTTAATAAAGACAATCAGCTGTTATATAGTATAGTGATAATATCATATAAGATAATACAGTTGTGATTAAAAAAATAAATAATAGTATAATACTGCCTATATGAGGGGTCAAATACATTTTAGCGTCTAATGAGTTACTTGTTTCAGTGACTAATTATGATGAAAATACACTAAACAGTATCATGAGTGTCATTTCACAATATCAATACTATATTTTAAATCGCCCAGACTTGGTCTCTATTATATGCTACTCTTTAAATGCTCTTTCTGCTTTAGGCCAAGCCCCATCTCCAGAGAGGTGTAAGCTCTGCTTCTCTGCACAACTCACTGATGAGGAACAGCATCTTCCAGCTCATGATCCACACACTAGATCCTCTCAGTGAAGGTAACACACATCTACACTTACCCCAACACCATAGCTTGATAGTGAAATTAACACAAGTTTAGTATGTTGTTGTGTTTCAGGGAAATTCAAGGACAAAGCTTCCATTCTGCACAACCTTGCAAGAAAAAAGGGAGAAGATGCAATAAACGGCATTGGTATGTGTTCTAACAGAGAATTAGGGAATAAGTGTATACTGTATTATAAACCTATAGCTGTGATTCAGACTATAAACATACTCCTGTCTGAGTGAACAGAACTGCAGTGTCAGTAAAGTATTTAATTTCCCTCCTTTAATTAATTGCTTTTCTCTTGTTATCCATCCTGCAGTGGATAAGAAACTCCCTAACACAACCAGTGTAGAGGTAGAAGTCACTCCACCAGTGAACGGCAGCATAGCACAACAGGTAACGCACTGCAGCCAATCAAATTACAGATAAAACAAACCAGTAACCAGTTTAATTGCTGCTCTTAACAGACTCCAAGTGTGTTTTAGCAGCACAAGGTGAGGCGTGTGTAGGTGAACACATTCATACTATGTGAAGGAAACTGATTGAGAGGATCTATGCTCTAAGGCCACTATGTAAAACAGGATTTATAGAGCAACATTAAGCTTAAATATTTGAACATGTGTGGTTGTTTCCGACCAAATTTCAATTAAGGGACATTAGTGCATTGGGATCACAGAACCTTTAGAACCTTGGGAATATAGGTCTGTACGAACATATGGTCCTGAGAAAAAAATGGCCCTTGGGACATAAGCTAGTTTTGAGAGACATTTCATTGGAAGAATATCAGACCCTAAGAACTGAAGACCCTAGGAACATAGAGCCAAGGCATTATGGAGCATTGCTGCGAGGTGGCCTAGTGGTTAATGTGTTCACCCCTTACCAGGGAGATCGCAAGTTCTACTCATGGTCAGGTCATACCAAAGACCATCATAAAAATTGTACCTACTGCCATCTGGCAAGGCACACTGCAATACAGATGTCAGTAGGGAGTCAAACTCTCGCGGTTACCAGGGGACTGGCCCCCCACTGTAACCCTAGCTATATAATAGGCGAGAGGCCAAGGGCTATAGAGATGGAGATAGGTGCCCCACCCATGCACCTCAAAGAGCTGGGTAATACTGGGACAGGAGACTGCCTGGGAAGACCAGATCCTGGCATGGGAGGGACTTACTATGGAGCATTATGACATAAGGCCATGGGAATCTCTGGGAAGCAAGAAGAGCATATTGTTGTTTTCCAGAAAAAAAAAAATCACTGAGGTAATGTACATCCCTGGGAACATAAGACCCTAGAAAAATAGAATCCTGTGAACAAGGATACTGGGAATATAGGGATCTGGAAACATAAGATCTTAGGTGTGGTTATTGGTTGTTTCCCCACTAAATTTCACTGGCAACATAAGTGACTGAGAACATAGAGCTTTGGGAACATAGGAGCCTCAAAACATAGAGTAGTGCCATGGAAATATAGGATGTTGGGTTCATAGGCACTTAGGGAACAAAAGACTCTGGGAATATACTGTAGGTTCCTGGGAACATGAGATGCAGGGAAACCAATAACCTAGAAACAGAGGGACCTAACAACAAGGATCCTCCAAACATGCATAGTTCTCTGGGAACAACAGACTCTTGGAGCATAGTTGTCTGGGAACATAGGACTCTGAGAACAAGAACCCTGAAAATGTAGAATCCTGGAAAGATAAGACCCAAGTATCATCAGACCCTAGAACCATTGAGAACATAAGAACATTGGGAACAAAGACCCTGGGAACATAGTGTTGTCTTTCCAGAAACTTTTGTGAGGAACATGGGACCCTGGGACTGACTTACAGTTGGTTAGAAACATTTTCACTTGTTCTCTTGCAATGTATAGATGTCATTGTTGCTACAAATATTCTCCAGTATAAATTAAGACTATTTACAAAAATTCATCAAATTCCAATGCCTTCTTGTTAAACATTGCTTTAGCCATAAGATGGTCAATGGGCTCAACCAAGAGGTGTGTATGAAGGTGTGTTTAATGCAGGGTTGGAGCTATGTCTGTGACTCAGTCACTGATATGAGTATTTTGATACAGGGTGATGAAGGTGAAGAAGATGAAGACCAGCCTCTCAGCTTAGCTTGGCCGGAGACGAGCCAGAAGCAAGTGATATACCTCTTCGTTTTCCCCATTGTGTTCCCACTGTGGCTCACACTACCCGACGTCCGCAGAGATGTGAGAAACTCAAGTTTAATTCCTGCTTACCCATCATGCACTGCATGCTCAAAAGACGTTTCCCTTTTAGACAGGGTTCCAAGTAGAACTTCTTTGGAATACTAAAATCGCTAACCATCCAAAGAAGAAGGTTTTTCTCCCTAAGAGTATACCTACCAGTGTACCAATTGCTCCAGTGTGTAACTGTACCATGCTAAAGTACAGGCTTCATTTAACACTTCATCATTGTTAGCAACAGTAGATTCATTTGACCAAATACAGTGGTGCTTGAAAGTTTGTGAACCCTTTAGAATTTTCTATATTTCTGCATAAATATGACCTAAAACATCATCTGATTTTCACACAAATCCTAAAAGCAGATAAAGAGAACCCAGTTAAACAAATGAGACAAAAATATTATACTTGGTCATTTATTTATTGAAGGAAATGATCCAATATTACATATCTGTGAGTGGCAAAAGTATGTGAACCTTTGCTTTCAGTATCTGGTGTGACCCCCTTGTGCAGCAATAACTGCAACTAAACGTTTGCGGTAACTGTTGATCAGTCCTGCACACTGGCTTGGAGGAATTTTAGCCCATTCCTCCATAGAGAACAGCTTCAACTCTGGGATGTTGGTGGGTTTCCTCACATGAACTGCTCGCTTCCGGTCCTTCCACAACATCTCGATTGGATTAAGGTCAGGACTTTGACTTAGCCATTCCAAAACATTAACTTTATTCTTTTTAACCATTCTTTGGTAGAATGACTTGTGTGCTTAGGGTCGTTGTCTTGTTGCATGACCCACCTTCTCTTGAGATTCAGTTCATGGACAGATGTCCTGACATTTTCCTTTAGAATTCGCTGGTATAATTCAGAATTCATTGTTCCATCAATGATGGCAAGCCGTCCTAGCCCATATGCAGCAAAACAGGCCCAAACCATGATACTACTGCCACCGTGTTTCATAGATGGGATAAGGTTCTTATGCTGGAATGCAGTGTTTTCCTTTCTCCAAACATAATGGTTCTCATTTAAACCAAAAAGTTCTATTTTGGTCTCATCCGTCCACAAAACATTTTTCCAATAGCCTTCTGGCTTGTCCACATGATCTTTAGCAAACTGCAGATGAGCAGCAATGTTCTTTTTGGAGAGCAGTGGCTTTCTCCTTGCAACCCTGCCATGCACACCATTGTTGTTCAGTGTTCTCTTGATGGTGGACTGATGAACATTAATATTAGCCAATGTGAGAGAGGCCTTCAATTGCTTAGAAGTTACCCTGGGGTCCTTTGTGACCTCGCCGACTATTACACACCTTGCTATTGGAGTGATCTTTGTTGGTCGGCCACTCCTGGGGAGGGTAACGATGGTTTTGAATTTCCTTCATTTGTACACAATCTGTCTGACTGTGGATTGGTGGAGTCCAAACTCTTTAGAGATGCTTTTGTAACCATTTCCAGCCTGATGAGCATCAACAACGCTTTTTCTGAAGTTTTCAGAAATCTCCTTTGTTCGTGCCATGATACACTTCCACAAACATGTGTTGTGAAGGTCAGACTTTGATAGATCCCAGTTCTTTAAATAAAACAGGGTGCCCACTCACACCTGATTGTCATCCCACTGATTGAAAACACCTGACTCTAATTTCACCTTCAAATGAACTGCTAATCCTAGAGGTTCACATACTTTTGCCACCCACATAATATTGGATCATTTTCCTCAATAAATAAATTACCAAGTATAATGTTTTTGTCTCATTTGTTTAACTGGGTTCTCTTTATCTACTTTTAGGACTTGTGTGAAAATCAGATGATGTTTTAGATCATATTTATGCAGAAATATAGAAAATTCTAAAGGGTTCACAAACTTTCAAGCACCACTGTACCAACTACTTGATATCTTTTTCTTTTCACTTAGACTTCAAGGAAGTTCTTTCCCATCACATTTCTGGGTTCCATCAGTTGGATTGCTGTCTTCTCCTATTTGATGGTGTGGTGGGCTCACCAGGTGAGTAAGAACATACAGAGATAAAGACAGACAGAAAAAAGCAGACAAATCTCAAAGCCAATTAGCTGTTCACTTCTGTTCCTGCTTGCTTAAGGCTATGACACGCTAGCAGCTTTTAAAATAGCAGTGTCATTTGTAACAGTGCCAGGAATTACTCATCCAGTGTACAAGACACTGACGCACAAACTCAAACACAACCGTTTATCAGACTACAATTTTCTAGCAGGATATGTGACTTAAATATCTTAAGTATTAGCCTTGTTAAATACCCAGGTTTGCTCAGGTTTGTATGGTCCACATGTTACTTCAGCAGTTACAGAGCTGTTATTTTTTAGATAAAATTCAAACTCAAAATGTCTCTGGGATTTAGAATGTAACTGTAAAACTTTTTCATTCATTCGAAGATATTTTATTTTAAAAAGGTGATAGCCCAGAAGAACAATTAGATTAAACAAATATGTATACGTATAGGGCGGCATGGTGGTGTAGTGGTTAGCGCTGTCGCCTCACAGCAAGAAGGTCCGGGTTCAAGCCCTGTGGCCGGCGAGGGCCTTTCTGTGTGGAGTTTGCATGTTGTCTGCGTGGGTTTCCTCCAGGTGCTCCAGTTTCCCCCACAGTCCAAAGACATGCAGGTTAGGGTAACTGGTGACTCTAAATTGACCATAGGTGTGAATGATTATCTGTGTCTATGTGTCAGCCCTGTGATGATCTGGCGACTTGTCCAGGGTGTACCCCGCCTTTCACCCGTAGTCAGCTGGGATAGGCTCCAGCTTGCCTGCGACCCTGTAGAACAGGATAAAGCGGCTAGAGATAATGAGATGAGATGTATATGTATAGATACAATGAATTGAATAGGTGACCATTAAAAGATGTTTAGGGTGAAGTACCAAATTGATTAGAATAAAACAAAAATAAAGACAGAGAAATGGCCAAATAAGTAACCAGTGTTATGAAAATTATTTTTTTTAAAAAGTAGCATTATTAAATTATCAAATAAGCAGTTTTAGATGTTTAGATAACAGTTTTGACCAAAAGACACATACAGTATTTGTAGCCACATAAGGTTATATAAGGACATAGCGCTCTACATTAAACATCCTCATGTGCACATAATGGCTTCATACATTGTAACATCCCTCGAATGTGTTTGTCCTGAGAGTTCTGAATTTTTTGGATCACACTACAGGTTGGGGAGACTGTTGGCATTACAGAGGAGGTCATGGGTCTGACGATTCTCGCAGCAGGAACCTCCATTCCTGATCTCATCACCAGCGTCATTGTGGCCAGGAAAGGTTTAGGAGATATGGCCGTGTCGAGCTCAGTGGGTTCCAACATATTTGACATCACAGTGGGGTAAGGATTATCATCAACATCTATCATTAGGATCCACAACCATTAAAAGAGTTTGATGAGCTCCAATATTTGATTGCCAATTTGTCCTTTCTCGTCAGTTTGCCCTTCCCCTGGCTGCTCTACTCTGCCTTTCACAACCTGAAGCCAGTAGCGGTGAGCAGTAATGGTCTGTTCTGCGCCATCGTATTGCTCTTCCTCATGCTCATCTTTGTCATCGTCTCCATCGCCGTGTGCAAGTGGAAAATGAGCAAGCGACTCGGCTTCTCAATGTTCATGCTTTACTTCGTTTTCCTCGTGATCAGTGTCATGCTGGAGGACAAGGTCATCACCTGCCCCATCTCCATCTGAGGAGCCTCAGGGGAATATGTGTTGCCAAGCAGAAAATGTAGGCACAACATTCAACCTGTCTCTATCTGAGGGTCTTTGAGACAATACGCACAAAGGAATAAGCAGAAACTAAACAGAACAAGTACACAAAATGCAGAAAGTCCTGACAGAAGCTACCAAGTAACCACAAGGACACTATGAACAAAATATTCAGAAATCAAACAGGAACTACTACATTCACAGATAATGACAGAGAAAAAGGCACAGTAACTACACAGTAAAATATACGGAAAATGACTGAAAATGTCCACAGAAGGTTATACAGAAAGTACACAAATAGTTTGATCAGTTGTTTGTAATTTGTCCAATTACACAGTTACTATACAGAAATTAATTAGAAAGTCATAAGGATAGCTACACAGAAACTAAAAGCAAAACAACACAATTAGACCAAAAAAACAACAAACAGAACAGTAACCTACAAAAAAAGAGGCAAACTACACATAGACTACGTGAAAGCATACAGAGAAACTGCACAAACTCATCTCATCTCATTATCTCTAGCCGCTTTATCCTTCTACAGGGTCGCAGGCAAGCTGGAGCCTATCCCAGCTGACTATGGGCGAAAGGCGGGGTACACCCTGGACAAGTCACCAGGTCATCACAGGGCTACTGCACAAACTATACAGCGAAAACAAGTAAACTACACAGAAACTACACATCATCATGGAGAAACCCAGAGGGACCAGTGCTTCATGTGCTGTTAAAAGATGAAGCATTATTTCACATAGTTAAGCATTGTTAACTTTTCCTGAGAGATTAACATGCTGATCATGCAGCAGATCCAGACTGCTATGCTGTGAGGAATGAACTACATGGACTTTTGGACTATTGAGAGACATTGTATGGAAACAGAGAAGTAAACTTCAGCTCCTCAGGGATGTTCACAATAAAAGCTTCAGGACTTACTCTGAATAAATCAAGGCTGAACCTGAACCTGAACACAAGGGCAGGGCAATCGAAGTATTTCCTTTGATTGTAATGGGTGGAGCTTAAATGATTTGTTTTGCGTGCACTGTATTATTTGAACATGGCTGATTTAACAGCATTCATTAGTCATTAGAGTTCAGAGACTGTGCAGAATGGCATAAATATTATTACATATTTAAATCATATCATTTTACAAATACTGTACTGCCCAACACCACTGCCTGCGGTATTTTCACAGTATCAGTATGTTGAATATAACGGATCAGTCTGTGATACTAAACACAATATCATATTCTTCTTATTCTCATTTAATACATTTTGTATTTACAATAGTGTGCATTTTCATCAACCTCATCTATATTCATCTATATTTTATTAAGTTAATTTAATGCATTTATATTGAAGTAATCAATTTACCATACTAACTGTTAAAAATGTAAAATGTTTGATTTTTAACATTCGTTTCATCAATTCAGAAAATTTACCTTTTGAATATATGAACTGCAGTCGGATCATTTGTCACCTCCTGAAACCCAGCGAACAAAATCATTGTGATATTTTGGTCACTGAAGTAAATACAGTGGTATGCAAAAGTTTGGGCACCCCTGGTCAAAATTGCTGTTACTGTGAACAGTTAAGCAAGTTGAAGATGAAATGATCTCCAAAAGGCATAAAGTTAAAGATGACTCATTCCCTTTATATTTTAAGCAAAAACAATTTTTTATTTTCATCTTTTACATTTTCAAAATGACAAAAAAGGAAAAGGGCCCAAAGCAAAAGTTTGGGCACCCTGCATGGTTAGTACCTAGTAACACCCCATTTGGCAAGCATCACAGCTTGTAAACACTTTTTGTAGCCAGCTAATAATCTTGCATTTCTTACCTGGGGGATTTTCACACATTCGTCCTTGCAAAAGGCTTCCAGCTCTACAAGTTTCCTGGGCTGTTTTGCATGCACTGCTCTTTTGAGATCTATCCACAGATTTTCAATGATGTTTAGGTCAGGGGACTGTGAGGGCCAGGGCAAAACCTTCAGCTTGGGCCTCTTGAGGTATT